>NW_020450965.1:66343-418536 GCF_003343035.1 Apteryx rowi
ACAGCTCAATACATTCCAGTTGCTCTCTCACATAAAGAGCAACTCCACCACCTCGCTTACCTGGCCTGTCTTTCCTAAAAAGCACGTAGCCAGCCATGACAGCACTCCAGTCATGCGAGCTATCCCACCATGTCTCTGTAATGGCAATGAGATCATGGCCCTGCGACTGCACACAGATCTCTAGTTCTTCCTGTTTATTCCCCATGCTGCGTGCGTTGGTGTACAGGCATTTCAGRGAGGTGATCGAGCATGCAGGTTTCCCAGGAAGGGTAAAAGAGGATCCTCCATAGCCACATCCCATGTGCACTTCCCTGACTGCATTCACCTGCTGGAGGCATCCTGACTTGAGCAGACTTTTGCCAACTACCCTGTCACTATAACTCTCCCCTTCCCCCATCTTTCCTAGTTTAAAGCCCTCCTTACCAGGTTGGCCAACCTGTTGGCAAAGACCTGCATGCCCCGCTTAGTGAAGCGGATCCCATCTCTCCCCAGCAGTTGTCGATCTTCAAACAGGGTCCCATGGTCGTAGAAACTAAGCCCTGTTGCCAACACCAGCGGCGCAGCCAGTCATTAACTTGGAAAGCCCGTCTCCTCCTCCTCTCATCCATCTCCCTCACTGGCAGGATTGAGGAGAAGATGACCTGGGCTCCCAGACCCTTGACCACCATCCCCAGAGCTCTGAAATCCTGCTAGATGGTCTCCAGTTTGCTCTTGGATCCACTGTTAAGTTAATACATTTATGTTCTAGAATCTTCTGGTGGAAATAACATGAAATTTAAAACTACAGAACTAAGACAAAATCAGTAGATAGGCTTCCTTTTATAAGCAGACACAGCAGGTAATTTGTCAAGGACATTCTCACAGTGGTATAGTGCTCGGTGTATCTGTATCTGTAAACTTCCAGCAGAGCAAATGGCTGGAACAAGTGTCAAGAAACTCAGTTATCTGCTGTACTAATAACCACAAGGCTATATACACCATGCTGAGAATACATCCATAAGGAGCAATGTCATTACCTTAACGTTTCAGGTTGGCTTGATGAGCTGTTTATTCCAATTAACACGGAAGGAAATTGCTGGGTAACTAGCACCTTCATTTAAGAAGTCTCTCTAATGTTCATCTTATGCTGAGATCTGCAACATACTTTTTTGGGTATCACAACATTTAAAGCAATGTTAAATCAAACACGGCAACTACAAATTTAAACTCATCAGGCTGCAATCCACAGATGGAAATAGCTTTCTAAAGGAACTTTCATACATCCGACTGAAAGCATAAATAGTTAATATTGCATTGCCTCTGATCAGAACATAAGCTAATTTTTCATTTTACAAAAGGTTGCCATTTCTCCAGAACTTTTCTTTTTTCCTTAAATGACAAAAGAAGGCAGCTCTTTCATCCTTTTAGCTACTGCAATTCAAATCTACTATCCCCCTGCTGAATGCCCTGCCCAGTTGCACACTCAGATCAAGATCATGTTCAATTGCTCTTCAGAAAACTATGCTGATTTTAAGCGATAAAAATTAACTTTTGCAGAAATACAACTGGGTATTTGCCTGTGGAGCACCTTCCATTCAGGCAGACCGATCAAAATACTTTAAAGATCTGTGCACAGAATATTACCCTTATCATAACATGTAAGGAAGAGCAAAACACCTCTAGAAATAAGGATCAAACTACATCTGTCAGTTGCAGTGTCATGTCTGCTCTGCTCCTCAGCTGGAACCACTATTTGCTCATGATTATTCAGAACATATTACAAAGTACTAGTGCAAATCCTACAGACTGTAGCATCAAAATCCTACTGCTAAGAGTGCCACATGGAAACCAAGCTGCTGTAAATATGCAAGTATGAACTAGATGCACCCTACTACTGGTGAGAAGGAGGGCTGGAGGGGATAGGTAAAACTGCAGTGGGGATATCACACTGTTCTTTGGAAGTTTAATAACGGGTACGCTTCACAGGCTGGCATAATGCACGATACTTTTACTCCACCTTACCTCTGTGCTATCTAGCTACAGAAAGTAACTTTCTGTTTCGTCTAAAGAAATGGCAACTAAAGGGTTTTAGGAAACACTTCAGTGACACCCAGCTGAGAGGCCTGTCCTTCTCAGAGTGTGGCTGATTCAGGACGATTCAAGAAATGCAGTAATTTTGGAACACTTTCAAAAACTGGCTGCTAAGTGCCAGCTAGTTTCAACATTAACTAGTGCTACTGTCCCACTATTATTCATTTTGCCAATGACCTAACCTAACTCATTAATCTTTCCATTAATACTCAAATTACATCAGAATATGTATATAGTTGATTATAGACAAAAAATGGTATATATGCTAAAATAGTTCATAAATAAAATTTTGTGAGAGAGAATTCTGTTTGTTTAAATGTTGAAAGTGGATTTCTTGGTCATACTGCAGTTAAGCGAATGACCGAAATATTGCAATAATGACATATTTATGAAAATAGCTTTAAGTGTTCATTTCTGTCCTTTTTAATAACTGTTTTTCTAAGGATGAATGAAACCAGAGGTACAGACTATGCGCAACATTTAAATTAAATCAACTAATCTAAATTACTATTATTTTGTGTGTAAAAAAAGAGACTTATTTTCACTGGATAAAGTAATTAGAAAAGAAACATAATGCTTGTTTTCAATAAAGTAATGCAGTAGAACACTCATTTATTCATCTACTTTTTGTTATTGGTTTTCTTCTATTTGAAATTTTGCCACAAAATACTCCCTAGAAAAAGGTTGCTTTGTGCTAAGTTGAAAAATATGGTTGAATGGTTTCATTCCACATGCTTATAAGCTGATCCTTAATCAAATGAAGATGGGAAGACAATGTTCTTTGTAAATGGAAGATGTAAATAGCCAAACCTTAGCGCATGAGGAAGGTTCACAGAGAAATGAAAAGTTCATGCTGAATCAAGATAAGTAGAAAAGACTATTTCTATCAATACATAGAAAAGGTCAGACCAGAATAGTGGCCTAATGTCCTTTTTTCTCAACAGTAACATCCAAGGAAACACATTATGAAGACTGAATTAGGTAAAGACTTCTTGAAATTAATAAAGCCTTATCTGACTTAGTTTCCATAATCATCCACAGTAATCATTTTTAATTTCAAAAATAGTGTCCAAAGTTATTAATCGCATACTTTCAGTAGACTGACTGAGCTGATTCTCTCGTTCTAATGATTTTCCATGATTTTTCCTATTCATTCTAGACAGAATTACTACAGATTTACTAAAGTGGAAGGTAAAGCAGGATCAAATAAAGGGCTGGTTTCTTCCCCTGCGCCCTCTTCACAACATGGTCAATCTCACCTCAAAGAGATAAATATCACATTAAGATATGTAAATGATAAAGTCCAACATAGATCCTTTGCAAATTATATAACTATATGTAGTGCAAGTCTTTGAGGTTTAATGAATCTGTCTATATGATGATCCCGGAATTGGCATGGGAAGGTGATGCACCTTTCCTAGTTCTTTAACAGTAGGGGTAATGACTATGCACCATTTTAATAAGTATACACAATGTCTGCAACAGCAAAAGGGAAGTTATCCTTTTTGCCACCCCAAAGTGAAGAGTCACTTCTCTAAGTAACCACAGAACAGTAATGGGCTCGAGACAAAGAGGGTTCAAGAAGCTTTCCCCAGCTGTGGTGCTCACAGCAGCAGGCACTGGCAGAATTCTTGCTTTAAGCACTTCAGAAATACAATTAGTGAAAACTGAAGCTTTCTTTGAAAAGGAGTCTAAGAATCATATGTTTGAACTAGATTCCTTTTAAACGGATCAAGGTCAGAGTAAATAAACACAGAGCATCTCTGGAAGCATATTCAGTGCTTTGTTCAGCGTTACCTCAAAACACAAATCTAGAGAAATACATCTTTTCTGTTTGTGGTCTTGCACTTGCATATATGAGCTACAGAATATGTTCAGCTGAAGGAAGCATCGACTAAACTAGCCACTCTAGTACTGATTTACTTTTTTTCCATCTCCATGTAATAAAATGAATGGTGTGAAACACATCAGGGAATTCATCATTCAATCAGAACACCTTCACAACTGCAACCAACACCTATAATTCACTTCCGCACATTAGAGCTGAATGCCAACGCTTATGCAAAATACAGAGTATCAAAAGTAAGGAATGTAATTAGGTATGTCTTAGTAATACGTACCAGGAACACATACCAGGAATACATACCACTGTTTACCCAGTGTTTTGTGAGGGGGGGGGGGGGGGGAAAAAAAAAAAAAAAAGAGGTAAAACCTTGGGGGAAGAAAAAAAAAAAACACTTTGGGAATGTTTTATCTTAAACCATAAAATAAAGGCAATAAACTTTGCTCATGCCTAGAATATAAGTAAAAACAAGATTTCAGTGTAGATAAAAGGACTGGACATACAGGAACAACTGCATTAACAAATATCATTCTGGAACCTGGATGACTCAAGAGCACACAGAAGTGATACCAAGTTTGTAAGTTTTATGCCAAAGTTTTGAATCTAATCTAGGGAAGAAATCACTATAGCGTTTTTGTGACTTACAAATTTACACCTGAAAAATCACTACATCAGAAGAACTTTCTGGGATGTGGGCCCCACTCAAAAGTTATAACATATCACATAATTATTTTCACTTCAACCTTAACTGCACCTTTATGTAACTGCCCTCTACTAGAGAAGGTAGTGCTCTTTTTGAAAGACACAAGCATTTCATTAAAGACTCTATCTTATAACATGTGCACAACTGGTTTACATTTCAGCATGTGCTGATCAAGAGGAAGGAAGAGCACAGGTGAAAAACAGAGTTACAAAGGTAAGCACTGTACTTGCAGATATACTGTTACATAGTAAATTACTCATTCACTTTTGTCCATTGTAACACATCTTAGAAAAATATCAAATCAAATAGAAAAAACATGAAGCCAGGAAAAGGTGATTTTCAGCAGTAGCATTTCAGTCAGAAAGTTAGAATGTCACCATAAAGCAAGGGTATCAGTCAAGCTGCCTTCATCTTCAGACCCATCAACTGTTTCCCATACATATTAGTATTCCCTTCTTACGCATCAACACACATCTCAGCAAATCCTTCGCTGGTCCTTTATTTTCAAAGGCACAAAGGTCAGTCAGCCATCCAGCTCCTATCCAACTTCAATGAGACTTAGATACAGAAGTGTTATTTGTTCTTTTATATTCCATTCTTTCAAGAACTTGTTAAGCCACTTCCATTTACAGTGAGCAGGAGCTGATAAAAACATCTGAAAGAATCTGTCAATTCTAATGTACTTCACCATTCTAAGTAAGTTTGCTTGTTGTTGTTTATAAGACGACTTGAATGCATGTACATGAACTCTTTGTGGTTTGGGAAAAGTCAGTTAAATTTTGTGCCTGAGACTTTTTAAGTTAGTCATCATTTAATCACCGATTTTGATAAAATTGGAGTTAACCCAACAGAGAGCACTCACAAAAATACAGCCCTCTACTTAAAGCGCGTCTTTACAGGGCAAGGATGACATTTACTAACATCCATGAGGTTTTATAATTCACAATTCATTAAGTTCTCACCAGAACGATGAGATAGGATTAAGCTCGCATTGAAATTTTCCAAAAGACTTCAGAAGGTGAAGTCATTAGGCCGCAGAAATATTTCCCCTTTTTTGGGAACAGAATGTATGGACAAACTACATTCACATTACAGCATACAGAAATATGGTAGCTGTTGCATGATATAGTTAATAACACTTCTAATAACCTCCCAGTGAAAATGACAGTTCTTTGACCCAGAAAGAGAAAGAACTATTACACAGTAACTAATATCCTCACAGACTTATCTGAAAATATGGGAGAACTGTGTCCAATTCAGAGCAACTTACCCTCACTTTTCTACAGTCCCCGTAAATATTATCACCATTAGGCAACCACCAGTCCCTGGCGAAGCTTTCTCAAATTACTCTCTTCAGTTATTCAAACACTTTAGCATTAAGCCTGGCCACTGATATCGGCCTCAACAATTGATCCTGTACCTGATGGCTACGATTGTCATCTAAGGTGTAATAGAGCTGGATTCAGTTCCCAAATCTGGAGTAGGGGAAACAGAATAATTTAGTTCAGAAACTGAAGCTGAACCTTCCATACTGCATTTATATGTCAGTATCTCTAGACATTTGCTCGGGGTCTTGCTTCATCAGAACTTAGAGAATTGGAACATTTTTAATTCCCTGAAGTTTTGTGGGATAGAAAAATTGCTTTTTATCTAAATCTAATCAGAGTCCTATCAGAATGCTGTGTACACATATGTAAGCTTTGCCATGTATGTTGTACACACTATACAAAACTATTTTGACTCTCTGCACTTACATATCTCGCCTTATTGTGTGGCTGCTCTGTTCTCTATCCAGATGCAGTCAAGACAGTTGACGTTCTATGCTAGTGGAATGAATGTTACTGTAATCAATTACAGTAAATGTGTGAAATGTTTTGCTTTTTCCAAAATATTCATCCTGATAGTGAGGGTTGGGGGGGGGGGGGTGGAGAAAAAAAAAAAGTTGTTCATACTGTATGTGAATGTGAACAACTGTATTTGCCACAACTGCTCTCTGCCAGTAAGTTTTCAGAGCTTTCAAGCGAGGAGTATCTCTAGAAACAACTGACCCACAGATCATGAGAGAAAAAAGAAAGAACATAAAATTAAAAAAAGGAACAAGCCAACCAGTATTCTTATTTCACTGAAAACTACTATGTTATTGATAATACTCATCTGTGGTTTCATAGGTGGTCTCAGAACTTACTATACTGACCTATGCTTCCAATAGATACAAACAGACAGCATGGAAGTCAACAACAAGGGCTAGGATGATCGCAGGAAAACAACAATAACATTGGCACACAAAGAACTAATGAAACACAGAGTACCTAAAGGAACTGAAAAATGCACCTCATTATCTACTGCAGTGTACTATTCATATTGAGGCTTCGAAGCAGAGACTGTAATTTATATCTCAAAAAAAATTAAATCTTCTGGACACAAAATTCTCTGCCTCTCTAATTAACTGAGCATGTATCTTACTTAGATGTTTACAATGTGTCCTTCTTTGTTTACAATTTTTCTTGCCATCAAACATATTGCTTAAATAAATATCTAGGCTGAATGTACCTTTTTCCCACCATTTGTAAACTGTTACAAAGAGAAATTGCTTTTTTCTGTGCTAATTGTTGAAACCATACGTTACTAGGAATAGAACAGGTACTGAGTAAGATTTTACACTGCATACAAAGTGAAGAATGCATCCAGACAGTAAACCCTGAACTGGAGCCCTGAAATCCTTTTTTATACACATTTCTTTGGCTTTGGGAAGACGTTAAGACAGCCCATCAGTTACTAGCAATAAAATATTGACACTGACAATCCTAGTTTAAGCAGATGTTCTGCAGATGCAAAGAAAAGATTTGGAATGTTTTCTGGACAAGCAGCCTGAAAATTACTCTCTCACAGATGAATAAGCATCCATTCAAAACACACTGTCACAAGCCTTGTATTTCTGTATAACAGATAATGAAAAACCATCTGTCCATTGTAATAATTTGCCAAGAAGGCAGTCTAGCATGCCATTTTACATTCTGTATTTAAAAAATCCCAGTAATAAACAATATTTCTTAACTGTTTTCATTTTGTCTGCATACACCAAATAAAAACTTCATTGTGTACCTCAGTTAAGGTCAGCCATGTAGATAAGTATATTGGAACTTGCAAGTAAAATTGTGTTTCTCTTTTGGATTTTGAGACAGAACAGAAGCTTTAGACTGAAAATGAATGTTAATCCTTTATTCTGAAGGAATTCCTTTATTTAAGCATTTGATGAGGTAGGCTTTGGATTTTAAAGGTTATTTTAACAGCACTAATGAAATACACCAGTGAGAGTTATGACACTGTCTCTGCTGGGACTAAATAGAGGTTATATAATAGTAGCAAAGGTTACATTTTAAATGAAGTTATACAATATTTAAAGAAAAGTTATGGTTATATGATTACTTTATTTGCCAGGTAACAAGAACCACATATTTATAGTTTCAAATATTTAACAACTTGGTTATAATTAAAATTATTTTTAAAGAAAAAAAATGTTAATGAGATGTGTTATTATTTATATCCAAGTATTTACACTTTCGCAATGAAATAAATCTATTTCAAATTCACACTGCCATATATTCATACAGAGCATCCTATTTCAGAACACCCCCAATTCTTGGATTTGTTGTGTTTGTTAGGGTTTAATTATCTTTAATACTGTATCACTGAGACCAACCACAACAACACTTGTGTCAAAACAGTGCTAAACAGAACATTCCCTAATTTATAATCTAAATATACAGGACAGAAACCTGCTGTGATAAAGAAGCAGTACTTATGCTACAAAGAGCTGTGTCATACAAAGGGTTAATTGGCCCAACAGTAAGTCTGTCATTCAACTGGAAATTTGACTCCTGAATTCTAGCTTCAGTCCCTTCAATATATTTTTCCTTATATTTTCTAGGAAGGTGTATGTTTGCACTTTTCCAAGTCAATACTTTCCAGGGATCTTGAAAAACATGATCTTTATGTGACCAAATAGTCTCTAAAGCTCATTCCCTAATGCCCACAAATAGCGGATGTTGACTGGATAACTTAGGATAATGCAAGAAGTTTCCTTCTCTCTCCTATGCATACATAGAAACAGCACTGATTGTGACTGCCCTTTTTTATTTTAACAACATTGCTGCATATAGTCCTAAAGTATTTTAGGAGAAATTATAAGTTCAAGAGTGAGGTACAGACTGATTAAACCTTTTATGAAGCTTAGAGCAGCTCTAACTCCTTTGACCTCCCTTAGAAATGCTGCCACCAGGCCTTGCAGGGGCATTTCTATGGACATGCAGCCATGAAGAACACCTCTTGTGCTTTTTACTCACCTTTAATGTGAGGAATTTACACACAGACAAGCACTTCTCCTGTCCCTAGAAGTCATCTGGAAACAAAACCCCCAGCATTTGTCGCAAGCTGCAGAACTTGACTAGCTACTGCAATAGCAACATCACTCAAACTACCTTATATACGCTTGTTAGTAACGTACCTTTATATACTCAAGCATCAGAAATTCCATGGGAAGGTGAAAATGACGTTGACTCTATAAGGCAGCAGTTGCTAAAAGGTCATTTGGGGACATTCATTATTGGCAGAAGAAATCGGCAAAAAGCACTGTTATTGTCAGAAGGCATTAAAAGAGTGTCATTTGTCAATAAGTACTCTTCTAAAGAGCGGCAGACTGAGAGAATTCCATCTTTGAAGTTAAAAGGAAAAAAATAACTTGATTACCCTTGTGTGGTTTTATACCGTCCAGTCCCTCCCAGAGCCTCACTCAAGTCCCCCAAACTCTCACCGATTCTGCTCAAGCTTCTGCTGAAATAATTTCTGCAATGCTGCAAGATGGATACTTTGCGTTCACTGCTGGAAAGCCTTGAACTCTCTCTCTTATAATGATTAAACACTGATATTTAGAAAGCACCTAAAAGTCTCCAGCTCTAGAGCCTGTAAAAACTTCGTAATAAATAACAGTCCCCAAAAAGCATTTTAAATGTACACTAGCTCAGCAAACTTAGTTAACAAAATTATCAATTGCTCCTTCTCCCCAAAAAGTTAATTGGTATTTTCCAAAAACATCAAATTTGTAGGCCAATGAACAGGTGTCGGATTGCACTAAAAAGAACAGTTTGTGCTCCTGAATTCAACTCTGGGCTACTCCTGCTTTGCACAGGATGTGCAAATATCACGAAAAAACAATCCTTACAGTCCCTTAAAACATATACTCTTTAGAGACACTGTCTCTAAAGACCAGTCCGCTGTCATACTTATCTGGGTAGGTACCTTTACAGGTAAACAAAAGGTCTTGCTAAGTGTTCACCTATGCTAAAGCAATTCCTACTTGTGAAAACGCATGTTTTCTCTAATTTACCTTGGAGCAGACCAGCCTCTGGTCTTCTCCCAGGAACAGAGGAACATCAAATGATTTAATGTTATCCTAAACTTCAGCTTCTACCATTATGCTATTAGTTTGTCCAGATTAAAGGGTCTCTTTCTTGTTTTCCTTCCCACATATCAGTCAGGGACATTCGACACCAGTTCCATATATAAATACAGATTATGGAATATTTACAGAGATAATTAGTATCTAAACAAAGTTATATGGATTTTTCCTGCTTTGGTAAGGGGAAAAAGAAAATCTATTAAGATTCAATATCCTCTTTTCTTCCAAATTCTAGAGCAAACTCTAATCACAGCACTATTCATATCAGACTCAGAAGAAGGTGGAAGAAAGTACAAATCCAAGCTGCATCTCTGCAATTTTCCTTTAAGGCATTCTAATAACTGAATTAATGCACAATTTTTTTGTGCTGTCAAGTTATATTAAAAGCATTATAAAGCCCTTTCCAAATCTACATTCTAATAAGTGTCAAAGCTTCCAATTATTAGATATTTAAATATTTGTACTGAGAGTCTTTAATAATGAGAGCACACATTACAGATTCTGTGCTGCTACACTGTTAAAGTGAGATAAATCACCTGAGGCAATTCTTCACAGAGCCTTAATAAAGCTGATTTTCTTATCAAATTTTAATAAAATAACTTTTTAACATGGTCACAATTGCACTATTTAAAATTATTATTTAATAACTTTCAGAATAAACACAGAGACACTATTACTTTTTGAACATACTACAAGAGCCTGGTAGGAAGCCATTTAACTGTAGCTTTGGCTAACTATAGGTATCCTTCACCTCCAATTGGCTTCCTTCACCTCAAGTACTCAGAATCTCTTCCACGTGCCTCTCAGTTCTCTTTTCAGCAATGCCACACTTCCCACTGGGTATAGGGCAGGAAACTTTTAAGATCAGTAATGGGTTCAGTAGAAGCATCCATTCAAGGCAGGACAACTAATCCCACATCCATGTGTTCAGGGTATAAGTCCTTGACAGAAGACAAAAAGTCATCTAGAAAACACCAAACAAAAAAGTTATCAAAAATCTGCTGGACAGACTCTTCTTTTCTACCTGGGGAGGCAGAAAGGGTATATAGTTAGGCTATTTGCTGCTCAGCTTTGGTGGAAATTTTTGGTATAAGTACCTGAAAAGCGAAGAGCAAATTTCTTAGCAAGTCAACTTGTCCTTTCTCATTGTCAGCCAATAAAATTAAGTGAAGAGCTTTTACAGAATGACGGGACAATCAGTAAGGTAGTCAAAGGCCTGTACTTGGCCTTTATTTTCATCTCTGTCCCTGACATAGGAAAGGTGAGAAGAAAGATGGGAGAGATGATAGAAGAACAAGGAAGGATGAGAGGACAGCACCTGTGTTTTACAGTGTACTTTGCTGTTCACCCTCTACTTCCACGTTTCCAAAGACAATGTCCTGATTCTCTTCAGTACTTTGAAAGAAAATGAGCTAAATTACTGTAGTCCACTCTCCTCCATTCTGTCCTTTGTTTGACTGCCTGCCGTATGCATTGCATCTTCCACAAGAAGCTGAAGAACTGAAAGTCTGTGTATGCCATAGCAGAAGACCATGCAAAAAGAACTGAACGGAAACTGGCAACAGAAGTAGTAAAATAAATGCTATGAGTCTTCCGTCTTCAGTGTTACAGATAGCTTTGAATGCTAGTCTTTATCCTTACCATCTTTTTTTTTTTAATTTAAGAGTTTCCTCTCTTAGTAAAATTATTAACAATAAAATTGAATTTTTAAATTAATTTACATACTGCAGGAGGGCACCACCTTTTCACTTCAAAGATTTACATATTCTGAGGGGACCTGTTCAGGTGCCCTCTTTGTGAATCATACAGGTAGGGATAGTTACTGCATTACTAAAGCAATAAAACATGTAATTTACTAAAACATTATCTGAAAATATTATCCATGGAAGAATGATTCTGATTAGCCAACAGCACCAGTTAGGTTTATGATTGCAAGCTTTATGACTATATGATAACATAAAGTATTATTTGCTTCTCAAAAGAAAGTCACAGCGCATAATGCATTTGCTGAGCTTTGTGATATTAGGCCTATAAATCACCTACCAAGCTGCATTCTTCAGAAATAAAATTTGCATTATATTATTAAAAATTTATAGTGTGTTAATAAAATACTTCAGAGGTTATTTCTGATGTTCAACATGCATTCCAAAGACGACACTTAGTGCTGTTAAAATATAACTTTATTTATATTTTACCAGGTACTGACAATTAATAATGTCTATAATCAACTTGAAGCAGCTTGTTCTTTATACTTATTTTAAGTAAAAGATGATGATCTTTGGTGATCAATTTCAGTAATGCTTAAACGAAGTAATAATACAAAATAATTACAAGACGCACTCAAATGACATTTCTTACATGTTCCTGGTTGAAATAAACCAACCACTATTATTAAAGTATGTGCCTAGTGTTTCCTTGGCTTTTGGGCAGACTGAACTATTCAGCTCATTCAATATGTTCAGAGATAACATTTTCCCAGTATTTGGTTCAAGCTTTTTTGTGTTGATTAATCAATCACTAACAAATATTAATGGAATGTCACAGTGACACTTGCACTTTCCCTTGCAAGTGAAATCTTGAGCTACTATATCCCGAAACCATCATACAGCTGCTGTTTTGGGCTACAAGCACCTGAAATTGAAATAGCTACCCAACTACAGAACTAGGATGTTATCTATCATATCATTAGTTTGGGAAGCTAATGTATGAAAGGCTATTCAAAACTCCCCTCAATTACTGGAAAAGAAAGTAGTAATCTATCTTAGTTACATTTACAGGTTCTATTACTACAATAACTGAGTACCCAGCTATCTTTGCCATCATTACACTCCCCAACTCCTGTCAAGCAGTAAAGTATGTATAATAGACAGAGATAGATGGCAAAAAATCAAATGATTTACACGAGGTATATCAATTGGCTATGGCAAAGCAGAGAAATGAGTCTCCTGAGATTAGCATGTAAATTGTGGAACCACCTCTTTTTGGAATATAGTTGAAGTCCAAAATATTATGGCTGTCCCCTAGGATTAAATCCTACTCAGTTTATTCATTACGTAATGGGTCCAGTACTTGAAAATCTTCCCACCCAGCACTCCATTAGAGGAGTATAATAAAATAAAATAATGCTCAATTTTTAGGAACAAGACAGTCCTTGACTTTAGGAATAACAATCATATTATTACTATTACTATTATTATTTTAAGGATCAAACAGGCATTTTAAAGAATTTACTGATAAGAAAGTGTTGACACTAAAAAGAACCTGAAAAAAGAAATTAGCACAACACTGTCTCAAAGCAGAAACTGTTTGACTTCAGTTTGTTTTAAGGAAAAATTAGACAGAATGCAGCTGACTAGACAGTGGCTGATCAGGATTATCCAGGCACAAAGGGATGATACTGCAAAAAAATAAGCCAACAGCCAATTTAGTAGAAATGACAGGATAACCTTTTCTAGGTCTGCAGTCTAAAGTTTCATTAAGGCACAAGTTCCCAGACTATTTTCATGGAGATGCAGGTATTTAGACTGCAGGTGTTCCACAGACAGCTCATTAGTCACACAGTACTCAGCCTTCTTCCAGCTGAGAAACAGCACTAACATACAGCAAGGAATATAAAAAAGCGTGTTAATTATACTACATTTGTCTGTAAGCAATTTTCATTATTACAGAGAGGTCACAGGCCTGTAAGTGTCAAAGGATGTCCTCAACAAAATAGAAGTGTGCATAGAATAATCTCTATTAAAAACATGGACCACATTGTGGAAGGGTTGAGCATCACTACTTACAGCTGTTCCATTTGCCTCACATAAAGATATCACTTCAGCCATATGCAAGCATCCATTTGTTCACGTCTGCTTCCCTCCTGATCTAGCCTGCCTTAACGTTCATTTCTTAACACAAAGATCATTCCTATACTCTTCATTTAGTAGCAGCACAACTGAAATACCAATAAAAAATCTCTTCCTGGAGCCTTTGGAACAATCACAGTTCTATTACATTTGTCCCTGCATAATAATTTTTCCCATTCTCAGCTCTTCATCATTTATTATTAGTAAGGTAGTAATAACACAAATATGTTAGAGAAGAAAACAGTTTATTTAGAATGTCACCAGTTAACACATTCTTTAGTGAAAGCAGATCTAGGTACAAGATTAGAAGACTACTAAATTCCTATAGCAGAAGGACCCATAGAAAGATATAGAGAAAATATCTTTATGGCATTTCTCCCTAAACTGTAATGCCAATTAGGAAGAGGGGACTGAAGAAAGAGAAGGCAGGATCTTCTATCCCAGAGTGAGCTATACACCTGACTCTTGAAAATCAAAGTAGAATCAGAACCGCACTTACATCAACAGGATGCTAGGTCACCTTTACAGAGCACCTGCCTCTCAAAAATTGCCTCTCCATCTAAAGAAAACCTTCCCAGGGGACCTGTGGATGTTGAGTGGCAGCACAGCATCCTCTGACAACGAAGGAGGAATGACTAGGGTTGTAGAAACTTCATACCCTAGCTTCATCACTACCCTGACCTACAGGGGAATCGGCCTGAGCTCCCTTAGATTTCTACCTGGTCTGCTTCCCAGAAGCACTTTTTCTACCTCTGCAAAGGGCCCCTCAGTCTGAGCTCATTGCCTAGAAAAAGGGGCAGAAGCTCCTTGTAAAAGGCTTCACCTTTCTTCCTCACAGAATAGAGACCAGGTGGTACAGCTTCTGAGAGGAGCATCTAGGCATCGATGGTAAAATCCCTGGTGCACGCCTGCAGGGTTCTGTTAGTTGTCCAGACCTCACATTCTCTTGCTATCCTGTCTGAACCACATAACGCACAGTCACCCACTGTCCAGCCCTGGCTGACCCATGGCCTCCTGAATTTCAGTGGCTTAGTTTCCTTCACTGGATTATAAAATGAGTAACAAACATCACAGTGACAGACAACAATACCCACCCACAGGTGGAACTAGGAAAAGCAAGAATGAAGGGTGAAATGTTATAGATGTGGTTTGATCTAGAGATAGAAAAGAAGAAAGTAAGGTGACTGAAAAGATCAATAATTAAGACCACGCCAAATTAAATTTATTTTAACTAAAGTGGTTC
This sequence comes from Apteryx rowi, assembly GCF_003343035.1. Classification (NCBI taxonomy): domain Eukaryota; kingdom Metazoa; phylum Chordata; class Aves; order Apterygiformes; family Apterygidae; genus Apteryx; species Apteryx rowi. The sequence goes on from NW_020450965.1 coordinate 81,506, forward strand.
TTCATTATTGGAATGCTTTTCTGCCTGTTGTAGACTGACGGTAACAAAAAGTAGAACCAAACGTTAGGAATCATTAACAACATGTCAGCTCAAGCCCCTAGGGATGTTCAACAAAACATTCTTGGTGCAGAGAGCTACCTTCCTCTATTTGCAAACATTAATCAACTGGCTTAGCAAATAGCACACTGTTGAAAGGGGGGGAGAGAAAAGGTAAAGAAAGGCAGAAGAGTAACAAACAGCATGCAAGCATTCCATTTCTAAAGTGTAGCTCAAAATATCTGCTATCCTTGTTAGTGGTTTACTAATGAGACAACTGCTAAGCATCTGCTTGCTTCCAGTCTCTCAAAGGAAAACCTCACTCAGAATCTGGGATCACAACTTCTCACAACTTTGTCATACACACACACACACACACACACACACACACACCCCGCTAGGTAGGAGAGGTTAATCCAAGCTACTGCTGATCTACAGATGAGCCACTCGTACACTGCTAGTCCCTGTAACCTTTGCTCCAATAGCTACTCCTGTGGGTCCCCTTGCTTGTCCAACTATGCTCTTGCTCTGCTACCTGCTCAGCGAACCACTGGTGCTTCAGCCACTTCCATTCTTTAGTAATATGCTTCATACACACTACTGCAATAGGTACTCTTACCTAACAAGGGTCCTCGAACACATTCTTTCAAGAGACTGTTTAAAACACCTTCCCTATCTTTTTCTTTTCCTTCTCCACCCCTGTAATTTTTGTACCCAGGCTACAGCCTCTGATTAAAGTGATTGCCTGCCACAGACATCAGTAGGCAAAGCTGACTGGTTCAGACTGTTACGCCATTCTACAATTACAAACTTTCCACCACTTCATGACATAACAGGAATGCCTTCCAAATACAACAACACAGTATATGTAAATCAAATGTATTTTCAGCTTTTCCAGTGATTGCTCTCCATGCATCTCCCCTTTACTCCACCATGTATCAGCAGTGAGCTGTTCCACTTTACAATTTGGTGCTGTTAGTGGGTTTGGGGGGGGGGGGGGAATGAAAGGTTGTTCCCTTCAGCTACAAGGCTTATGCAGTACACCATGAGCAATTTTTATTCACTAAATTCTCAAAGGAACAAAATAAAAGAATGCAAATACAGGCTAAAGAGGCTGTAAAGTTCAGATTGGCTGATGCTGGAATGATGAGCTGTAAACAATTAAAGGAGTTTAACAGGGTACTTTAGTTAGTCTGAATTGTACTTACAAAGGTAGAAAACATCTCAGATTCTTCTCACTAATCACAGCTTACCTTAAAGTGTCCTGGCCTGACGTGTAAATTAGAGATTTAAAAGAACTAAACAGACACCATACCATACCTTTGTCTAAATAAAGACCCTTTCCTAGTTGTTTTCCCTCTCTCTCTCTCTCTGGTTCAAGATATCACCTGTTCAACTAGTAACAAAAGATAATGAGCCCTTAACTGGAGCTACTCACATTTTATCTATTCTATTTGCAAATCCCTGGAACTTCTATTATGTCCAATTAGTTGTCTGAATTGTTTTTTTCCTTCTGGCAGAAGGAAAGGAAGAAAGTCTCTTTCAAGAACTTAATCACTGATTAGACTTTCCACTGAATATGCAACTCAGCCATCACTAGGCTGCTGCTATAAAAGTTAAAAAACTTCTCCTAATAAATCAGTTGCTTGCTAAATCACATACTGTTTTCCCCTGTATCCAATACAGGCTACTGTGATCAGATATATGCACTCCACTGTACAGATACTGCAGATGAGGACATTTAATAGTTAATGATTTAAAAGGTGACTCTAATTTAAATTAGTCCAACATTACATTCACAGCTAACCTGAGGAAATGTTGAGTATCTGTGAAATACTGCTTTTAAGACTCTTGTTTCAGTCACTGAAACACCTATCCATTTTAAAGACTCTATTAAAAGTTCTGCAATTTTGCATTTTACCTTATGACTATAACTACAGTGAATTACTTTAATGGTAAATGGAACATTTTAACAGGTACATTTAAAGTACGTAAGTTAACCTGAATAGGACTAAAACACCAAGATATGTACTCCCCATGCAGGAGTTGCCTTTTCCTCATAGCAGATAAGCAAGGAAAGAGGAATGACCATAGGACGTATTCATTTTCTCAATCTAGATGATAATACAGTCAATATTCAGAAGACTGGATAATTTCCACTTGAGCAGTGTTGGGACTCAGAAAAGTCATAATATACTGTAATTTCAAAATTACAGAGATTTCTATTACATTCTTTATTAAACCACTGAATAAAATTGCAAAAGATTCCTGAAATATAATATGGAACACATGCCTATTTTTGCAAAAAACATGTAGCATATATTTTATCAAGCTTATATTAGTGAAAGTAGTTAGACATCATTTGGCACAAAAATACACTGGGTAAAAACAAAATCAGTTGTCACGTTGTCACTGAAATCGGGAGAAAAACTCCTTAACACCAATGTAGCATTAAGAAGCAGGCATTCTCTTTACTATGGCGCTGGGTACACAGGGGATAGCTCCACCCAACGTGCACCCCATGTGTAGCATCATCTAATGTTTATATTGCTCTATCATACACATATGCATTAAATTTTCAGGAATGATTATACATATTCATTCTATTTCTTAGAACTAATTACTACATTTACATAATCATTATGTATGTGGTTTGAGTCTCTGGTGGTCCCTAGTGGTGTCAGAAGAGGTGTCACTCAGCATCTTGCCATGAACTTTGCTCTACTTTTCCATACATGGTCTCAACTTGGCCTGCTTCCTTGTTTGAGAAAAGCTGTCTTGGTCCTAATCTTGGCTCCAACTGGCTTCTGCTGGTTTATCTGTACTTTCTCAGGATGTATGGGTCGCAGCTGCACCTGTGTCCTTGGGTATGTTTGTCTGAGGCTCCTGTTGAGACTTCTTCTCGTCCGAGCTGGTAACAGTTCCCACAATCCCCCCCCACACACACCTTTTTGAGACTCTTTCCTGCCTGGGGCCTTTGGTAACAACATCTGTCTTTGATTTTAATCAGAAAGAATTTTCATGCTCTTTGTCATACTGCCCTATAGCTAGTACACTACTAAGAGCAGAAAATGATTTGACTGCCTTAATTTTTTTTTAAGTAAAAAAAAAATAAAAACCTTTGTGTAAAGTGAAGATGAAGAGAGCTTTAGTAACACAAAGGCAAAAGTATAATTTGGTTTGTGCTATACTGTAATACGATGGATGCACATTCTTTTTGGAAGTATATTCCCTACTGAAAATGCAAGATCAGCCTAACTACAATACAACTTATGATACACCACAGGAGCATCAGTTAACTGTATGTTAGCTGAAGTGTCTAACAGGATACTAGGTAAAACTAAGATTTTTTCAGAAAAGCATGGCAGATAAGTGCTCTGGAAGGCCATAAGGCAATTATATAAAGCATCAGGCATCACCATGTACGCCCAGCTTTTGAAAGGATGGTCGCAGAAAGTTCTGTTTTGGAGAGAATAAAAAGCTATGGTCTCTGAGAGGGATAAGAATACTCTTATACAGTGCAGTCCAGCTTCAGAGAGGTGGACATGAGAACAAGAAAGGAAGTCAGATACTTTTCCCTTCTTAATTTCTTCTTGCAGGCTGCTGGTGGTTAACTGCTCAGTTGTTGACTGTTTTGGAAAGATGTCTCTTGTGCAATCTTTTAGCACGGGTGTGCTAATGAACCTCATACTATGTATGAGGGTAGATGTGAAAATATTAAACTTCAATGTTTAAACCCCTATATTCTTTACTATAACAACTTCCTAAATAAAAATATTGACAATCTCTATTAAAATGGGAATAACTGAGCTCTTCAAGTGAAAGTCACAATTAGTCAGAGGCAGGTCTAACACCTCAGATCTACTGCCTGCAAAACAGATATTTTTCACTTACTTCAAAAGCAAGCAAAAATCAGGCACATGCATTCTGAACTTTAAAATATACAACCTGCAGCTCATTCTAGTATTTTAAATTAATTCTGCAATTTTGTTAAGGTACATGCATCCATGGTCATTTGCAGGTGAAATCACATGGAAAGGCAAACAAAGCCACTTTCAGAATAGGAATAGATGTTAAAAGATGCAATACAACTTCCAAAAGATAAAACATCCAATGCTAAAATGATCCATTACCTAAGAGCTGAGAAAAATAATAATTTTAAACATCTATGAAGAAAATAATTCCCACACAATTCAACAGCTTTTTTAACATGAATGGCTACCTGAACACCGCAAACAAAAAACAACAGCACAACAGCAATTTTGTTATACTTCTAACGGAAAGAGCAAAAGCTCTTTTTATTCCATAAGGGATCTAGCCTGTTAGGGCAGGGAATTTATCCTCACTCACCTCAGATCAGAAATGGCATCTCTGCAAAGACTCTGGAGCAGGCATTGACAGGAAGTTCTGCAGACCTTCATCTGAAACTGCTCTTTTGGCATAGGACCCGCCTTTGATGCCCTGAAATATGCATAGCAAAGTCTCCATATCTGCATGGGAGGGAGTGGAAAGGTGGGGGGAAATCCACTTCTGCAGGGTTTACACCAAAGATTAATTTTCCTTATGTAGATATCACCACCTACCTCTTTCACTGAGTTTCTTCTTTTTGTATAGCTCTTTGACCTCTGAAATGAAAAATATATGGAGGCAGAAAGATGCTGCAGCTGAGGATATTTCTTCCCTTGTGGCCATTTTCCGATGTCATCCTTCCTGTCACATTCATTCCTACTCTGTGACATAGCCAATTGTTACACAGAGAATTTCTCCCTCTCCTTGCTGAATCAGAAGAATTGTTTTTCAGGTCATAACAGCCCAAGGCCAGCATTATTTATCACCTGTACACAAGTGTGATTGCAATGCCTTAATTTCTCCTGAAACCATAGTTTCCTGCAGTTCTGTCCCCAACAATGAAGACTCATACTGAAAATCAGAACCTAGTGCACTGCCACACAGTATTCTCAACACTGCTGACACACAGACCTGGCCAAAAAGCTGTTCCTCACAAGGTCTGCTGGAGGCCTGTTACAGGGACGGCAGAGGATGCGATATCCTACAGTCTATGCTGCATGGCAATTCTGTGACCCATGATCCATGTATCCAAACGATCAACGTGCTCAGAGGTGTGCTCCCACATCTTCTGCATTGCTTTCAAAGTGCATTTGCTGTCCCAGGTCTTCTTAAAATTAACACACCACCGCTTTTCTTTCTTCACATGCCAGCAGTGCCTTCTCACACTGTCATCAGGTTTTACTGCCACCAGAGAAACTTTCAGCCCTTTCACTCTATAGGTTGATACACCATGTCTCTTCCTCAGGCCCCTAGATTTTAAGATTGTACCTTGTTGGATCTTCTGAAAGGAGACTTCATCACTACACACACACACAAAAATATATATATACATATTTTATGCATGGATTATATTTATATTTATATATTATTCTATTTATATATTTATAATAGAAGACCACACAGCATGCAGCCAGACTGGACAACAGCAGGAAGAAGAGGGTTTCAAACCAGAAGAAGGGCGGACGTATGAGGAAGGAGCAGCAGAATCCAAGAACAGAAGGCTGGCAGTCAGCAGCCAACATAACAGCACATATGCCATTTGGCCTATTCTGTAGCACAAGAAGTCCTTCTGGGCACCATGGGAGTTCTCAGTGCTTAGAGTTTCCTAGCAGCACACATGTTCAGCATGTGCTGGGAGACTCTGTGGTGATGCAGACCATCATGTCTCCTACCACATTTGAAGTGCCTTTGGTGCTCAACAAGAGCTTTCACTTTTGTTTCCTTTAAAAGGAGTCTATTTTGCACACAGCAAAACTGCTCCGCAAACAAAACCAACATGCAGAAAGGAAGATTAATAAGGGAATTTGCTTCAAAGCTGCACTACTGATCTAAACTGAAATGCTGATTTAGATGCAGTTTCATATCTGTCCACTCAGTGCAGATCAGGAGGAGAGTTTTGTTTGGTAAAGAGACTGTTACCCTGAAAATGGGTGACTAAGGAAAAGTTTGACCCTGGATGTAATGAACTTGGTTGTAGTGCAGTTTAACCAACTCTTGCATGCAGTCCTTCATGTGGTGTTTGGGAGTGCAAAAAAACAGACTGCTTGCCACACAACTTGCCTTGGTCACAAATATCGTGGGCTGTTAAAGCATAGTGCCACTTCTGTAATAAATATCAGATAAATATCATGGATTCACTAAATAACCCATTCATAATTTCTTCCCACAGTTTTTCGGGAGAATGGGCATCCATGCTGCGGAACCTCGGCAAAGCAGCTAGACCAAGAGAGAAAGATAGTCTAGTAGCACTGAATATTACAACCTAACTACAAGAAGCTGCAATTGTATACAATGTAGAGGCAGAGAAATAGCAAATGTGCTGGTAGGGATGTTCAGCCACACCGTACTTCCCAAATAGATCCATTTGTCAGGAAACAAACTGTGTGTCAAGCTTTATGACAGCCTTATGCAAACAACAGTGAGGTAGAAAAGTTACAGTTTTCTTCTACTATCCACAAAGCTGAAGCCACCTAACGGAACTCTGAAAGCTGTTCATGCTTAAATATTCCATGTCACAGACTACACGCAAGTGATACTGGTATTTACAATCAGGAAGGCCTCAGGAATTCACCCTTTCCTTCCTACTCAAATTTTTATACAGCAGAGGAAACCAAGGATCTCCTATATTTAATGAGGGACAAACGGAAAGGAAAGATCCCTTTTACAGAGAAAGTAAGCAATATGTTCATTCTTTTTAAAGGGACTAACTAGAGAAAAATCAGCTACACAGATCAAACAAAAGTCTGGCATGATCACACATGAAGAGGCAAGATCTATGTTACTGAAAATCTGACTAATTAGTTCTGATTCCTGGCCAGACTACTTCACTCTGGGGCAGCAGAGCTCTTCATTGGCCTCTTAAGGTGGCAGACAGAGGGATTTCTTAGGAACCTGCACATTCAGGATGGTCTCAAGAAGACAATAACAATATAGGAAATGGTAAAAGTAATTGAACTCAATGACAAAAATCTCTTTGTCTCACAGTAACAGCAGCATTATTGACAGCTAAAGAGGTGAGCGACACTTATCTATCCCTTACTTAAGTAAAAGACAAAAATGGAATTCAAACAACTGGTTTTCAAAAGGTTCGTATTTATCCTCATATTCACATGGCAGGCAAGCCCTTTACCATGTATTAAGAAAGATATCAGTAATAGACCCTTCTGTGTACCTGGAAAGGAGTTCAGCCTTCTGCCTAAGCGAGTTTAGCACTCAGACCACTAAATGAGTTTACTCTTCCATCTGCTCTCCTCCAAGTGGTGTCACTGCTTGTCTCTGATGCAGGAGTCCCATCACTAGCTCAAGTCAATGCCAGCTACATCCTCTCCAGTGATCTGGCTTGTCACTTTTGCTGCCTAGTGGCAAGTCCTTGGGATCTTGTGCTGTGTGGCTCCGCTCCAAAGGAGGGTGCAAAGTCACTAGCTGAATCCCCTGCCAAGATATTCTCTGGAGCTGGGTCCTGAGCACTGTCAAAGTCTCTGAAATAACCAACGACTATAATAGCTGGGTTTTTGTCATTCTTTTAGTAACGGTAACCTGCCCTTCTCCAAAGAGGTGGAGGTCTGCAGCTGCATTCTGACTTTGAGGACACGTTTCCATGCTGCTGCCGCAGCTACTTGTCCCTCTCACCAACATAACTGAGGAAAACAACCTGCCTTCTGGCTCATTTCAGGTGAGTATGGTTTGCTCAATATTTTCTACGAGTGGTATGCAAAGTTGGCGGCCACTGCCTTCGTTAAAGAACATTTTTGCGGTCACATGGTTAATTGCCAGTCCAGCGTCTGAGTACTAAATTCACTTAGAAAAACTCTGGCCAGCTTGGGATGTTCATGGATTGGTATTTTGCAATGCACTGTTTTCAAGGTGAACTCCTTTATTGCATCACATTTGTGAACAAGCTCTTGCTACACCAGAACTACAGAAAATTTCACAGCAAAAAAGGTAAAATTCATTGTAAATCTTTATGGCTTGCTAATAAGAATAGAATGGCAGATCAGTTGGCAAAATTTGTGGTCTCTGCACTAATAACAGTGCAACAGCAGCAGCCAGCACAGAAATCAGTGTGGCAGAGCTAGCTTACTTTTACACACAGCAATCTCAACAGTAGAAAAAGAGGAAAATCTTTTGAGGTTGTATTTTTAAAAGCATGAAGCCAATTCTAAACTTCTCAAGTACTTTTCTTACTTCAGTGAGAAATGGATTTAGGTTAACTATGAAAAACTGAAAAAAAGATTTTGCTTATAATGTGCAGTAAGTGTGTTCAGGACTCTCACTCCTTTTTGGCTAAAACTAGCTTAGGAAAAATATGCCATGGTTACAGCACAGAAGGAAAGAAAAGCGATCAATTCAGTATTTCAAGTGCCAAAGGAGCAGAATGATAACCAGGTTAGTGATGAAATTATGTAACATTCTAAAACCTTTTAAAGAGATACTTTGATGTCTACATTGAAAAAACAAAAAGTGCTATGCCTCACAGCAGCTGCTCAAAACTTTTGTTTAGACAACTCTAGTCTAAATTCCAACTTAATAACCTATTTTGGGTGTTGGCTGTGCTGAACATGTATGCTTCATTTGGACAATTATATCATTAAATGTTTGGGTTAAGCATTCTTATAGTCCATCTGCACAATTAAATAGTAGTGGCACTATGGTGGGAAATCACTTGCCATAGTGAATGCAGTAGCTGATCTCATTTACATGCAAGCTAGCCATCACTTAATTCTCTACATAATGTATAAAAATAAATCCTATTTCAATACTACCCCAAATGCACATAACAGCACAAATAAAGTGCTTTCAGCTTTAAGGCGGTGTCCATTACAATCAATTATCCATGAAGTCCTTGGAACAAACTGTGAAAAAGCCCTTCCTTTTGAATACATGGAACTCCATCAAAATTATACAGACACCTGAACTGACTACAAATGAAAGCAAAATATTCACTGGCATTTTATTACAAACAAAGCCCTTCTCTAAAAAGCTGTTTGACATGTAGGATTTACTGCCTTAAATTTCTAGTATAACAGATAGCATAATGTTTTTATTAGCAAATAAAGCTAAAAATGCATGTTTTATGTTATTCTAAGAGATAAGGCCAGTAACAAGAATGAAGATGAGTATTTTATGGCCATTTTACGTCTCTATAAAATCAGCAGTGCTATTTCAAAATTATTCAAAAATGATTTTCTTTGGTGTCAATCAGACTATCCATTATGCTAACCACCATAAATCAAGAAATGAATGCAAAAATCCTGCTTACTCTCAGAACCATTAATAATACACAAGTAGAAACAACATCCAAGAAGACTATATGCTACAAATACATATATATGGGAGGGAGGAAATAGATTAGTGGCAAAAATATCTAGTCTGAAACACCTTCTGGGAGACTAAAAACTTTTTGTTTAGCTAGAAGATGACTGAGTTTACAGAAGTTCAGAACTTTGTAATGAATTCCTTCTCCCTTTAGGATGGGAATCCCATAAAAGAAAGGTAGCATTCTATAATTTTTATTCTGTTACACCTTGTCTTCTTGATACCTCATCTGTCAGGGTTGGTATTTACCTTTCATTGTCCCTAAAAAAATTCTGCTTATTATAGACGCTAAACTTGCCTGGCATTTTACAGAAAAGTCAGCATTTTTTATGTTATGAACTCTGCACTGTAGATACTTTAAACTCAATCCTTCCCCTAGGTGAAATTATTTCAGTGACAATGACTATTCTAGGTGTCTAATCTGACATGGATCTATATTAAAATGATTGTGGATAGCTACCATTAAAATACAAATAAGAGAAAAGCCAGCAGAACTATGACTCTCCTCAGATTTCTTCACACTTGTTCCACTGCTTTTCAAATACCAGCATTTTTATTTGTATTGATTTTATAATGAATGCATATGAGATGAAGTGCTGAGGTTTTCTGATCTGCCACAATTGTTGCTGCTTTTCTTACATAAGTTAGGTGCAGTGTCCCATTGAGCATATTACAAAAAGAAAGACGAACAGTAATGAAACGTTACTACAGACGAAAGTTTCTTTTTCAGTGCAACCATTATCCAGATTCTCTCAAAATGCACCAATTGTAACTAGTTTTGTGCATTATAAAAGAATGAAACTTGTGATTTAATATCCTCTGCAATACACAACTAGAAAGAGATCACAGTTTGGAACACTTAAAACATTTACTGAAGCAACACTAATGAGCATGCTGCCTATCTCTTTACCCTCAGCCAACATACAGATTCAGTGGGTTAAAGTGATCGTACAAGATTATACTGTTTAAGAAGCTCAAGTGATGATGGTAACAGGGTAGGCTGGTAAAAGACTAAAATGTTGTCAGTCAAAGGTTTGAAAATCTTGGTAGAACATCAAACGCTCAGATTTTCTGCTTGTTAGGATCTCCTGAGGAAGTTAATTGAATACAGAAAGTATCGGTATTACATTACAGTAAATGGGCAGCAAAAACATTAGCTAGCAATAAAGAGGAGAGTGATGGTATTTCACTGTCATTGTAATGACAGGTCAGAATTTCAAAGGAGGGCATGCTTGTACTCACTTTTTATGTATCACTAAACATACCCAGATAATGCTATCAGTAAGGTACTTACATTTCCCTTGAGAAAGAAATTGTTATGACTATGTAACAAGATACATTGTTATAATTTCCTTGCTTCTTGAAAAGAATTTCATGTAATGTGTTTAATACTACTAAAACTAACCTTTACCAGAAGACAGCCAGCGTCAGCTGGCAGCTGGAATATTACAATATATTCCTAAGTATTTTCTTTCACAGGCAGTAACTTATTTGCCTAACAGGTCATTTCAGAAATCACTGCAAACTGACAAGAAAAATACATAGAGAAAAAATTTTAACCCCTTCAAGGAATATAATGTTACATTTTATTTGGACCATACATCAAATTAAAAGAAACTGATAGCTGTGCACTTCATGCAAAAAAATAAATTAGTACTGCCTGAAAACATATGCTATTATACTTTAAGGAGTTACAATAAAAAAACTTTTTGGGCTTGACATACTGCTGTTATATGAACAGCTGTGAATTTTCCACGAAGAGTAGGACTGTTCATAGAGACTGACAATTAGTCATTTAATCCAGGTCCCAAAACAGTGTCCAAAGAAGCTGCTGAAGAAAATCATGACCAAGAAAGCCAGGCTACAACATTATGTCTGTCAAGATGCACGTTTGTCCAGGGCTTTTCATAGCTAACTACCAATTTCCTTAATATTACACTAAGGAAGGAATTTGACCCTACTCACTAATGCACAAGCTTCTTGTAAGGATGTGACTGTAGCTTTTGCATAAGATCTGTGCCATCATTTCAGTAAAATCCTAGATCTTTTCAGAGAGAAGGGCTAACCTCAGCCCCTGGTTGTGAGTGGTATTCTCAGACATTAGGTTTATTTTGACAGGTTAAAAAGTTTCAAACTTCTCTTACCCATTCAAGTACTTTACTATGCCAGTTAGAGATTAATCTGCTTTCCAGACACACATTTCCCTGTCAGATCTAAATTATGCACCTTGAATACAAATAGCAGTGCAGTTAGGTCAAAAGGTACTTGGTCTCCTATTACTTTGTGTTCATACTTGGGTTTTGATAGGCTTCCACATACTATAGATCACAAAGACAACACTAACGGGACTTCAGTGAGGAAAGAGGAAAAAAAAAAAAAAAACAGTCTTTTGAAAAAAATTTGTCTCAAATGCTTGACACTTCAAAGCGTTTCTCCTCCCCCTTAAGAGAAGTAAGCCCCTGCTACCTTTCCAGTAACAACAGGGCAGCCTAGAAGTGTACCACAAAACATAGCAGATGGTATACAAGCTGTTCTACGCACTGGCAGTGAGACTGGTTGTTTTATTACTTACATATTTGGGGGCACTGGCCAGAGTGCTCAGTCAGGAATCGTGTGGCATTACAGTGTGTGCTGAAACACTGTATGAGTTTACAGTAAGATCCACAATTGAGAGTTAGGTTAAACTACAAGACAACTATTACAAAAAGACTGGAAATCTGCAATAGCAACTATTATCTTCACAGCCATAACAATGCACTATGGCTGAATTATGACTTATAACATTTAATTTTTTTATTTGTGCTGTGTTCTTGTATGCAGCAACTCAACAAACAAAAATTCTTTACCAGTTAAAGAATAAAGCAATTATTATACAATAATATAGAACTTACTCTTACAGAGTAAGATAATTTTCATCATGGGATAGACTTAAATGATTAGGCTGACATGTAATGAAAAGTAGTAGAGAAATAAGAGAGCTAAGAAACAACCAGAAAGGTTGGAGGGATTTCACATTAATCAGAAATGTAATAGAAAATTAGAAAAAGAAAGGAGATTAAAATGTATCAAGAGGCTGGCAGGAAAAAAAAAAGAAAAGTATTTTAGGTAGAAGATGAGAGAAAGCAATCTAACACAATGATCTGACAAACTGGAATCCTCTGTGGAAAGCTCAAACAACACAGAAAGAGAGAGATCAATAACACCAGCATGGAGTATCCCACAATTCAGAAATCAAAGAATCTTTTTTTGCCTCAATCACAAAACTAAAGCCCCAGATGCTCAGCTGATGTTAACTGGCATAACTCCATTAAATCAGTAGGGATCCATCTCTGCCTGCCCTGAATCTGTTCCTTCTATACTCACTATACATCTTTCTCAGGGGTCAGTGCAGTCCTACAATCACAATTTCTGAGACTACTATCTGCCATTGCATCCTCAGTATGGCCCTTAAATTCAATTTTCTTACTGTCTACACTGTTTAACTAATAGAAAACTCTGATCTTGTTAAAAGGAATGTTAAACTACACTCAATTAAAACATCCAGTTAAGGGAGCCTTAAAGGCCAAATGATTCTTCCAGTATCCCTCTGACGCTCACTCTCAGGCAGGCTAGACAACCCAACATTAAGGAGCACTGATGATGAATCTGTCATGCATTTCCTGAAAAGCAAGAACTACCACAGCATTCCCATTTCACTCCCCAATTCTCTCCATTGTAAAAAAGCTGTGCCTCTTCAAGCACTCTGACATACAGATGGTCTATCTCATTTAAACAACAGAGTGTCTAGAAGAAGAAACTCCCCATACCAGAGAAGAACCTCACAACAGTTTCTCTTCGGAAAGGGTATAAGGCATACCTCGGAGATATTGCGGGTTCGGTTCCAGACCACCACAATAAAGCGAATATTGCAATAAAGCAAGTCACATGAATTTTCTGGTTTCCCAGTGCATATAAAAGGTATGTTTACACTATACTGTAGTCTATCAAAGTGTGCAACAGCATTATGTCTAAAAAAACAATGTACATACCTTAATTAAAAAAATACTTTATTGCTAAAAAATGACAACCATCATCTGAGCCTCCAGCGAGTCATAATCTTTTTGCTGATGGAGGGTCTTGCCTCGATGTTGATGGCTGCTGACTGATCAGGGTGGTGGTTGCTGAAGGCTGGGGTGGCTGTGGCAAGTTCTTAAAATAAGCAACGAAGTTTGCCGCATCGATTGACTCTTCCTTTCACAAAAGATTTCTCTGTAGCAGGCAATGCTGTTTGATAGCATTTTACCCACAACAGAACTTCTTCCACAATTAGAGTCAATCCTCTCAAACCCTGCCGCTGCTTTATCAACTAAGTTCATGTAATATTCTAAAGCCTTTGTTGTCATTTCAACAATGTTTGTAGCATCTTCACCAGGAGTAGATTCCTTCTCAAGAAACCACTTTCTTTGCTCATCCATAAGAAGCAATTCCTCATCTGTGAAAGTTTTCTCATGAGATGGCAGCACTTCAGTCGCATCTTCAGGCTCCACTTCTAATTCTAGTTCTCTTGTTGTTTCCACCGCATCTGCAGTTACTTCCTCCACTGAAGTCTTGAACCCCTCAAAGGCAGCCATGAGGGCTGGAATCAGCTTCTTCCAAACTCCTGTTAATGTTAATTATTTTGACCTCCTCCCATGAATCACAAATGTTCTTAAAGGCATCTAGAATGGTGAATCCTTTCCAGAAGGTTTTCAATTTACTTTGCCCAGATCCATCAGAGGACTCACTATCTATGGTGCAGCTACAGCCTTACGAAATGTATTTCTTAAATAATAAGACTTGAAAGTCAAAATTACTCCTTGATCCATGGGCTACAGAATGGATGTTGCGTAAGCAGGCATGAAAACAGCATTAATCTCGTTGTACATCTCCATCAGAGCTCTTGGGTGACCAGTGGCATTGTCAATGAGAGTAATATTTTGAAAGGAATCTTTTTTTCTGCACACTAGGTCTCAACAGTGGGCTCAAAATATTCAGTAAACCATGTCGTAAACAGATGTGCTGTCATCCAGGCTCTGTTGTTCCATTTACAGAGCACAGGCAGAGTAGATTGAGCATAATTCTTAAGGGCCCGAGGATTTTCGGACTGGTAAATGAGCATTGGCTTCAACTTCAAGTCACCAGCTGCATTAGCCCCAAACAAGAGAGTCAGCCTGTCCTCTGAAGCCAGGCATTGACTTCTCCTCTCTAGCTATGAAAGTCCTAGATGGCATCTTCTTCCAATAGAAGGCTGTTTTGTCTACATTGAAAATCTGTTGTTTAGTGTAGCCACCTTCATCACTTCTCTTAGCCAGATCTTCCAGATAACTTGCTGCAGCTTCTACATCAGCACTTGCTGCTTCACCTTGCACTTTTCTGTTGTGGAGACTGCTTCTTTCCTTAAACCTCACGAACCAACCTCTGCTAGCTTCACACTTTTCTTCTGCAGCTTCCTCACCTCTCTCAGCCTTCACAGAATTGAAGGGAGTTTGGGCCTTGCTCTGGATGAGGCTTTGGCTTAAGGGAATGTTGTGGCCGGTTTGATCTTCTTTCCAGACAACTAAAACTTTCTCCATATCAGTAATGAGGCTGTTTTGCTTTCTTATCATTCTTGTGTTCACTGGAGTAGCACTTTGAATTTCCTTCAAGACCTTTTCCTTTGCATTCACAACTTGGCTGTTTGGCGCAAGAGGCCAAGCTTTCAGCCTGTCTTGGCTTTCGACATGCCTTCCTCACTAAGCTTAATCATTTCTAGCTTTTGATTTCAAGTGAGAGACATGCGACTCTTCCTTTCCCTTGAACACTTAGAGGCCACTGTTGGGTTATTAACTGCCCTAATTTCAATATTGTTGTGTCTCAGGGAACAGGAAGGCCCGAGGAGAGGGAGAGAGACGGGGAAACGGCTGGTCGGCGGAGCAGTCAGAACACACACAACACTGATTGAATAACATTCATCAGAACAGATATAATAATAATGAAAAAGTTTGAAATATTGCAAGAATTACCAAAATGTGACACAGAGACACGAAGTGAGCACACGATGTTGGAAAAATGGTGCCAACAGACTTTTTTGATGCAGGGTTGCCACAAACCTTCAATTTGTAAAAAACCACGGTATCCGCAAAGTGCAATAAAGCAAAGCGCAATAAAATGAGGTATGCCTGTACTCACAGCCTCAGATGGAGTTACAGCCCACTTCAAGCAAGCAAAAGAGCAAGAAAGTGAAGAACAGGCCTCAGGAGGTTTCTCACAGAGATTATATGTTCAGAGATTCATCATTTTTTGAGTTGCTTTATTGGAGAAGAAATACCTTATTCATATTGATATGTCCCCAAAGGGCAGTAAGATATGAAGTAGATGCACACACATCCGCTCAGAACAGATTACAGGAGGAGTTGTGGGCACATGTGTACCGGACAACCCCTAAGAACCCTCCCAGAAGGTCCTTCAGTCCTCAGCAAGTTTTCAGCTGATCTACTCCACACCCACCTGTGACTTGCCATGTGGTCACACAATCTACATCACCTGCCAGTTCTTTAGCAGAGAAAAGGGAAATGCAGCTAGATGTTAAATTAAACAGGGACCACTTGAAGATAAGGACTCAGGGGTAAGGATAGATTAGTTTATAAACCTTTTAAAATTTCTATTTAGCCACTTTGAGACTTTATTTCAAAAATGAATTCTCCTCTAGTCTATAATCTAACAAAATCGTGGGTTTGACTTTGGTCTTTCAGAGAAAGCCCACTGTGGAAGGCAGCCAAATCTACTTTATAGATCTGACTGATTAAGGGTCCCACCACAGAGCCTTTAATACTCACACTGAATTGTACAAAAACTACCTGACACCAGCAGGAACTAGGCATGCCTTTCCAGTCTAATGCAAACAATGCCTCAGAAGTGACAACACTCAAGTAACACTAAAGTAAAGTTGTTCACTCTTGGTGAGTGAAGAAAACTTTTAAAAAGGAGAATAGTTCTTTCGAATTTACACAATCCAAAGAATAAATCAGCTAAATGCAGTGTTAAGAACACTGAATTTGTGAAAATCTGATTTTCTTTATTGACATGAGATTTGTAGTGGTGCCCCATCCAGTGGATATTTCCACAATGCATTTTTCCTGTTTTGTGCCACTAGTAATTTTTACTTGGGGGGGGGGGGGGGATTGAATAACTGATTATATATATCACTATGAAATGATTTGCATGGATATATTATATATTAAAATAACAAAAAACTCCTGAAATTATTCTAACCAGCAGCAATAACAACCAGTCTTCCATTTCATTCCCCTCAAACCAGTCAGATGCGGAAAACTCTCTGAAGTTATTTAGTATCAAAACAAATGCTCAATGTCAATGCAAGAAGTTTTCTTCTTTCTCCAAAGGTCAAATTTATGCTCTACAGACTGAAATGTACTGGCTTCTACTGCCAGGAACATGCAATTGAGAATGATCCCATTTACATTTCTCAACTATAACCAGATTTCAGTTCACAGTGTTTATACTTAACATACTTCTGCAGTCTATTATGCAGCATTTGTTTCAAAACCCCAACTGACATAAAATATTAAACCATTTTTATGACAAAAATATTTTAAAATATTGGCATTTTGAATCATACTTTATGCTACGAAATCAATGTGAAGTGCTTGTGCAAAGCTGCCGTGTGTTCCAAAGTGTGGACAATGGTGACATGACAGCATTTTTACATCATTGCTACAAAAATGCAAAGTATTATGCAATGAATTGAACAGTAAAGAATGAGGCCCATTAATTTCCAGTTTAAAAGTGGAAAGTTTCCTCACAAGATGCAGCCACTTTGTTACTCTTCTCATTGAGGATTGTTTTATGGGTTTTTTTCCTCTTTTCTTTTTCCTCAGTCTGGAATACTTACCAGATCAGAATGCTGGCAGTTCATTTAGAAAGAAAAAAGTATGCCATGAGATTTACACATAGCTCAGATCAGTGACTTGGAATATGCAATGAGCTTCATTGAAGATGGCCAGCATAATGGCTGCATCTTGCTAAAGTCTTTACACACCCAGTAAAGATATAGGTTTTTTTCTATAGGGAACAATATATCTTGAACATGAGAGAGAATCTGTATTAAAATTCTTGAATAGACTAAAAGGCTTTATCTTTATTGAATTGTATTAGCTGGTCAAGGAAGAATCCTAGAGGCTCCACTGACTTCCATGTGACTCAAACTTATTAGTTCAAATGCAAATACATCAGCTGTCTACACAGTGATTTTAAGTGAAGTATCACTTTTCCATCATAAGCACAGACAGCAAGCTCCAATGATTCATAATGTTGTGATGGTCCTCTGCTCAAAGCTGAATTTTGCTCTAGTAAATTTTCTATGATTTTCTGAATAAATATGGTCAATCAGCACCTCTTTGACAAGGAAGAAACACTATTCATCTAAACTTACACTTTCTGTACCACTTTTGGCAACTACTCAAAAAGTCATTTTTTCAGTTACTGTGTTTATATAGAGAGTAACAGAACAATCATAAGCCTGTCCAGATTCCAAACTAAAGAGAAGTCACTACATAAATTCTATTCAAGCAAATTATAATCTTCTTCCAATTTACTTTAAAAGAAGTTCCAAGATAAGTTATTTCATAGATAAAAACTGCTGCAGTAAAACTGATTAAAATGTATTACATTATTTATAGTTCGAAGTTATCTTTGCTTCAGGCAAGGCATTTGTACCATTCATCAGGATTAAGCATTTTTACCAAGTCATTTTAAAAAGTATGTCACTCTCAATTTTAATTCAATCCATTACACCTGTAAGTCTGCTTTGGAGAGATTTGTGAGGATTTATGTCATAACTGATGAGTTTAATGTATATTTCAATAGGAGACAGGATGGGTGGTTAGAAAGATATGGAGAGATGATCCGTGTATCAGTATCCTAACAGTATAATTTAGTATTAAGAGAGAGAGAAAAAATGTACACACTAGCTAGTATTTAAGACTTTCTTCAATCCATCTTCTCTTTCAGTATACCTAAAAAGATGCTGAAGTGAGCTGTGCGCTTTTCTTTGAGCGCACATTATTACAGATCACCAGTGTACACCAGTATTTCTCTGAACAACTAATGAGATAATTGTTGACTTCAGCCTTATTACGTGTAAACCAGAAGTTGTTTGTTCATTGTCTGTTTTGCACATAGTATATTTAAAGTTTTCGTTGAGAAATAAAAGCAGATATTATGTTTCACACAGCATTTTCAGGCATAGTGCAAAAGGAGAGCAAGTTTAACATAGATTTTTTTGCTTATTTTGTTGTTTCGGGTTCCCCCCCCCCCCACTGCTCTGTCTCCTTGCCATATATTTTTGCTTTATGCTGCAGCATTTGTTTACACTTGAATGACACATCAAACACACTAAAAGCTCTTTGTCATGTTTTATCAATGTTTTCCAGCTCGTGTCCTGCTTCCATACTGACAAGCTTGACAAAGGCATTCTTGCTGGATAGGGAATTAATTAGACTCACAAAATTTCATCACAATTCTGCAGACTGTTTGTAGTCTGGATTACCCTTGAGGGACATGTATACATAAAGCAAGTGAAAGTATATTCTTCTCTCAAGTCAAAACTTCAGTTGCTTAGCAGGTAATAATGAAAAAGTAGTATGTACTGATTATTTTTGAACTCTATCATTCAGGAAATAATCTAACATGCCATGCTCTTTGGGCAATGATTTTGGACACAATTCATACTCAATGGTGAGGCTAAGGAAAAAAAACTGCTCTCCATTTTGGGGTAAATGTCTCCTAATCACCCATTGATAACTGAAGACTACTAGGTTCTGCCTGAAAATATTACTACAAAAAATTGTGTTTTCAGGTAATAAATGAAAATCAAAACTTTGTCCACTTCTCAGAAATATCTTGGTATTTCACAGGAGTTACAGGTCTTTTACTCATGTTGTTATCCAACTTTCGGGCATGAACTCCCCTACTCGACTCCAGGTGTCATACTGCAGAATACACTGTCGATGGGAGATACAGAACATCCATCACTTTGCAGAATGACATGCTGAAGATTCTTTGAACCATCTGTACCACGGCATTTCTCTTAATTTTAATCAAACTTTTATTTTCTCATATTTTGGATATTTTGTTTTTCAAATATAATTAGAGGCTCCTGTGGAAAGCAAAAACTTTTCACCAAAACTCTTCTATAAACTGTTTAATTAGAAACAGAATATTCCATCAAAATTGTCTTGATAGATGATGCCACTTGTGATTTTTTTTCTAAATATTGCTGATTGCTAAATATCTGATTATTTTCCACACAAAACAGATTAGCAATAGCAGAGTTACTTCTTGGTATCTAACAGTCTTTTTAAGTTAAGGATGGTGTCTTTGAAAGCACGTTTTTCTTATAAATTTCAGGATAGAAGAAGCTAACACTGCTAATTTTAGATTGGCCATACCATGGAAAAGGACAGCTTGGCAGTGCTTCCTACCAGGTTTTGGATTTGTGTAGCTTCCTTTCAAGATCCTCTTCTCTAGCTTAAGCATTCTACAAATAATTTCTTAAAGTAATTAAACATATTATTTTCAATCAGATTGTCCAAAGAGGACAAAGAATTTTTAAAATATATAATCCAAAGCTACAGGTCTTCAAAATTCATTGCTCCGATAGCAGTCATGAAACTTATCAAATTCTCCAGTTCTGAATGGGAAAACATTATTTTGATAGCAATGATTGAATTCCTATAAAATAAAATACTGTCCTTTATTCATTAATCGCTCAGAAGAGGGGACACTAATCAGACTGCTCCTCCTTAGGCCACAATAATGAGCTATTTTTTAACTGAAGTTGTAATAGTTTATCATTTCCTACTCAGCAATGAACCATCTAAAGGAGTTGGTTCTTCTAAACGCACTCAAGTTTAGACCAGATAGCTTTACACAGGTAATATGGATTACACCTCCAATATCCTTAGGAAACTCAGAAAACAAATTTGGGAGGGTAACTTCATTTTAGATGCTCTAAAGTAATTTATTGAAACATACACAAAAATTCCTAAAACATTTCTAACTTTTGCACTTGGAACTCCTCTTTAAGGAAGTACAATTACTGCATTTAACTTTCAATTCTTTGTCTTTTACAGCAACAGTCACGTTCAAATATAAAAACAAAAATGTAAAACACTGAAGTTCAGAATAATAAAGAGAGATTTCTACAGGCATAGAACTATATTAATTTCATGTGCCTGCATCTTAGAGAGTACTTCATTCCTTTATTTTGAAGGAGAGTTTGGAGGGGAAATATTCTCTCTAGAGACTATTAAAAACACTGTGAAATAAACAAAACTACTGTGTGTATAGGAACATTAGGTTAAGCATTCTAGATAGAGTTCCATCGATAGTTTTCTGTGTTGTATCTACTATGTTCTCCTCTGAATTGTCTTCCAGCTACAACAGTCTCTTTCACCTCTTTCTCTACATACTTCTATTAAGTACTTAGAGATACCTGTTTTGTTTCACTCCAAACTGTGTTACTGAGGGAAAAAGGATGTTTTCCATGTGCCTACAAATTTTAAAGCACTCTAGCCCACTGGCAAGAAAGACCTTCTGGATTAGAGTATGATTTGATGCACCACCTCTTGTACAAACATGTGACTGAACCTGACAACCAAAGACCGCAAGAGTAACTATGGCTGCTGTTCGCTAGCCACCCAAGGCATGGCATCTGACAGCCACCTAGAGCATGCAGTGACCAGTTCTAACCAAACAGCACTTGCAGGGGAATTGATCCTCTTTCACAACACAGCAATGAGTTTGGACTGGATCACATAGAAATTTTGTTATGAAGACTATAGTGTATGGAAGTGCAGACCGCCCCCTTACAGAACAAAAAAAAAAAAAAAAAAAAAAAAAAAAAGCTGACAACACACACTCCCTGGCCACAAACACGTGTGTACTCAGGAGGCCAAAGTTTTGGTTTTTTCCTGATTGCACCACCTCTTTATTTCCTATTGCTTCATGAATGCAACATGCAGTCCCCCCCCAAAACAGATATGCAGCAGAGCCAGGACAGGCTTTGAATCTGCTTGGTCTCCAAACATGGAGTTTTACTACCTTTCACTTTCCTTCCATCCCCTCATCTATAAAACTAGGAAGAATAGGAGCTTAAATAGTTAGCAGCAGGTAAAAGCAGTTACTGATTTTAACATCTTGTTACTTTTTACAGTCCTATGTCTTCTCCAACCAGCCAACAGAATTGTATCAGATATGCCTTCACATCACTTCAAAATAAGGACAAGCAACATCTCACTTGCCTGTTTTCAGTACAGCTCACAGTAGGATTGATTTAAGAAAATATATTTAGATTTAGCGGATTTTTGTTGTAGCATATATAGCAATACAATAAAAAGTACAGGGGTAAATTTCTCAGGATTTAGGCCAGCTGACTTCTTTGTGCAGTAGTGAAGATCTGCTTTATTTAGTCCTTGTTATGAGGTTTGAATAATAAATTTAAAAACCTTCATAGGAATTTGTATATGTATACCAAAGAGGTATTTGTACATATATTCATACATACATTTTCTTGTATACATACACACACAAAAATTGTAGTTACCACAAACTAAGGTCAGTGATGCATGTATCTGTATTCCTTAGATCAACACAGGGCAAAAGAACTATTTGTTACATGTCATATTTCTCATGTATGCAGATACAATCAGACGAAATAATACAGAGAGGTTGTCACGCTCTTTCAAGAATGATTTCAAGTAATGTAAATGAAAAAAATATTGTGAAGCTCAAATGAAGGTGAATGGATTTTAACTAGTTGTATTTGACAATTTCTCCAAATAAAAAAGTTTTTCCTTTAGCTCTAAGTGACCTTGTCAATGCTTCCTGAAAGTTAAAACTGAAAACACTCAGAAAATGCAAAAATCAAGGGCCATCCTTTGCCAGTAGCCTTTTTGCTGACATCAAAAATAAGAGAAAAGTGGCAACATATTTCTTCTTTCATTAATAACAATAATAAAATATTGCTGGGATTAGCATCTGAGAAGCTAAAGCATATGGACCAAAATGCCATGATGAGAGTAATGTCTGACCAATTACATTTTAACTACAGGTCTTAAATAATGAGAACTCAAACCCACATTTAAAGAAAAGAACAAGAACAATTGTCTACTTAATTATCCTAAGTCTAAAAGTACTTCAGTTCTATACTCTTTCTTTCATTGTGGCATTATATAAGCCACATCGGAACAGGAGAAATTCTAGGTCTTTTACTTCAATAATTCAGCTTCCTCCCCCCCACCTCCCCCAAAAAAGTAACAGGAGCAAAGTATGCACTATCACAATTTAGAACTCCATTGCTTTGACATGCTAACAAATGTTTAGTTTTTTGGGTTTTTTCCCCTGACTCTATGCCTCAGGTAATTACAGACTGATGGTACCTGCTGTTGCTATGGATTTCCATAATAACTCACTGGAATGCCTTGTTAGGCCTGCTTCCTTAATTGCAACAGTCATGCCAAAGGGAAAGATATCACTATCACAAGGCTGAAACTTCAATATTTCTTACCTTGGGAGAAAAATCATGCTAAGAATTTGCTTCAGCAAGCTTCCCTACCTTATTCAGCATTATGGAGGAATTTTAGCCTGGTGAGCTGGGTATTACACAAAAAACAGTAACACAAAAGAGAGGACTATGTAACAGAAAACAGGGCATCTTGTTGTTTTCAGACACTTCAGGAAATTAGTTTGCACACCATAAGCTTGGCAATATTCACCAAGCTTTCGGAAAAGATGACAAAATGTGTCCCTAAGGTGTTCAAAAAAGTTGGGTTTTTTTTTTTTTTCTTTTCTTCAGTATTACACTTTCCACACTTCTGTAAGCAGTCAAATAAATAAATTCATATCACTTTTGGCATCTGAGTTGGCTCTGAAATGACTGGGACTGTTCCTACTTCAGAGCAATCGTTTTAGCTCCCCCACAGGCCAAAGCATCCATTAAAGTCAAGTCCTGTTGTGAGGGTGCTTCCCTTAAACACAGCAGTTGGTGAGAGAAATGGTAAGAACAGTCCGTCTTATGTTACTCACATTTCACAAAGGGTAGTGGAAGCGATACCACAAATGAATCCAGCCACCTTTTCTGCACCATCTACCACATATATTCTTTTTGTAATGAGTAATGCTACTTAAGTAAGAACACATACTGCAATAAAGGGGTCTAGCAGTTCAGACATATATTATCTCCACCCTTGGAGATGCTCAAAACTCAACTAGCCCTGAGCAATCTAATCTAGTTAGGCCCACCCAACGTGGGGGGTTGGACTAGCTGATCTCCAGCAGTCCCTTCTGACCTAAATTATTTTATGATTCCAGATAACATAATTAATTTTATTTGTTGGCAGAGGCTCTGCTCAGGATGTTGGCCCATCTCCAAGTATACTGATATTGATATCTTCCTGCTGATTTACTAAACAATTAATTTTTAAATTTGAGGCTACAGTAAAACACAGATTAGCCAAAAAGTATTTTATACCAAAATACAGTACAATCACCATCAGAAAGAGGAGAAATACTAATATTATTTCTGTTGTGTTTAGCACTTGCTGTTAGAAATCCACTTAAATCAGAAGTCAGAGCACTGGGACAGAAATTAAATTTACTGTTGTTCCCTATAAAGAGTGTATACCTTCCAGAAATAAGAAACACTTTCCAAATTATATTACTGTGAATGGGAGGAAAATACACCTCCCTCCTAATTACTGAGCAGGAACAGGGAGCAGAATCACAGGTGTAGGTATTTTTGTCAAGGCGAAACTGCCTAGCTTTTACTACCAAAATGCTCACTTTGCTCTAAACAAATTTCTTAACTGAAATCACCAGCTGAGTTGGCAAAGTCTCTTGTGAAGGCTGAAATACACAACTGAACTTTTAAAAACAGTGATTTTGTATATTAATATCTCTGAAGTGGAAACTGGCGGCTTTGATTCCAGCATGTGGTTGAACTATAAAGTTCAACCTGCAACAAACTCCCGCCTTATGAAGTTGTTGCACCACTAACAACAGAGATGGTACAAATGCAAAAAAAGGTAGTATTTTATCTATCATTATCATGATAATAGTTTTTTGAATGCTGTTTACTATAAGCATATAGAATAACCCAGATGTGTAACAGCTCTATGTTGTTACATAAAGCTGCACACTGTTATAGAATGTCCTGTTGACAAGGCTACCATTGTTCATGTATTTCTTATTATATCCAAAAATTGAAGGTCATTTGGTATTATGGAACCCGATGAATGGAAAAAAATACACTTATTTTTAAATGTTGCTGTATCTTGGGAAAGAAATACCAATATGGCTATAAGAAATAAAGACAAAAAAACACTACCAGTGAATCAAATGCTATGAGTGTACCTGCAACTAGATCAGCAAAATTATACCTTTTCATTTAAAACAAAACAAAAAAAAACCTTTCCTCATAAAATACAAAAATTACATATATTTGCTATCTTTTTCAGTAAGCAAAACCAGGTTGACTGCAAAAAACATATCTCTGAGATTTAGTGGAGAACAAAAACTTTACAAAAGTAAATAATTTTAAAATACCTGCATAGCTGGAGCTTATCTGTTAATTATTCGTGTTTCTGTTTTCATTTTCAACTACTCTAGAGCTGCTGATGCTGGCACTCTCTACTGGGTTTAAGTATCCTTTCAGCTGTACTCTGCCAAATTAAACTGTCACTTTCTATTAAAAAATCTATAGCAGGAGGTTTTTAATCTTCTGATTTAGACTCTGTAATAGGAAGTCAAAGTTTAAATTAGGACAGCATCAGCTTATGAAATAAAGCCTGAGCAGTGTACTGACAACCACAGAGAAGAAAAACTTCCTGGCTTGAATCAAAGTGCACAGAAGAGCAGTTTTATTTTCCATCTTTTTAAAGGTTTTATTTTACAAAGTCTGGATTTAATCTCACACATTTACCTAAACTAGTGTTGCCCATAGATCCTGGTGGAATATGTCTGAAGGACAGTATCACCTGCCATCAAATGTCTGAAGTGTTCCCAACTGTTTATTAACCTACTACACCTGCAGTCTGTCTTCCTTTCAGTGCATTAACCAGGCAGTGTATAATTCAGTTGAGTTAACATTTCCTGACATGAGCTGCTCCTTTTTCAACTTTCATAAAGAGTTAGGGACACCACATTTCACTGACTGTGCTGAAAATTCACCTGAACTGAGTTTATTAATAGAACAGTTTTATAAAATATTCTCTCTGCTTTATAAAATTATTCTGCTTTTTGTGTAATTCTTTAAAAGAAAATAGAATATATTAATGCTATTTATTTTCCTTTAATACCATCCTTCCTTGACTTTTTTCCCCCCTCCTAAACGTTTCCACTCTGTCTTCTCCAATGCTCGTACTTTTGTATTTTCCATCACTGTTTTCTAGGCCTTCTCCTCCTCTACCACCACCCTTCTGTTCTTTATTTGCTGACTGTCATATTCCTTATTTTCTGCACAGGCATAACTATCGTTTACCTTTTATTCTTCATCTGCTCTAATGATGCTGCTAAGCCAGTTCCCTGTAAAAGGAAGGGTGAGACTTGTAGAAAGGATCAAATACCCATGGAAAGACAACACGTGAATTGTGCTAACTGAACCTGTTTGCTCATCTCCAGCAGAGAGAATGGAATCATTACACATCAGCTGATTTTCATACTCTAAACACTAAAGAATCTGTAGTTAAGCACTTCAAGGATTTTTCTTTTTTTGCCAGCAAAAAAAAAAAAAAAAAAAAATCCGTGGAAGAGAAATCTCAACTAAAACAGTAAAATTGAAAGAAAAAAGAAATATATCAACTTTTTACATGGAGGGAAAATTCCAAAAACATGTTACCTCAAAATATCAGTGTATCATTTTGAAAACTATGAAATGAAATTCCCATATAAGCTTAAATTCTGAAGCTCCCAGTTCAGTTCTGAGGAACTTATTAGCTTCCCACCAACACTGTTGCTTCCAACAAACCTGCTGTAAAAATGCTTGTCCAACTGACTTAAGTTTTCGCACTTACAGAGACAGCTCTAAATATGTTCTTTCTACTTACAGTAGGGGCAATATTTTCCTCAGTGTCTATTAAAAGTATAACTCAAGAGGCTCCTAAGCAGGGCCTTTTAGTATCACTGTAATTTAAATATATACTTTTTAAATCAGTTAACTTAAAAAATGAACTTCCAGGGCTTGGGTTTTTTTTCAGTAGGTTCTACCCTGAGCCTTGCTTACTACTAAATTAAAAGCTCTTCTGGTCCCAGGTTAGAACATGAAATATTCTCTTGGTATCTACTAGGTATATATTACCATATACTACATTGATATTTATAGAAATATACAACATGGGAGAAATCTTTCAATGCTGAATGAACAAGACATCTCAATGAGGCAACAGGCCAGTGAAGCTGTCAAAATGATTTAACAACCAAAATAGTTTGTAGTGTTTGGAAAAAGTATTTGAGTTTCACATATTCCCCAAAACTAAACTTCAAAGCCTTTCAAAGCACTCATGAAAGGCTACTGCGTCTTGTAGTGGGATAAGCTTAACAACTTCCATTCTGTCTAACTTAGATAGCAGACAAGGATTTTTACCCCTGTAAGCAGCTGTAAAGACTGAAACTGTAATAGAAAGTACTCCTTTAAATCATCCTTTTATAGATGAGGATCCTACTTACACCAGGAAGACACGAATTTGGAAATTCTTGCTATATATATTGGAGCTGACATGAGCCCTACATTGGCTGCCTTTATTTAGAGACATAAAATATGTAGCAAAACTACAAATACAATGAGCCTTTCATGTACAATTCATGAACTTCAGGTGAACGAATACCACTGAAAATTAAAGCTATCAAGTGTGTTCAAGATCAGTTCATCTTACCTTACTATTCACTCTTAATACACATTCTGCACTATAATAAGAAGCACTGGCTAACAGAAAAGCATTATATGATGCCCCTCCAATGCAGCTTGGATAGGGCCTATGATTTGCATTCAGGAAATCAGATTATTAATGGTTTAAGTTCAAGTCATAGCTCAAAAGGCAACAGCCTTCTTACACCTTCCTACTGTTGTCCTGATGTGCAACTGCTGCTTTTTGGTCCACCAATCCCCATACCATAGCAGAAGCAGAGATAGATGTCCCTACTGAGCCTAGCCTTCCATCAGCTTCCAAAAACTTTCCAGCAGTCAGCAACCCTCAGTTTTCTCCAGACCTGAGGTTTCCTTAGCCTACCCTTTGCCCTAGGCCTAACCTGGAAGACACAACAGGTGCCAATCCCACAGAGCAAACACAGTTCTAAGCCAAAAGAAAAGCTCTTGCATGTACGTATCAAAATCTGAAAAGTTTCTGATATGCAACAGTAGTATGTCAAGGAGACTGAGGGGGGTGGTCACTAGAACAGAGCCACCCCTTTCAGTGACATATAATCTAAAATTTATTTACTGGGCAGGACAGGTATAGCAGGTGGATAGCATTTTAAAAAACACAATCATACACGTATGTCAGAACATCAGTCTCACCAGTCCAGTTTAGACTAGTCCAATACCAATGACCCTGGGAACAGGGCATTCACTTCTAACAACTCAACGGGCAGGGTCATGGATGATACACGTGCCAGTTCCTCCCCTCAGGCTCCAGCTTCTACATGGCGTTGGACATCCAGGTATGGCACTGCCCCCCAAGGGGCTACTGTTTTAAATATTTATTGCCTTCTATACTAACTTCTTGGCACAGGCTACCAATGGCTTTGCTAGTCTCCTAGCCTCTTCCATCAGCCTCTGGCACCCAACAAAAATGTTAATGTTATAATGCATAACATTGTAACAAAGTGCATCAACCTCTCCTTCACTGCCCAGCTCATATCAATCTGGTCCATTAAAGCTAGGCAGATGCAGTCAGGTCTTCTTTGTCTGGGTGATGTCCCTGAGTAGGCTACACCCAGTGACAAAATCATAACTATACATGTATACAATATATATTGAAATACAATATATATTTATACTACATAAATATAAATACATATAAAATTACTCATCAACAATGGCTGTTTGGAATTAAAATGTAAATGAAGCTCCTAGGTATGGCAAAAAGATGATTCAA
Organism: Apteryx rowi; assembly: GCF_003343035.1. Lineage (NCBI taxonomy): Eukaryota > Metazoa > Chordata > Aves > Apterygiformes > Apterygidae > Apteryx > Apteryx rowi. The sequence continues at coordinate 110,092 of NW_020450965.1, forward strand.
TCAGAAAATAATCAAATCATTATCTGCATAGTATCCACAACTGACAGAGAGAGATTTAAAACAGTACAACGGTGACTGAGATGTAAAATAATATTCAAACTCTACTACTCTCCTGAGAGATCTTTGCTAATGAAATTACCAAAAACCATCTATTCAAGGTTGGACCCCCTTACAAACCTTTTGCCCTACTAACATCACCAGTAAGGACAGATGTACACATCCTACTAACCCATGTATGAAAGTGACAGCACATTTGAGTAATTTACCCCTGCACATTTAAAGCAGAATCATTGTCTAAAAGAAAAAAATCTCTAAACACAAGTTTGTAATTTTCTCAAAAAAGGATTTCAGATATAACTGTGTGATTCCGTGTAATGAGGTCATATAAAAGACCACATGAGGGGAGTGCACAAGACAGACATGAAAAGAACTATGAAACTAGAGCAAACTATTCCCTCCTACACAGGAAGCTGGATTTTTCTCTGTTTACAGAGATTATTGTTCTGAGGTAGAGCTGAAGAGAATCTGGCTACGTGATGTACTCCAGACAAGGGGAAAGTGACCTCAACAAAGAGGAAACAGAATTTATTGTTACTAGTGTTCCTAAAACACAATGGCTCATAAAACAATTATTTACTGCAATCTTTAGGACTCTCTCCATTATGTCAGGTCTCATCAATTTTGAGATCATTTTTGAAGAAGTTTAATTGCCCATAAGCATAATCTTGTTATGACATCTTTATCTTGTCACATGAAATTTTACTCCCCTGCTTTTCTTATCCTAGGGGTCTTTGGTTCACTCCTACTATTAATAGATGTTAGACCTTCTGTCTGGCTTAGCATGCAATGATATGCTATATTTTACTGGAGCTAACAGTTACAACTGTAGTTCAGCCAGAACTGTGTTTTTTCAGGAAAAGAGCTAAATGAAGAGAATAAACAAGCTAACTATAATACAGTTAGTACAGAACATTACAAGGTTGCAAGAGGATAACTAAACTGGTTAAAAACCCTAATCTGTACAAAGAGTTCAAAAAGGAATATTGAAACAGTCATTCTACAGCAGGGTATCCTAAATACTGCTAAGTACATTATCAGGGCTTGTGAGACCAAATCCTTGGATAACTTTGAAGAACAAACATATACTAAAACTTCAATTAAAATGAATTATTTATTGTTTTATATATTGCCATAATGTTCAAATTTACTTCAGGCTTTAGCTAATGAGATCTACCATGGAAGATTGCTAGATATCTATTCAGCTATAAAATAAGGAATGACAGCCTTCCACACACACTGAACTTTCAAGATTAAGAGAGCTGTCCTCTGAGTGAGGAGTTTTTGAAGCATTCTGAGCACAGTCATGATGCAATAATCTTCATATTCCTCTTTCCCAGCTCTCTAGAGTCGAAAAGCTCCTACACGAGGAAGTACCAAAAAGCTAACTCCTTTTGTTGAAAAAAAATGAAACTTTGAGTTTACAATTGTATACAATTTTAATACATACTGTTTAATGTTGCTCTAAAAGCAACTTCCAGCACTTCTATCATTCACACCTCTTCTGCAGTGTCCAACGCCCCATCTTAAATGGCAAAGCACCCACACATAGTTTAACTGCTGCTTGCTATGCTCAGTTCATACTTTTTTACTATTCTCCTGTACTGACCCATATCCGTTTGTTGTATCCATCCCTTCCTTTGTACTGAGAACCTGGTCTTGCAAATTATAAGTGACAAGTGGGCTGCTTACGCACAACATGATTTAAACATACCACACAGCAGCACGCCACATGTGATAAAAATATAACCTTTAGTAAGTTGTTATGAGAGGGTACTATTTTTTCTTTATAACATCTACAACTGGTCCTCAATCCAAATTAAGGACACCATATGTAATGCTACACAATATGGGTGATAAAAAGCAATAGAAAATGTGATTATGTGTAATTGTTTTCACACTATCCTAATTGGCTTATTGTGAGCCACATCATAATTTTTAAAAGAATCTAATTATAAAATAGATCTAATATCTTGTACATTATGCATATATGCTTATTCAATGACTAAAATATATAGCTGAAATTATGCAGAAGAACTACCTTCTTTGAAAATACCTTTAAATCAATTTAAAGAAAGCAGTCACATTTCAAAACTATGTAACTTAAATTTCCTGGGATTTACTTCTAAATCTTTTTCCATGCAATACTCAGAACAGCTCATTTCAGCTTACTCCAGCCTATAGGGAAGAACACTTTTGAAAGGAGAGGAAGAGCACAGTACAGCTGATATCTCAAAGTCTGTAACAGAGAAACAATCTCCCCACAGAAAATGCTGAATTGTGTAAAATAAAGATATTAGTTTCAAAAAATTTTTTATCACAGCAAGCTTCTCAGGTCTGGGATCCGGATCACCAAAATACTCGAGAAAAGCAAACACTGATGGTCCTCTGCTACAGGATTCACCCTGAGCATTGCTATCTAGGTCAAAGTCTCTCCCCTCCTCCTGACAGTGTTGCTCTCATTTCAGATGACAGCCCTGAACATGTAACTACCTTCCATTTTTTGGTATAATCTCTCTTGTATTTCATGCAATTTCAAAACATCTTTCATATTCATGGATGCATGACTGTGTGCATGCACAGGGGTTTGTACAGGTGTGCGTGTGAACAGGTTTTCTGTTTTCAGAAAACCTTGGGAACTTGCACAAGATGGAAAACTTCTCCCTTCTTAACTATATTTCTGTAAGAGCAGAACTCCCTCTGTGCTCTCTGCATATAATACTTTGTCAAATAAGGAAGGGTGTAAATTCCTTACAGTCACTAAACTGAAGCTGTCTTTCCAATGCATCTCATTTGGAGGAATGTAGTGGAAATCTGTGAACTCTTTATTGGTTACACAGCAGGTTTCATGAAAGTACTGTGAACATTTTATTAGTAAAAGCCAAGAGACTCTGTGTCCACTTGAGTGGTAAGTGTCTCTCTTAAATTGATTAATCTGGGGCTGAAGACTTCTGTATTGGTCCATGGTTACCCTCAAAAGTGGCTGCTCACTACTGTCACTAAAGCAGCACCAGTGTTCCCACGGAGCGGCTTTCTGTTGTCTCCCCCTCATATTTCTTCCCACTTCAGTATGAACACTGGCACTCTGACATAGTATACAGTAAAAACTCTAGCATACATCATGCTGCATCTCTCCAGAAGAACAGTGAAACACAAAGCTTTGTGTTGAACTCAGGTTCATTAGTTACTTCTATTTACAGAGTAATTAGTACATCAGGTAGCACACAAATAGTCTTTTTTTTTTCCCAAAGAAGATTGCTTACTATTAGAATTAGGTCTCACAATTGGTAAGAAGATGCGAGAACATAAGTAAGGCTAAACCAGATCAGAACAGAGGTCCATCTCACCATCTGTCTTCAACCCTGGCCAACAGAAGATTCCTACAAATAAGTACAAGAGCAGGGCAAGCATACAGCGATCTCTCTCCACAATATTTTCCCAGCCTCCAGTCAATTAATTGCCTACAGATCACTTAAGTCAAACGTGCTATTTTTGTTTTTAATAGACCTAAAAAATTATTTCTGTGAATGAGTCTAGATGCTTTTTGAACCGATGTAAATTGCTGACATGTCCAAAATCCTGTGGCAAGAAGTTACACAGATTACCCACACACAGCGTAAAGAAGCATCCTTTTTGTTTGTTTCAAACCTGTGGTCTGCTTGTTTTATTTGATGTCCTCTAGTTATCAATTCACCTTATTCATGACTTCATAAACCCATTTTTTTCCCCTCTCTGACATCTACCCAATTCTTGCTTTTCCGAGCTGAAGAGAGTGTCTAAAGCAGCCGTTCCTCATCTGGGAGCCATTCCATACCCCTGATCTTCATCCCTCTTCTTATCCCTGCCTTTATCAATCTTTCATGATCAGACTCCTTTCCCTCCTCTTATCCCATCATGAATAGTATGGTCCATAACTCCCTGGGATGACCACAACTGCCAGCTGCTGGCTTTTACAAAGCATAAAGTCTACAACTGACTGTAAAGGGAGAGAGTGAAATGCTGGTTCTTACCACCAGTGCAACAAATGAGAAATGACAAAGTCCTGGCAACTGCTCTCTGCCCTCCCACTAAGACTTATCACTTCATTCACTTTGCTCACATGAAAAACAGTCCTCCAGAAATTGTACCAGCTATGTAGTAGAAATTAAAAAGACAAAGAACATCAGAAATTAAATATTGTGATAACTGTTCCCAGCTCCATTTTCAGCATTGGAGCAGCACAAATGGGGCAGAAGCTCACCATATGAAATAATTACATATTATTAACTTTAATTATGCAACACTAAGAGGAATATTTTCATCAGGAGATTCAGAGAAGGTATTCCCTCCCCACAGCCACTTTTCAAGAAGCAGGTAATTTAAGATACAGCTTTTTACTCAGCATCTTCAATTGGCTAACTTAAGTGTTCTCTGCTCCCATGCAAACGGATGAAGATTTTCAATGATCATCACACTTTGTAAAAAGTCCATAAGCTTAACAACTATATTCACTAAGACTGTTTGGATTTTTCTTTATTATTATCATCATAAATAACAGTGAAGAGGTGCAAACATTCATTTCTATAACTCAGGGCAATGATGAAGGCTAAAGTTCACTAATAAATGTGACAGACCATCTGACAGAGCACAGGAACCCTTTCTGTTCAAATAAATGGTTTAATGTAGCCGTGAGCCCACAAGGGATAATGATCAAAAGCAAGGGTGGGCTTCTCTATAGTCCAAAGCTTTTTTGAAAAGGACATAGTCATTCCACGCTAGAAACAAGTTAGGATAACTGCCTTTCTGGTACCTTCAGAATTCTAATCTGTTATTTATACTCCCTCAGGGAACTAAAGCATTCAGACTGTCAATACTTCTTTTTTTTTTTTTTTTTAAGGGGACAGGGGTGTACCTACATCAGTGGTTTACTGTACAAAGTTTTATAATACCCAGGGTTTTTTTGTTAAGGTTCAAACTTTCCTAGTATTCACACTTAGTTCTGAGTGGTACACTCATGTGCACTACCCGGGCACATAAAATGCTTTCTTTCCCAATGAAACCAAGCAGGAAGTGCCAGGATGATATTTAGAAAACCCCAAACTGTAACACCAATGTACTTGAGACATAGGTGCTCCTCCAGGGAATTTTAACTGACTAAAATAGACTTGCTAACAGATTTCTTGGAGTCAAAACTCAAATGACTGTTTTGACATTTCTGAAGTGTTCATATATATAAACCTTGGACTTTATACAAATAAAATCAGAATTGCCATAACAGAGCATAAATAGCAACCACATTTGCTGTATGAAAATGAGCATAAATACAAGTTTATTTAAACCAACTACAAAATCATTTTTACCATTTTATTAACTATAATAAAATTTTATGTTTACTCAGTTGGAGCTTAAATTATTTTTTTATTGCATTTCCATTTAATCTAAATTTGTCATAGTCTTACTATCTCATCAACAGTTAAGAGTATTTCTGGATATGAATTTTTACTGATAACATTTCACAGTATCTTGAAGATGATCACAAGTTGCAAGATACTGACCTTCTCCCCATTCCCATTTAACTGAGTGCCTTAACTGCTAAGTTTCAGAGTGAGGCTCATCTTATCTGCTGCTTTCCTTGTGACCCCACAAATCCTGCATCCTTTTCTGTAGGCTGGCAGAGCTCTACCAGGAACCTGGTAGTTTGGCCACTTTGTCTGAAAATATGTGAATTACATATGTATGCCAGCTACCCTAGCTCCCCTTTTTGTAAACCACAGGCAAAGGAAGAAAGCAGAAGGGCTGCATTTTGCGAGGGACCTATCTCTGTCTACGTGAGAATATGTAAGAGAAACCAATCCTTCAGGAAACACATCACTTAATTTCTGCATAGCTGGGTGTAGCAACAGGAACCAGTCACTCAAGCTGCAACAACTGTGAGTCTGCACAACACCACACTGCAGAGTTTAGGTCTAAAAGGGGATGTGGGTGCAAGTCACACCTGGGTGCGCCCAGAGGCCCAGAAGAGGTTAAGTGCTAAGCAGGGTGCATCTGATCATAGCTTTTAGTTAACGGCGCCAAGGTTGCCTTAGACCTGCTTTAGAAGTGCTTGTTCATGGACCTGGCCACAAACAATCTGCGTATTTTAAGAGACAGCAACAGTTTTGCAGTTTTTCCACTAAATTGAATAAAAACACAGCATCCATAATGTTGGTAGATAGTAACTTAAATTCTACCCATACTAGTAACGTCTGGACTTGCACTGACTGGAGAAGATAAGCAAAACTTGGTTTTAAGCACTAAGCCTATTTAAGTTCCAAAAGTTCTCTGAAAGGCTATAAAAGAAAAAACATGGGGGGGGGGGGGGGGGGAAACAGATGGACAAAACACTACAACACTTTAACACAATGAGATTTTAATCAGAATGGATAGGAGAAAACACAAAGCTTATGTTACTACTGCAGCCAATTTTTGCCCCACCTGCAGAAGCACTACTGGTGAGGACTGGTTCTGTGAAAGTACATGACAGGAGGCCTCCAAGATAGCTTTTAATGGACTTTCAAGTAGGCTCAAGTAACAGACTTTCCCTTCTTAATTGGAAACCTGGAAACTATTGGAAGAGGACTTCTGGCTTACAGATTCCTATCCTGACACAGTTTGTCCTGATATTTGATTGACTGTCATTATGAAAATCATTTTCTTCATGCTCTGCTAACCATATTCTGAGGAGCCTTCCCCTGATAATAGCTTCAAATGCCAACTGTTTTGACAGAGACATCTCCTTTGAATTGGTTTGATCTTTGACGGAGAGCTTCAGAGGCTGCCACCTTAGATTTCAATATACTTTTGTCCTTATAAGGTATACATGATATTTTATTTTTACCAGGAAAAGATATTGTAATTAACTAATTCTTTTGTTGAGAATCAAACTAAAAATATCAAATTATATTTTAAAAATACATTAAGGCTAGAATATATACATATAAGGATGCACCATCTTAGAAACATTATCAGTCATTGTAATGATGCCATGTAGGAATTAAGCTAGTTTCATACGTCGACCCTTTGAGCAAGGCTAAATTAGCCTCATTGCTCAGTAATCTGTGTTCTTTTCTAAAGATTGTGAGGCTATACCCAAATTGCAGGAAAGGTGCGTGCTCCAGCAAGTCTGTGGTTTTCCTGCCTTTATAATTTGTGTTTCTCTGAATTAAAAAGTTAGCAATGCAACTAACAGAGGTACTTCTGTGAAAGCATGATTGCAGAACTGCTGTCCAGTTCCCTTTGCAAGCAGTTGCAAAGGGGATGACACCTTCATAAAGCAATAAAGAAACTAGAGTTCAGATTTTCGGGGGGGGGGGGGTCAACCATAATATCAAGTAAATGTTACTGGATGACTGAAAAACTTTTTCGCATTAAATATCTATCTCATACAACTTCTCAAATGCAGAGATTTAATAACTCAAACAGCACCAACAGGTAAATAAGTCTATTTTAATACACTATATTACAAAATCCACAAGGTTAATTCTAGTGCATTTTTTACACCATTGTAGGACAACACACTGAGTGAGTTATTTTGTGGACTAGACGATGGCAATAAAAAAGTAAAAATCTAGTCTTCCATCTATCACTCTTTGTAGTTTGGACTATTTGTGAGTCCGAGTTCTCATTAATTTGGAATTTAAAGTAGTCCAAAGTTCATACCCCGTGGAAACTTTTGGAAAGTGTATTAGAACTTTTTCAAGTGACCTTTGCTGCCATTTCCACAGTGAAACAAAAACAATAAATACATTTAAACAAACTTGTATTTAAAGACAGCTGACCGTTAAAAAGAGGACTTCTATCAGAAGTCTGTATCTTATCAAGTTTTTCCCAAAGTTATAGGTCAATATAAATCTGAAAACCTCTGAACTTTGTTTTTGTCACTACGCCGAAGCCTCATGCAGTCACTATGATCAAATTCAGCTGCATTAGCAGTAACTGTATCTGATCTTAATGTTCTACCTGTAGAAGATGTAAATACATTCTTTTTTTTCTCCTCTATACAATGCAATGTGAATCTCACCAACACCAGTAGAAATACTTACTGAATTTTCACATTTTTAGTGATGTTTCTCTACACTATCTACCACAGCTTTATTTTGCATTGTAATCATTTACATTCAAACTCCAGTTGTTATGTCTGGATACATTTAATATGTAGAACTTATTTCAGTGCACCTACACTATACTGAACTAAACACAAAAGGAGTTGTGAAAACTAGCTAATGCCCAATCAAAGTTGCTGTAGGAGGGAAGAGAAAAGGATATAATGAAAGGAAAATATTACAAACAAACAAGTATTTGGAGCCTTCTGGTAGTATAAAACAAAGATCCGGAATAATAACCTGGGAATATCAACTTCAGTAAGCTATCTACCAATGAATGGTCCACACAGGATAACCAAGTCATTCCTGGAGCTCAGGTAAACAGTCATACTCTGCCCTTCTGGAGATTTGAACAGAATGATGAATTACAGTGATTTTACAAGTTACCTCCCCTTAGCTAAGCCTTAGGAACTTTGAGATACCGATGTCTTAATTCAGTAGGATTCAATATCTCAATCGTCTACTTGAGCCCTGATGGAAACACCAAGGGACAAAAACAAAATCCAAAAGTTACAAGACATCCATTCCTTTCATGAGGTCTAGCATTCCTCCCCACTATCTCCTTCTGTTAATGTTCAGTTATATTCATGGAATCCATCCTCATTCCATGCTAGCCTGCTAGTTTGATGACTACTCTCTATCTGACCACCCTCTGGCTGAACAAACAGTCAGAGCCTCTGTTAAAGACACAAAGATACTGGTGACCAACTGAAGTCTTTTATTACTTGCTAAGGACAGGGAGATTCTCTGCTGTAAACTGCTGGTAGAAAAAGCTGGATTCATGAGACAAAAAGACAATTGCACCACTTGGAAATATCAGAACACAGAAAGATACTAGGTGTCCTACTTTAAAGGCCACTACTGTTCTTAAGACGCACAGTCGCACAGGAGTTTCTGACTACACATAACCTGAGTCTTCTGCAGTTCTAGAAGTAGTCCAAGCAGTCACATCTGAATCCATCTAACCCGTTCACATGAGGCTACTCTATCACGTCCAGAGTACTGTTTTTGGAAGGAGGGAATAAGAGGAGTAATGATCCCTACATAGAAAGGAGCTGATTCTTTTTGTCCTTGTTGTATAAATTATCCATTAGTATTAAAAATAAATTGCCTTCCACTTCTCAATACAAAAATGAACTAATTCCTTCAAGCAAATGCCATTAAATAAAAACCACCTGCTTGGATTCCCACAGATTCATTGTAGGGTTAGCGAGGACATTTTATTTTTTTCCTCATCTGATGTTCTGAATGTCAGGGAAGTTATTCTAAAATTTCAGAAGAGGTAGAACTACAAAGCAGCTAAGTCGTTTAGGTCTATAATGAGAAAAACAAGCAAAACCAAAACAAATTTTTTAAAGATGCATTCTTTTCTTCCTAAGGCAACTGAGAAGCTTGACTTCTTGACCCATAATAAAAATGCAGCACAGTCAGAGTGGAAAGCAATTATTTAATTTTCTTGAAACATCAATATTATTGCTATCTTTCAGATCAGTATGTACAGCTTTGTTGCTTCCCTGAGAGTAATTTCAGATTGTTTACCAAAACTGTCTGATAGAGCTCTAATGCCCTCAAAGTTCATACTTTAAATACTCTTTAATACAAATTATAAAGTTGACTCTTTAGCAGATCATATCAAAGGAAGACCAGTGTAAAAATAAAACGCGCAAAGTGACAGCTCTGATGTTTATCTTAACTAATGGAGCTATATTTAACTTAATTGCCCTGTTAAAAATTGGAAAATATTTTTAGAACCATTAATTTAAATATCTTTTGGCCTGTATAAAGTGATTGCTTCCACACTTGGAGTTGTAGCAGTGACGAACAAAGCCCTAAGTATAACAGAAGTTAAATTACAAAGGTGGGGGAAACACAATTTGAAAGCCTTTTCAATACAAGAGATTAAAGCTGGAAGTAAAGCTACTTCTGGAACGTCTGGAAACTGACACTGTTTGCATGTATAATGCAAACAAATAAATAAAATAAAATGCTTATATTTTCACATAAGGTCAGATGTGTCATTAACATCAGCTAATAATAAAACAGAAGATACTTCTCTTAAAGTTCTAAGCCTCCAAAAACATCACTTCTCACCATCAAGTGACAGTATTTCGTAACTCTTCCAATTCCCTGATTTAGTTGGGGAAGTGCATATAAGGTTGTATAATCTTATAATGTGATATATTATAAGCTATCAGAGGAATGTGCAGACTGTTCTTAAGGTAAGGCTGGTATAGTAATGTATACAGGCACTCTGAGAAAGATAGATCAAGTAAGTATGAACACCATATTAAACAGACCCTCATCCTGCTCTTTCTCCATACCAAAATCAGAAATAATTTATCAGTAATTTACTGATTAGTAAAGCTTGATCAATTTTATCATGATATCTTTTGCTTTAAAAGAATCACTTTATTTCCTCCTCAACAATTATTTCAGCATACAGCTTACAAACAAAATACATGAAGAGTCCTTTCACAATTTTATTTGTGCATTTATCCATCCATAAGCTAGATACATGCCCCCTAATCAGACAGCTATGGCTGAACGTACCAAAATAATTTTCTCCCTCAGGACTCAACTGCTTAGGCTCCTTGTCAAAAGCAGAGAAAAACTGAGGTAAGTATCAGAATCCTTGTCATTTTAATAAAAGGTACATAATTGCTAAGACAATCGACTAGGTATTTCTGACCACTGCATCACCCAAAATAGTGCCTGACAAAACACAGTGGTGTGCAGGGATACCTAGTTTGATAACAGTACAACCATGCTAGCACAGTATTCTGCCTGCAATATGTCCCACTTCTTATGCCCTGTTTAGTTCAGCAATAGCTTAGCTGTCTCTGCGTGGCACTGCTTTACAATGCCACTTGTATTCTCTTCATCTCCTCAGAGTCTTTCACTGAATCAGCTAATTCATTCCCATGACCACAACAACATTCTATTCCCTGATGACTCACATACCTACATCCAGCTCTGATGCATTTTCTTAGATCCAGCTCAGTATATCAACAGGCTCTCTGGCATCTCCCCAGGGATATGTCTACCAACTGGAATTTTCAAAGGGGCCTAGATGCTCACTGAATTGCAATGGGAATTCAGTACCTCAATGCAGTAACATTAGAAATGGGGACCTCCAAACAGGTTTTACTCATCTGTTTCTCTGAAAATTATCATCCACTAATTGATTGTGAGGACACAATCAACAGATGTGTTGGACTTAGAAATCTGTCCTTATACAAATACTAAACTATCATGGAGAATACGTGATCTGATATTGACCAAGTTAACCACTTTTCCTTTTGAGGAAAAAGGCTGGATTTCAATCTAAAAGGAAAAAAAAAAAGAAAAGAAAAACTACAGAAAGAGAAATTAATTATCTTTAATACCTGTTATTTGCTCTTTCTGGGGGAGCACCCACTTTACCTATAAAATCCCACAGCTTCACACGGAAATCCAGAAATTATCTTCCATTTTTTTGCTCCAGTTTTGGGTTTAAGCYCCATTAATTATTCACCACCATCAGCTAAAATATAATAAAAAGTACAAGATGGCCATCTGGCTTACCAGAATACCCATAAGCTCATGGGGTGGGAGTCTTAATTTATGAGAACATAACAGGAAAGTCTTGATATAGTAGTCTGTCTACATTTTCATACAGACCCACAATGCATAAAATGGATAGGAAAAAAGGTCCTAATTTATTAATCCTATGTAACTATTTTTTCAACAATAGTTTAAGAATTTTGCTAGTGTTGTTCATGAAGATACATAAATAGTTGTTTACATGCCACCATATGTTAAGCTGAAGCACTCTTTTGTGCAGGGACACTGCAAAAGTTTTGCTAACAATTACACCATCTCTTTGAAGTAAGTAAATGATTTAAAACTGCCTGTATTACAGATATTAATATCCACTATGGATATTTTTCTAATTGAAGTGGTAAAGGTGACAGCAATCAAGTCATAACTTTTCATGGGATTAAACCTTTGCATAAATATTAATCCTTTTACTCTGTCTACAGCTGTGAAGAACTTTACAATATGAGCCATTTTCTATTTTACATTTTAGAAGCATAAACTGCTTATGGTGCATTTTTATAATGAAATGTGCACTGGACCTGTTAACATGATTTTTTTCTGTATAGCACTTTAAAAATATTAGCATCAGTTTCTGAGTTCCTTATTAAAACCTACTTTCAGTAAGAAAAAATGCTCAATGGCAGCATCTATTTTAATAGAAGTAAGAGTGAATTTTAAATAGGAAATATACTTCATTATTTTGTTGAAAACTGAATGATCATGCTGCAAAATAATATACATTATGTAGCATGTACAAATGATTTTTTTACCATTTTATTAGATCACAATGCAGTTTCTTGAAGCAAATACCATTCAGAAACAATTAACAGCTTATGCAGATGTCTGAATCATATAATTGCTCAGAAAATCTTATCCAACACTATCCTGAACTGTATCAAAAGACCTATCTTTTTCATACTGTCATGTCAGCAAAATGGCTAATGGCTGATTAACTGCATCATTCCATTGCACTTCAGAATCTTCTAAGTCACTATTCACTGAAGAAAGGTAATCTCATGGTACGGGTGTCATCACTGCAAAAATGGCCCTGTGTCTTCCGCTCAGTTTCTTCAGCTTCTAATGCCTTACTTCCTGTAGAGCTCCCACAGTATGTGGTAAGTAATTTGCAAAAGGTGCACTAGTCCAAAATAAATGTAATTTAGGAATAAGTCTGATTACCCTTCAGCAAAACAACTGATAATTAGACGACTATGAACACCATGAATCTTAAAACACTGTTTCTCACTGCACCGAAACCTTATAAAAACCTAAAAATCGCTTTGATGCCAGCTTCGCTGTCCATGCCTCTTCTGTCTAAAAGTTCCTGCAGTATGGTAACTGAAGGAATGACAATCATAATTTCACATAAATATACTGATTGCCATGGGGCTATGAATCTGTTGGGAGTTGCAGTTCCTTTGCTGCACAGAACAGTAAATACCAGCTGTGTTTGTAATTACATGCGTCTGCTCAGGGAGGGTGGGATTTTTCCTTTTCCTTGAAGACTACTCCTTTGGGAGCAACAATAAAAAAGAAAATTAGGTCTGTGACTGTGATAATGAGCCTACCAAATAAGAGTAAATTCAATGTAAGGTCTAATATATAGAAAACAAGTGTTTTTTTTTTTTTTTTTTTTTTTAAGATGGATGAAACTGTTAATATGATTTCAGAGGAAGTTTCCAACTCTTTAAATTTTGCCACTCACCCATGAAGCTTGCACAGGACGTATAACCCGCATTTCTCAGGTGCAAGTGCCACATGCACAAAGCTTGAATAGCCATTCAGTGCAAGCAGTATAGGGATGACATTATAATGAAAGGTTCCTTATATTTGTGGATATTTTTAAATAATTCTGACAGTAACTCAAGAAATCTCAGATGAAATTCAGGCTTGTAGTTCAGTACAATTCCTTTACAGTTCCAAAGAATCACTAAAAAGGCTGCTAGGTATGCTGAGCTATGCATTAGCCTTGTATTTGCCCTTTGCATAGGACTAAACTTAATGTCATCAGATTACCCAATGTTATCCAATAAGAAAGAGCTGCATCAGGTTCCTTTTACATTCAAAACACTATTGAGATGTATCAAAAGCCAAGAGCCACATGCATAAACTAATTTATTTTTAGCATTACCAGTAACTAACAATTTCCAACTACGTCCTCAGGTTAAAGGTCTTTAAACACACGTTCCCAAGCAAATGAAGGTTGAGCCAAAATTAACAAGGCAAATAAACAAAACCACGACTGTACAGAGGGACTTACAATTAAATCAGATTGCACTAATTTTGCTTCTGTTTATGATTACTTATTCAGCAACAGTGGCTTTTGGTGGGGGAAAAGAAGAAAACTCCTTGCTCTGTTTTCAGAAGAAAAGTATCCTACACCCAAGAGCTATGTTGGAAAGGTTTACTATAATTTCCTTTAAAGTAGAACTCTAACTTATAAAATATGCAAACAACACAACAGGGGTCAGGGTTTATGTTAGACTAACACGCTTATTTGCGTAACAAGGATTTTTCCTACAATTTTAGGACAGCCCTTAATCCAGCCTTAGTCTTTGTAACTTTATACACAGAAAACTGCATCTGTTAAGAGCTCACTCTATTCCCCTTTGTATTTTGACCATTCCAAAATCGTCAGAAGCAACAGCTGGGTAGAAAACAAGCAACTGTCTCTTCTGATACCGGGAGTATGGAAAAAAAAAAAAAAAAAAAGCGCAAGCATGCAGGAGATTGATAAAATACAAACAGAAGGAGGTGGTTCTTCATACAACAGATAGCAGAGAGGGCTTCCTGGCCAAAGGATGTCGTACAAAATACAAACTACATCTGGGTTGGGAAGTCACTGACCTGCATGTAGTTGGAGGCTCTAAAATTACTTTGGGCTAAATACCATCTGGTACCAACAGTTTGGTCTTGTTCACTTTGTCAGTTTGTTCTGTAACTTCTTCCATACTTTTTGTCTCAATTTCAGACAGCCTCTCTGACATGAAGCACCACGAAGTGGATACTAGCACAGGAATTTTCCCAGTTTCCTGCACACTCTGTACCAATGCAAAGTATTAATTTTGCTTCTCTGTAATACTTCTGAGTGTTCCTGGATCATTAACTGGACCTGCAGACTCTCTGGCAAGTTTCCTGGTCTGTTAAAAATGAAAATTTATTATTTTGATTTTTTTTGCTAGTTTGTTCCTCAAACTTTTTTCCTTCTATATTTAATCTGCCAGAGTTTATGATCCATTCCATATTCTACATCTGAACACAACTAAAACTCTTTGAAGTATGCCAGTCGCTTCTCTTCCCCTATATTTTTTTTAGTGATGAAGGCTTTAAAAGCAAGCTTTTCTTAAATAAGTGGTATGCATTGGTTCTCAGATTCCAATATGGTGTCCTTATATAGCTTTTGAGGCACCTGAAAGGGTAGAATTCTCTGGGCTCTCCTTTGGAGTTCTGTTATATTAATATAAGTTTTAAAAATATTTCCTCATTTTTACATAACTCCCATTTGGAATTCAAGGACAACTGCAGTGGAATTCGGGATAAGTCATTGTCCCCACCCACCCTAGAGATGTAAACAGTTGGAATTCGAGAAGATGGGGGAAAACTGGAAGTGTTTTTAAGCTACCTCAAAGCTGGTTCATTTGGTTCATGGACAGGGAGAAGCACACCTATGATGAAGTCAGGGAAAGGTACCAATCATGTTAAGGTAGAGGCACTTGTCTGTGATTGTAGGAGAAAAAGCATTTCTTTGGGAGGCCAGATAAGCTGAGGACAGCAGCTTTTTCATCTTTTATAGAGTATCAATGAAATGGAAGCTATTTGGTATGGATACCAGGAACTATGGAGAGCAGCAGTTGGTACAACTCACACGGCCCAGCATCAGTGATCATATATCAAAGTAGTCAGAAGGTTGATTAACTTTAGCCATGGTCAAGCACCAGCCTTTAACAAAACAGAGGCTGACTGACCTTGCAGTTTGTGAAAGAGAAAATATTCATAACTGATCTCCTAACTCTGCCCAGCCTAACTACTAAATGGATCAAAGAATTCTGCTGTATCTTGGCCACAGGAGATATGGAAGAGTCCTGTCCTCAGATAATCATGTCTGATTATGGAGAGGGTTTCACATATGTGTTAAAGTTGCGGCCTGTTACTTTGACCTGTATCATTCACTCACATCATCCTTGAATGTGTATCTAAGCTAATTAAGCACAATTTTAGTTCTTCAAATCTACAAGACCAAGAATATGTTGGAGGGGCACTGGAGAAAATGCACTAACTATTTTGGCACATACTTCCTAGAAGATATTTATGCAAAGTAGCTAATCATCTCGAAATCTGTCCCAAAAATCCCAAAAGAATTTTATCCAAGCTTGGAAGAACAATCAAAACTATATTAAAAGAAAAGCTATGAAGCATTCAATTTCTGTCAATTCTTTTAAGTAGTCTATTTCAAGGCAAGGTTTATAATAAGAACTCTGGATGAATCAGAGGGAAAAATAGTGAGAAGACAAAAATGCTGTTGCTCCATTCCTGTCTATTTAAATATTTCCCCAGCAAGCTCATACCTGTCTGTGTAATTAAACTACTAGTGATTTTAAAGTCTCAACTACTCAGTTTTCAGCACATGTCAATCACTTCTCAAAGAGCTCCACTCAGGGCTGAAAAAGCCACAGATTCAACCATGACATACCCTTGCTAGCGCTGGCAATGATAGCAGCTCTGTTACAATTTTTCAGAGAACAACAAAAACAGTTTCTCTCCACTTAAAAATAAACAAATAAATAGCAGCAGTCTGAGTCTGGGCTTGAGCTTATCTCAATTGATTGCTTGATACAGTCACATGAGCCACACTAAAGGTTGCTGGAATTTTGTTGCTAGCACATTGTATGTCACAATAATAATGAAGGCTTAATGTATATGTAAAGTAAAATAAAGTATGAAGTTAGCAGTTCACACCTTCTAGAACTGTCTGAAACTTAGGCACCATACCAGCTTAAACAACCACCTCTTCTAGAGGTACTTCTTTTTCTTTCAAAGACACTTGAGTAAATAAATAGCAATGGTACCATTGTAATAAGCCAAGGTTAATACTGTTTACATTATAAGTCAGTTTTTGGCATAATGAAGATCCATCAAAAATGGGAGAAAAAAATACAGCGACCATCTCCAAAGCTATGCGTACCACTAAGGGCATCCTGTCTTGCTCCCAGGCTGCAACTCCAAGGAGTGTATGGCTGACTCATTTGTGAAAGAGACAGAGCCATCAACCTAACTCTTGCAGAAACTAAGAAAGTAGAACACAAAGATGAAGTATTGCCCTCCCTAGCTTATTTGGGTGGTATTGTGGCTCTTACCAACATTCTCACTTTTCATCAATTCCATAGTTGCTCTTTATGTTCAGAGCTCTACTGGATCTATGTCTTTTATTTTATTTAATATCTTCATTAGTGACTTTGGCACAAAGACTAGAGTCTGGTAACAAAGGACACAAAGTTGAGAAACTTAGTTAATATAAAGGGAATCTTAAATGCCAGACAGGAAATCTGGATGATCTGTGGGTTCTAGAATAAGCAGAATGTCATGAAGTTTTACATCATGAAGTGTGTGTGAACATACTTAGGAAATCATAAAATGTAGCATTAACTTGAGGCTCATCAGTTGGAAGCAAAAACAAAAAACAAAAAAAAAAATCAAAAAACAAAAAAAAAGAAATACTGAACATTTTAACCATGCTCAAAAAAGATGAAACCTGGAACTTATGAAAATTTTTTTATGAATATGAATCAGGGAATGAAAAGCCTACTGTACATGAAGGAAATCAGATGAACTTGTCTTCCTCAGCTTATCAAAATTACACTGAGACAGGGTTTACTGAATGAAGTTGAGAGAGAATTATGGTAAAGGAAGAGCTGAACTGTTTTGGCTAGTCTTCTGCAAGTAGTAATGTGTCGGGGGGGAAGCTTCTTTTTAGAAGATGCTTGATAAAATTACATAAGCGATTATCTGATGTAGTTGCCTGTGAAAGCAGAAAATTGGACCTGATGAACCAGGAAATCCCTTCCATTTAATGTCTGTAATTAATGTTCATAATTCTGCTAAGATCTCTTTTATGCTAATAATGGATCTATTACTAGCAATGAGCTCCCTACAAGAATTCTAAATTGTAAATCTCACACACACAGTTTTATCTCAGAAACTGTGGCAACAACTACAATTTAGAGGAAAAAAGCTCTATATTCAGATGGAAGGAAGTGTTAAGAAATCTTCAGTCTATGGCCTTCTGTTTATATCCAGGATGCAATGATCTTAGAGCCAAGCTGTATTAAAGAACAAACCAAGAAAACTCTGCAGGGATTTTTGGACATAACTAGATTATATTACAGTAACTTTCTATTGCCTTTCACTATAATAATGATCTGTATTTCTGATTCATATAAGAAGGGGAACAGAGAAGAATTAAACTTTGAAAACATATCTAAAACAAAGTGGTCAAAAGGTATGGAAAGATGTTGGGATTTTCACTTGTTCATCACATTTTTCCCACCTCTAATCATTCAGGTCCATGCAAATGCCATTTTTGGGGTAATGCAACTTTGTGTGTGTGAAATGTATTATGGTTTGCTACTTGTTGGCCCACTCTCTCTCTCTCTTTTTTTTTTTTTTTAAATGAGGGTGGGGGGAAAAACACCCTAACAATACATACACTGGAAGTTCTTGCATTTTAGGGGGAATAGCATCTGCTCTTTCTGGTAAAGTAATGAAAGCCAAATTCAGCAACAATAGCTTTTTCATTCTAGATATTGTATAAAAACACCAATACAAAATGCTCAGTAACCATTACAGAAATATTAACATCTGAAGTGCTTTCAGTGACTTATTTTCAATGGTTCTGCCTTTTCCCATTCCTAACTCTACATATCCCAGTGTTTTCTCAGAGACGACCAAAACCAAATTGCAATAGATCCAGTGCTAACGAAGATACCAGAAAAATGGTAACACTATCTACACTCTGTGAAAGATTTCTCACCTGCTATTTTGTAATGGTTCAGGAGGCTTCGATAATAGAATTCTGTATTGAATATCTTGTCCAAATTTATCAGCAGTGTATACTGGCTGCATTCTTTCTTTAAAAAAATAGGCTTAGTAATTGCATACAAATGGCTTCACCATTGAAAGCTTGCTCTGTATGAGAATTTGCACTTGTTTTCATTACAGGTTTGCATTACTCTCTGATTACCGGTCATACTGTCTTATCTTCCTAAACATAAAAACAAAACACATTTGTATTTCCTACATATAAACTAATAAGTTTAGCAAAATAAGGCTGAATTGTCCAAGTTGAAGAAAATACATTTATCCCTCAGCTTCATTAAGCCCTCAGCTTTATGCAATTTTCATGTTAGTTTGTATTAAAAAAATGACAAAAATTGTAATTAGAATCTGCTTGAAATCACCAACAGTGTTTCATTTTTCTGTTTCTTGTATGAAGTGACAGAGTCCAAGATATAGGTTTTACCTTTCTGGCTTTACAGCTGAAAGTTATGAAAAGCCTTTTATAGTAATCAGTTTTGTACTGCTTTCTGCATTTGCTAGTCTTTAACTATACTATTAAATAAGCAATGATTTTGCTTGGAAATGACCAATATTTCCCCAAAATACAAATCCTGAATAGTAAAGTAAAACTAAGATATAAAGCACATTTTAACGCCACTTACTTGTTTTTCTTAAAGATATTGACAAGAACTTGTATCACCTGAAGCATTTTCCTTCAAAACATAATAAAAAACCTGAGTTAAAATTTTAGCAAATATTCAGAATCAGTATGTGTGCACAATGTAAGTATGGTGGAAGGAGACCACTGGTAAGTCTCAGATCTCTGTTCTATAAGAGAAGTCAGCATTTCTCTTACCTCCCTTTGGCTTATCAGAGGATGCACAGGGCTTGCTGTGTCCTTTAAAAACTCGTACTAAGTAGTCATGATACCAAACTCAATGATGAAAAAAAGTTAAATTTACATTTACAATTATGATAAAAGATGGGTTATGAATTGTAGGCTATGATACATGGCAGACTGCATCATACCCACCTGGGTAATCGGAAATTGCAACAAAAGTTAACTTCTACTCTTCCTCTCTGCCTTCAAGGTTTTGTATATGGTTGTCTTTTACAATGAATCTATCTGTGTACTAAGAAAACCTGAGTTAGATTCCAGTAGAACTCCTTTAGTGCCAGTTAACTGAAAGACCAACAGGCACCACTGAAAGACCACTAGGAAAAGGGATGAGAATTTGCAATGTAAACATATAAAATAAACAAAAACAAACCCCCCACACCGTTTTCCATCCTTTTTTTGCCTGCCAGCAGAGACATGCAACTCACATAGCTAACAAGGTAGAATATTCACAGTACACTGTTAATTAGATAACAGTGAATTTATATGGATAATTTAGTGATTAATTATGGAACCTCATAAACATTTAAACATTAGGCACTACATGTTACTGAATTTATACTGGCCAAATCTCATACATGACAATTCTAATTAGCAACAGCATGCCTCTCTTTTTCTTCATAAGAAAATAACTACTGGAAAAGAAAAGATTAAGCATCAGAAGTGCACTCTAAATGAAAAAACACAGTTAGAAGCCTGTAAAGAGATGCACAAAATCTGGATTATTTCTTACAAAACTCAGTCATGAATGTGACAAGCATGTTTAAGGCTTTGAATTTTCCATAGCAACCATCATACAAAGGAGAGAGGACTTTGTGAAGAATTACACAATATATATTTTCGATAAAGGATAACTCTTGTGCCATGAGATGTATAAATCAATGCTAGCCTTCAGTTTAGCTCCAGGCTTTCTCTGCACAGAAACATTTCAGCATTCTACAATTCTGTTATACACATTATTATTTTTTGTCCTCTCATGGCTGTGACACATGGCAGATGTCTTCACAGGGGACTTTTTCAAGTTTCATTTAAAGATATTTTAATTATCACCTACATGAATCTGCTTAAAGGGAACATGTTGCTTCTCACTGCATTAACCAATCCAGGGAAGGGGGGGGGGGGGGGACACACAATAGGCATTATGAAGTTGACTATTCCTAAATAGAATGCATAATATTCTATTCCATCCCATCATCTTGTGAAAGAATTAGGAAGTCAGACAATCTTCTGTTTTATTCTTTGAGGACCTACTTAATTTCAATCCTTTTCCCTCTGTTGAACATAAAACAGATTCATGGCACAGATTAGGAAGAAGCAACCTTAAACCTCACAGGGAACCTACTAGAGTTGACATTCCTTCAGTCTATGTGAAATGACTGCAAATACCAATGTCATCATTGTGCCATTTTGGTGAAATACTACATTCTTTTCATAAGCAATGTCTGAAGAGGACAGCTTGAGAAGCGTCCAAACTTCACCTAGAAGTATTATGGGCAGTTTCATCTATGCTTTTGAAGGGCATTCTTATCTCTATGATTCTCAACACAACTCTAAAAATATATAATAATAATACACATATAAAATAAAATGTCTTTTCTCCATATACACTATATCACATTGCACATTCGACTTATTGCCTTCGAGTTGCTTGAGTCATTTTAATTCAATTTTCCCTTCCTACAGAAGATAAACCACTTATTTCAAAAGGAAAAAAAGTAGCCAATGGTTCCCCAGAAGAATTTCCCTCAAAATATTTACTCAAGAGAACCTTTGCAGCAATGAATGAATATACAGAAACTATGGGCAAAAGTTTCAGTCCCCAGGAAGGATTCACTGTATTCTTGCATAAAGGAAACAGTATACAGGTGTGCCTATGGGGAGTGCCTTTGCCTACCTCCCTTGGTTCACTGCTCTTCAGACTCTTGACAGACAGGTGCAATGAAATCTCAGCAAAAAAGCCTTACCAAAAACTTCTTCAAAAATGTTACTTCTGCCTACCTTGAACAGATGGGGGTCTCTCTCCCCTCTCCATCCCACCCCAGATGAAGCAGGCTGCATTAGCTTTTTGCTGGCCTCTCTTTTAGTGTGCTGCATATGACTGAAGAAGGCAATTATTGGCCCTCCTGTTCCTATTTTCAATTTCTAGCTCCATGATGAAAATCTCCAAAAAAATGAATGAGATGCTTCCAGCTATGAAAACTGGAATAGGGTATAAGAAGGTTATACACAGCTATTGTGCCCCCTTCGGATGAGAGACTTGGTTTATCTACAACCATTTACGTGAGGAACAAAACTTTGATAGTAGTCACATACATAGCAGAAAAATGCCTTAAAGACAGTTAAAGCAATGTACAGTAAGATGAACATTTTTAAAAAAGTGAAGGTATTGATACAGTTGACAGAACCGCAGAAAATTTTCTTTTTGTTTGCAATTATTTAAATTGGAACTGCAAAACTTGATAACGATATTTTAAATCAATCAAAAATTAATTTCAAAAAAAGTCTTACAATGTGTCATGCAGGTTTCATGCTTTTGCTGATCTTCTGGATTTAAAATATACATAACCAACCACAACATGAATCACATGTAATTCATAAGGCACAAAATGCATTCAATTCCTATCGCCTTTCTGAGAATATAAAACTGGTATCATTTGAACATTTTATCCTCGGAATTATCTTCAGTCCAAGAATTCTTAAAGGCAAAAAAAACCCTTTCTCCATTAGATTTCTATATTGATGTTTAGAGGCTTCTTCTAACACCTCAAAATCTTCTTCCATGACCAGTATTTATTTACCAGGCAGAGCATGCACATCCATAGTATCGCAATGTTAGCTGAACTCAAAATTTCATTTTAAGCTGGGTCATTTTGCTATACGAATGACACCAATTCTCAAAGACAAATTTTCCAAGTATCCAAATATAATCTGTAAATATTTCTGCAAGAGATCAGCAACAGGTCAAGAATTCTGAGTGAGCTTTTGATTTGGAAGATTATTGTCTCAGGAATTTTTATTCAGCAAGTCATTTTTTTATCCGGCAAGCAACAGACATAACAATGTCCCAGGACATATTATATTCATCATGTAAACAATCAAACAAAATTATTCCCTTCCCCGCTTTTTTAGTTTTTGAGGTGACAAAAAGCACTAATTCGATCACCAATCAAAAAAGAACACACAGTCACTACTAGAAAGCTTTGATATTCAAGTATTGGAGCATTTTGCCTACAGACACTTTCTGTACAGCAAGCCCTGTTCCCCATTTAAGATTTTTATTTATCCAACACAAGAAATAATGTGAAATAAGTTTTAGTACATTTTAATAAAAATATTAAAAATAGGAGGAATTAGGGAACACATAGCATCTAACTCTTTTTAGGTGGGGAAATAAAAGTCAGCAATTTAATCCCCAAATTGTAAACTACAAATAAACAGACAAAAAGTGTTTATTTTCATATTGAAATGGTCCCAAATCACTGCTGATTGTAGTAAATATCTAATAACTATATCATCAATGTGACTGCTGTTATGCGCACACATTTCTTTCTGGGATAATAAATGGAGACTACATCTAATCAACACTTTCTGGAGTGCAAAGAGGGTAAATCTCACTTGTAAAGCAAGTAAAGTTAATATTCTAAAACAAGAGCATAAATATCACGAAAATATCAGTACAAACATTTTCTAGAGACCAGATTAGACCTATGTACAGCCAAATAGAAAAATCTTTCGCTGTAAGTCACATATAGTCATTTCTTATTAAGCAAGCTAAATATAATTTTTTAAAAATTTTTTTGGAGATGAAGATTGGATAAGGAAGGATAGATGAATGAAATTAAAAATATCTTTAACATGGAGAAAAATAAATCCCTCATTTTATTAGTCACACCAGTTCTCCTCCTTTTTAAACTAAAATATGATAGCTTTACTCACACAAAATAATTCAGGATTTATGGACTGAATGAGACCTGTAAAGCTTACTTAGAAGTAAGCATTCCTGAAGAGAGGAAGGACAGAAATAACCTGTGCTGATTTTGAACAACAAAATTTTCCAGTCCTGCTTTTCCTAAAGTTTAATTTCACTCAAATATGCCAAGTATTTGGACCATAAAAACATGATTTCTTCTCCAATTTGTCCAGACCTCTCACTCAACTGAAAAAAAGTTTAATTTGATGGAACACTACATACAGGCTTTGACAAAGCTCTAAATCCATGTTGCAAAATCTAGTGTTTAAAAAGAAGGAGAATGTTTTTCTTTGCCTTTTTTTTTATTTAAAACAGACAAGATTCTAGGATTACTGCATATCTTGCATTTTTCAATGGATAGATCAGTCTTTTTAAAAGTTTATAAAATATTATTAGAAACATTTTGAAATTAAGTTTCACTGAAAATTTATATTCAATGAATAATTTCATATTGCTATTAATCAAAAGTTGTCTAAAAGTTTTGCTTTTTTTCATTAGTTTTTTAATCACTTTTTTGACTTGGAGTGAGGAAAAGACAGGTCAGCACTATTTTCCAAAAGCTTACAAAATCAGCTCTCATATCCAGGCATGCTATTCCCTTGAATTTAAGTCAGGTACACGTGTTTCACAACATAACTGTTCACAAAGGGAGCTCTTTAAAACAAACCAACAAATACATAAGCAGAAGAGACTGCTGTTATTTTCTCTGCAAAATTTTGTGGAGAAATTCACCCCTACTATTCCATTCCCTAAATCCAAGGGTGTCATGTGTTGCAGTATTACAACAGATTGCAATGGTATATAATTTGAGGTTCATAGTCTTCTTTCAGTTCTTTCTGGCACAATTCCTTTTTATTTAAGGGCAAGGGGGAGGGAGGATTGAATCAATACAAGAGAACATCATTTGGCCTTTCACATCAACAACAGACTTTAATAGAGTTGGAAACCAGACTGCTCTGCTTTTAAAACAGGGATTTTGTTATAACACCACATTGTGAAAGAATACCATCTGTATTAAGCTGCCTTTTTCATTTGCCTGGGTAATAACTGTAAATCCCCAACTTCCAGCATTGATCTTGTCCTTAACATGGACATCAAAGTTGCACTGCTCTCCTCTCCAACTGCTAATGCCTGAAACAGAAGATCAAGATAAACTTGGAGGCCAGCACAACAAAAATCAGGACAAGTGAAACTGAATGCTTCTCTGTTTCATGACAAAAGCATCACAGTCATATCCTCTTCCCTCCCTTTTTGGTACATTCTTCATGTACTTACCCTACTTTACTCTTCCTACCTTTCCTCCCCATCATCCCTTTCCCAGTATTACTTCCATTTCCTCTTTGTCCTCACTCATGTCTCTCTTTGCTATTTTTTTCTGTTTTTGTCCTCAAGGGCACACAACCTTGCTAACACATGTGTATTAAATGAGGGATAACAAGCTACTATCTAATCCTGATATTCTTCAAATAATTTCCCAAATTGAATGGGTAAAATCCATCTGGTTTGTTTTTGCTTTTGTTTAATAGAATACTGACTGCAGTATTCTGCAGTATTTTAAATAGGAATACTCTTAAAAAATACAGAACAAGATTTTCAGCTTTTGCAAACTGGAAGAAACAGCAGAATGCCTGTTTCTCAGTCACACATGCACGAAATTTCTTCCAGTTTGTAATGATTTCAACAGCATAGACAAAAATTTAGTACAGCTTGACTATATGGACTTAAAACATGCAGAAGACAAATGACCACAGAATTTAGGACATTGCTAAAATCATGCCTTGTGCAAATTCCTGAGATTTGAAGAATGAATGTAGGTCTTCCTTATTACCATGTGTTGAATATACTAGCAGTTTATCTTATTTTTTTTTCAGTGATATAAGTTTTGCAAAATAATCCATTTATACTAATTTTTCTCTCCCATTCTTGCCCATTCTTTCTGTCAAAGACTTAATTCCACAATAGAATTATCAGAATGGGAGAGTATCACTTTCATAATGATTTGTTTGGAAAAAAAAAAATCCATGCTTTTTTTTTTCTCAACTGCATCCATGATTTGGATTCACTCATACTGCACTAACCACTGTCACCAACACAATCACATGAGTACAGAAGGGACAAGATTCCATATATTTCCATTAAATAAAATCACCACCACCATAAGTGCCATGTAACCAGCTATGAGTGTCCTCATTATCTTTGCACAGTCCTAAAAAGTTCATTTCTTGTCTTACAGTCTTAAAGAGACAGCACTGTTTCTCACAACTCTCATTTTCTTCAGTAAGTGTTACTACAGGATCTATCACAGTCTCTAGAAGATTCATTTTACTTTAATTCTTAGTGGAGAAGATGTTCCTGAACAGCTGAGTGAAACAAATCAGTAAGAATACAGAACTCATAACCTGACCCTAAGTAAGACCTGGTTAAAAGATAGGATGAAAGTTATTCTGATTGCAGAAAACAACTTTGTTAATGAATCATAAGGAGGAGCAAAGGAATACATGTACAATGCATGGATTAAAACAGGATTAACTAGAATATAAATTTTTCTTATAAAATAGCCTGAGAGCTCATTGCATTATAAGGAAGAAAAAGAACTATATATTAATATACCAAGTGATCATACTGAATGGACTGAAAATTAATGGAGAAAAATAGTCTGGAAGGCTCAGAGTAAAAGGATTAAGCAGTATACAGAATCAGAAAGTTGATCCTTTCCACAGTCTCATCAGTATTTCTTCAGATTCTACAGCAAATAAAAGTTATGATTTTAGATTTAACCAAAATCAGAAAATAAAAATTCTTGACATAGTGTCAGAGGCTTCTGTCCTGAAAAAAAACATGATATTTCACAGTGGTGCTTAAATGTAATGTTACAACTCCCAATCTCCTTTGTGAATACTGACTACAACTTCTCTTCCTGTATCCCATTCAAATCTACATCATCACTTTCTCAGTGTGTTTAATTTTGAAAATGATATCATAACTTTAATGCATAAATGAAGCATTAATCCCCTCCTAGGGGACATTTTCATTTACTCATGCAAGTACCTTCACCGTGTAACTTCTATTCAGAATAGAGAAGGATAAACGTCTTGCCACTCTGAATACTAAAATAATCTTTAAAGGTAGATTCATGCAAGAGGAGACGTTCACTCAAAACACAGTCATCCCAAAGTGGTTAACTGATGTCAGTAACAAAATACACATATTAATGCCATGTAGATGTTTTTTCAACTGTAGTTGCTAAGGTATTGATTGAAATAATGTACAAAGTGCCACTGATGGGAGACTCTCCACAGTAAAAGGTGAACACCAAGTCATTACAACGGGGGAATATATGCCTAACTGAGACAAAGGGAGCTATTATTTAACCAGTCCTGCACAGAAGATGATTTTTTGGTTTAGTAATGTGACAATCACATTTACAAACAACTCAGATGATGCTTACAGTAAGACAGAAGTGAAGATATTTTAGGAGGGGGAAGTAAATAAACAAATTTTTAGAAAAAAGACTGAATCTGTCCAAATGCTTTAGAGGGCTCTGAAAAGAAGTTTATCTGCATACAGGAAGATGGAATTGTTCGTGAGGTGAACAACAGTAAACTTACTAGAGTAAGTTAGCGGGAGATCACATATATGCAAGAGAAAGAGACCTTTCCATTTTAGTCTTGGGAAAAGTAGATTAAAAATATGCCTTCTTCTTTCATTACTTTACTCGTGTCTTTTCTATGAACTTTTGTACCTGTCTCAGCTATTCTAGATGTTTTAATAATTAATTCTCATTTATCTTTAACTCATTTAAGCTAAAAGTAAGTTAAACTAACCAACTAACAACAAGGCATTTCTTAAGGAGGTGTATAGAAAATCTATGAATGAGACTGATGAGCTCCCCAGACCATTCTTGAGGGTACTGTAAAGGTATAAAGATGCGTCCTCATAAACGCAGTATGGACCAATTTGACTTACGGAAGTCACAACAGAAGAAAATGTTTTCAGTGATAACTGGCAAAGATCTCTATCATATAGACAGATTGTAGAAAGCACACCTCATCTCTGAGAGTGTACATACGGAGGTCGCACTATTTCCCTGTGGGGACCTATGAAGTATGATTTTGGCTGGTCCAGAGGAAGTCTGAATCAACATTTATAACTCATTAGAAATTACAACATGACCAGAATTATGAACTTTAATACCTGGCTTTAATACTGACATGCATATTAGTACCAGTAACAGATGTAACCAGATTACATGCTGATATCTTTACTAGGGAACCTAGTAAGTCAAACATTTCTGAATGAGGCTGTTTAATGCTCCCCCCTCTGTCTCTCAGTGATTGTTACTGGTACTCAGCCTGGGTTGTCTGTGGCCATGTAATATGAACAGCCTACCTACTATGAATGATTCATGACAAACAAGACCCTGCAGAAGTAGGTATCTTTCCAGAAAAAACATATTTCTTAATTTCTGTAAAAATAAAGCATGCTAGATCCATTTGATATAAATTAGTCAAAGCTCTAGCAAAAAAGACAGATTAAAAAAGTAGAAATTCCAGAACAGAATTATTGGAAAACATATGCAAATAGCTAACTACAGCAAGTCAGACATTTTAGAAAGCAATCCAATTTCCTTTTCCTTTCAATTAGGTTCATGTATATAAATAACAATATTAGAAATAAAAACAGAAAGCAAGACAACTGCAGGGGGAAATATCAGTATTTCAGACATGTGCCTACTGTAATAGGCAATAACATTGAGTAGCAAAACTTAGTTTAGTTTGACACTGATTACATCAGCTTCAAATATGTTGCTAGGAAAAATCCAAACCTATTTCTCTGGGATTCCCAGCTTTCCTCCCTACCACATGGTATTCTTCAGGGAAATACACTTCACACACACAAGTTATTCAACTCTTCTTCAAAATACTGGCACAAAGTATTCATATTCTATACCAGAACAAATGGTCACAAGGAACACGTGCTAGCTTGACAGATACAGTTTTCTTCTATCTTGAAGGAGAAGGGGAGCATTGTCCATGGTCATCTCACACACTATTGTAATGAGATGCTTTTCTTTGAAAATAGCATGGGATTCACAGATACCAAGGATCAGTTATCAGAAGTCTAAACGAAGCATAATTTTAAGTGATTTTACATTCAAAATTAAGGTTTTGTTTCTCCCAGTAATGTGTAATATCAAAATGAAGTCTCAGACCTGTAATTTTACATTAGAAAGACTTGTAACTATCAGTAAGCAGTTTTAATCACAAAAAAAAGTAATTACCGGGGGGGGGGGGGAATCAATCTCAAATTTCCTGAAACAAATTCTAAAAATAAATAAATAAATAAATAAATAATCGGACTGCGGTTGGTCCTTTCTTGTCCCATACTCAGGTTCAGAGATCAAAATAAGCAGAAATTTTGAGATAATCCTGGCCTGAAATTATCCTAACACAAAGCCTTTTTCAGTCTCTGACATATCTCATACGCAATTTTCTTAGGTAAGCACAGGCTTTAGAGTTTTCTATTTAAATTCAAAAGTGCCAAGAAAACACTAAAATATAATTCTCTCAAAGTGTAATCAATAAAAAAAACCCAGACATTTGGTTGCAAAAACGTACATTCTTTTTTTCAAATGAACTTTGTACATCGAATGTTTTAAGTAGACTGCAATACTCGCTGCTAATTAACTGACCACCACCACCAGCCAGCATCAGATGCCAAACAATATAACAGAAGGACAGTTGCCCAAAGATGGTGGAAACTGTTCATAAAAGAAGTCATTAAAACAGAACTGCTCAGCACATTTCATATTAGGAGTATTTCAAAATTACTAGTGACCCAGATGTTAAGATTTTAAGACACGGTGGCAGGTACAGCAAAGAATTTCAGAGCACTGAAGTCAAATCAGGCTAAGCATAAGGGAGGAAAAAAAAAAAAAAGCAAACTACCATGAAAACATAGGCGATACGTCTTAAGAAGAAAATCTTGAGGCAGACTTCCCTCTCCAGTTCCTGTGTGGTTCATGTTTTGAGGAGATCACATTTACATTTTAGCTGCAGCTCAGCTTATCTAGATGGTTTTTAAAATAACTATACATTTACATCACTTGTTTGTCTTGAAAGACAACAATTTGCAAAGAATTTTCCTGAAGCTTTTGACTGTTCTCAAAAAGAAACAGTGAACAAGCTAAAGAGCTGCCAGTTTCTTAACTCTCCTTGAAGTTGAGATGATTTTCAAAAACTAAAAACAATAATTTATGATTAAGAGCAGGAATTATACTCCTTAAAGTAAGAGATACCGAGGCAGAAAGCTCAAGCTCAATATGAGGCCCTGTGCAAAACAATGTTCTGGAGGAATCCAAGCTGCCCTTAGAAAGCTGTGTGCATCAACAGTGATTTGGCAGCATGTATGCTGTTTGCTTCCTAGAGATTTAATTCAAATGCATTCCTACTACTGCACATTCAATGGTATTTCTCATCTCACTTTTGTAGCAATTGATCTCACACAAAAGACTGGAGATTATGCCAACCTGAAAAAAAATTACTGTTCATTTCACAGCTATATTCAAATCCACTGCAAGACAAAAAAAATCTTTAGTTCAACATTAATGTGGGGGAATGGTGTTTCTGTAAAAGGTCTGCATATTCCCCAGAGTCTAATTCCCAATGCAGTGGTTTTCCTGGCTACAGTCAGTACAATAGATGCACAACAACTGGGGGAATTTCCTCACTTCAGAGCAATAGACTGACACATGTGAAAACACAGCACTTAAATATCTGCCCACAGATGACAAAAATCAAAGAGAAATTGATGCAGAGCTTCAATATATTCCCTTGTCAGCAAACAAGTGTTATTCACAAGGAAGTGGGAAGGGCGTTCCCATTGTAAGTGAAATGAACACACCACCACAGCTGCAAGAAGTTCCCCTGACAATGAAATAAAGACATTATCTTCTACGGAGCACATCAAGTGACAGGGGTAGTAATTTTTGTACAGCTTGTAAATAAAATATTCACTGGCTATAGTTCAACAGTTTTCACTGACAAGTTTTCAGGAAGTTTGCTGGGAAATTGGCCTTTTGTTTTATTAGTGCAAAGTGTTAAATTCATTCTTGTTAAAATACCTGAGTCATGAAAAGTGTTAAATGCAGACCTTTTGATGTGACCATCAGTAATGTAGAGGGATTTGGATCCAGGCATTGTGAAGGCTACCAGAAAACAATGACGCAACAACGTTAAGTTACTTGAAAAGCAGTCATTTCCTGAATTCAAAACAGTGATGATATCTACACTCTGGGCCTATAACTCATGAAAGTGGGTTCTATTGGTTCTATTTATGTCAGAGAGACTGGGTTAGAAGACAAATTCAACTTTCTTTCTTTCATCTATTAAAAATAATTGTGTGAGTTTTAAAATGCAGAAACTCTAAAAGCTGCAAAAACAGTACGTCATACAATCAAGGAGACAGTGCTACGTCTGGAAGTTCTGACAGAAATTGAATAAATTACAAATAGTTGCATTTAAAAAATAGTTGAGTTCATTATTTTAAGTTTTTCGCAGTATGATAAAAATAAAATGAAGGTTTTCTTTCTATTCATCTGCTGGTTTGAACACAAAAGCCAGAGGCAAAAACTCTTAACGTAAAAGTAAAAATACATATTTAAACTATTTAAAATAATAGCACTGATTTTAGCCATGTATTAACATTACATACATTAGGAGACACATATTACAGCAATATTAAACATGAGTCTCTCTGACATGTCTTCAGCCACATCAATGCAAAGCATTATAAACAGATGTCACCCCCTGAAATAGGAAACTATACACACACTTTATTTAAAGTTACAGTACATGAATAACCAAAACCACACTGATTTTACCAGTAAATGTCAAAAACTGTAGCTATTGTTTAACTCCAAATTAGCAAAACATAGAAATTATCAGTCTGAATTGGGTTTAAATTTCAGAAATGTTAAGATCTGTCTAATATTCTTGCACTTTATACAGACTTTGCAAACTTCTTCCCACCAACCCGACAAATCAATATTGATTAAACCTAAGCTTTCCAGTTCTAGACTGGCTTTAACAGCTCACCATGTCTTCCATCTAACATGGTGGAAATCCATGTTAAGACCCATGATTTGGCTCAGCATGACAATCCGTTGTTTCAACACAGTTTGCTAAGAAACATGAGTGGCTAGAATATTTATAAAGCGTAAATTTCATCACTGTGACAATGAATGGTCTGCAAAGTTCATAAAACACAAAGATTCTGAAACTGTAAGCATGCATTTTGCTTCTGTCACCAATGAAAGATCAGGACACCCACAAATACCATGCTAATAAATTAGAATCTTACAAAAGAGATAGTGTAATGTGTTTTGGCCTTGCAGGGAGGGGGAAAAAAAAAAGTTTCAGTAATAAGAATTTTGATTAAAAGCAGAACCATGACAATTTAAATGAAATCAAGAGAGCAAGTTAAGTTTTGTTGTGTTACTATTATTTTCTTTATTTCATTCCTATTAGGCATCCGCATGAGGTGGAGAACTCCAAGTTCTTCAATGAATTACCTTCAGAAGAGTCAACTAATCAATGATTAGGACATATGTTTGGGATATGAAAAGCAGAGATTTAAGCCACTGTACTACTGATTTAGTGAAAAACAGTCTTAAAATATTTTCAAAATAAAAACTTATGTATTTCTACAATTATTCCCAGTCTCCTCAAATATTGTACTATAACCATTACAGCAAAAAGGGGTAGTCTTCTATGTAGTACAAAGAGCAAATAAGCAAACAGCATATATGAATGACAATACCAAGCAAGAATACTTGAACTTTTATATAAATGCACAATGTATAAATGGAGGTAACAATAGCTTCTGGAGACAGCTATTTATTTGTAGCTGAATTTCAATATATGACATACATTTAGGAAAATTCAGTGGTCTACCATCTGAAAACAGGGTACTCTTGTACAGGTTAAGAGCTACTAAACAACAACAGGTTTCATCTGTTGGGCTTTTCCTATCCAGCAATTTTAGAATCAAGTCAAACGAAATCAGCAGTTTAAGTTGTATTTTACTCCTTCAGCTACTGAAATTCTTCAGGATTCAAGGATGCAAATATTATCAAAAACTAAGAGAATACAGTTCACGACATTAAGATTCTTGAGTGAACAGCTGTAGTTGTATTATGGTGGAAGCTAAATTACACATTCTAGCTATAATTCCAAGTCATTAATATAACATAAAAGTTTCCAGATGTCTTTTTTTCTATTTTTGATAGGATAATGAAGCAAATATGGTTTAATATTGAGCACACCATGTTCAACCATTCTTGTTTTCTGTGAATAAGCTCCTGGTACTGAAGGGAATACCCGTATGGATTTCTCATGAAATTAATATATTCATCCTGTTGGGAAAGTATCTGGTCCCACAGAGCTCACTGCAAGATTATTGTCTAAATTAGTACATTATTTATTCTTTGCTTGCTAGTTTACTTTTAGAAGAGCTTTTAGCACTTTGTGCATTGTTGAAAAATTCCTGGCTGACAGTCCCGAAGAATAAAATTAAGAAGATCTGTGGAAGTGCAAATGTATGAACATGGTTTTAATCACATCAAGGGTCACCACTAGGGAAAAATAAATAAATAAATAAAACTTTATTTCTTGGCTTCTTTACACATCTGCCAGAGAGGCTAACTAGTACTAATTACAGTGGCAATTTTGCAACATACAGTACATGTGTTTCAAGCAGATACTGTTTTGACCTTGCCAGCATTTATGAGGACTGTCCCTGTAATAGCAACTAAATACTACTAGAAAGATCTCAACTTTGCTAGATATTACATGGACACACAAAAAAATGACCCTTTCCTCAGCAAGCTTACACTCTTCACAGAGGTCAGAGATTACTTACCAAACAGCAGTATCTGTAACAAAAAAGTAATGAGGAAGACCGAGGAAAAGAAAAACACAAGTGGATAGAGCCACCAAACTTTATTTAAAGGACAATCATTTATACTGCCCTAAAAACCATATCTTAGTCTTGCTTTTAATATTTTTAATTATATTTTTAACATGTTTCACAGGCTCTATTTCTGATATGGTCTATAAAAGTAGGGAAAGTTGAATCTGTCTCTTGCTCATAGTAGTTTCTTAAAGCATCTTTGCAGTCCTAAGTCAGTAGTCACAGTTAATCTTTGTAGTGAAGTAGAAAAGCTTGATACCTTTGAAGCAACCCCTCTTGATGCAAGACTGTTTAAGCTAAAAAGTAGCAAATTATTTCTACTTATGTGTAAACTGCACATGAGCATGCATATATATGTATAATATATATATACACACACATAAGCATCATAAAGAGTACGATCTCCGATTTAACTAATACAGCATGACAAACAAATTCAAAAATTGATAAACAAGTTCATTAAAACAATATGCACAAGGGAGCTGGCTAGCATTGGGGAATTATTTCCAGGAATTTCTCTATCTACCTTTGACCTGTTATCATCAGGAAAGTCAGCACAGCTCAAGGCTGAGAAGCACCATCTAGCAATCATGTACACTTTTTAGCTGTGGTACTGCTTTATATACTCATCCAGCAGCAATTCTGGCAGATTGCACTGCAGTTTCCCACTGAAACGGGCCACAAATACAATACATCTTATTTCTTTCCCTTCTCTCACTACCTCTTTTATGAGTAGATGAGGTTCATATAACATTGTTTCCCTTAAGCATAGGAGTATTTTCTTGTATTGATAGTTGGAAAAAAGCAAAAATTGTGAGAGGCTGATTGTCAGTCTGACCTGTGTCTCAAGAACACCTCTCCAGGAGGTAGGCCACATGTCCAGATAGTAACTTCAGACCAGGTCATATGAGGAAGTATTTTATCTTTGGATAGGAGGCAGGTTTCTGTACAACAAAAGAGGATAATGCTAGAGTAAAGGTTCCAAAAATGTAATTAAAGGACAATTTTAGTCATTTGCATAGAGATTATTTGTTGCACAGATCTGAGTCTTCCTCATTCCAATGCAGCTCTTGTCATTTTACTAAGGTTCATGTTCACACAGGTACTTAGTTTTTGACGTGTTTTGACAGAGAATTAAAACTGGATGCTCAACTGCTGAAGCTTAATTCATGAAGGCATTACAAGTATACAAATTCTGCATCTTGCACACACAGAAAATAAGGTGCCAAAGGAGGGGATTTGTGACATGCTATCACGGGAAAGTAGCATGTCTCAGCCAGCCATCAGAAAAAGCTAAAGAGCAAGGAGCAACTGAACAGCTGTACTGCTTGTGAGTTTAGGAATCTCAGTGAGGCTGTGATCCAGAACTTGACCCTGCTTCCCAGACTGAGGTATGTTAATTATTCTTGTTAGTGTGCAAACAGGTGACTGGTTCCTTGAGTTTTGTTGGAGCTGTGTTGAGTTGTGTTATACCTCTCATTTGTCAAATCAAAAAGGGATACTGTTAGCAAACTAAAACGTTCTGTTCCACTCAAAAGGAAATGGACATTTGAAATGCTGGTGAGGACAGCAGCTGGCAGTTTGTCATCTCAAATCCCTGCCACTTAAGAAGTCTATCAAATTTTAATATTTCTGCTAATTCAGTCTCGGAATTTGACAATGGATGTATAGCACTATCACCAAGTGACAGATACCCACTTTATTATAACATCCACTTTACTCACACTGAAAAAAAAGACATTAACAACATATTTTATGCTAATTTTTATCAAACAGGTAAGAGCAGTGCTAGTAAACCATTGATGAATAAGTACTGTCAAACCTGTCAGACAGCTCCTCTGAATAATATTTAACAGTTTGACACTAATACGCTTCAGTTGTAATGATACTGCGCAGAGTTAACATCTGAATACTAATGATTGCAGTCCTACAGTGGATATATAATTAGAAACATGCCACATACGTTAAGAAAAGAAGCATTTTTAAAAATACTTATAGCTTGACATCAATGCACTAAGCATGCAAGTAGAACAAATTTTACACTAAGTAACAGCAAGCATAGAGTAGAATCAGATAAAAAGGTGTTGTTCAAAATTAAGAAAAAAAAAGGAGAGAATCTCTATTCTAATTTTCATCTCTAAAAGCCACCACAGTCCCACTGCTTTCTTTCCAACTTTCTAAATCAGTAAGAGTGTCCCTCAGGGCACAAAACAAAGGTACTGAATAAATCCAAACACACATCTATGTTCCAGCAAGTTACAACACACAGGAATTTCTTCTCCTTTACTTTTTCTTTACCTCTATTAATACAGTAATGTAACTGGGTTGCAGGACATGTAAGAATACGACAAGTGCCAAACTTGAATTTGTAGGTGCCATACACACCACTGTCTCCACAGAATTTAATCTGTATTTAAACTGTGAACTGAACAGTCATTTACTTTTTCATATCTTAAACTTGAATGTACTGTGGTATCTTACATCTCGGGCATTCAGAGAATCTGAGGCAGTTCTGAAGTCCATTATAAGGGAGCAGGATGAGAAGAGAAGGGACTGGAAAACAGTATCTGCCATATATATGTATATATATAAAAATAAAAACATACAGTAGTATAGTATAGTAAATATACTATTGCTCCATACAAAACAGTTGTGCAAAGCTATCTGATGTGATTGAGGACAGAGAAAAGTCTTTGTTAGTTATTCAGCCAGCAGCAGTTCCAACCCTATAGTGTAAGATACAGCTACTCATGAAATGTAGATTTATAAACTAAAAATAGATAATGGTTATACATACAAATCATATGTGGTTAGCAAATACCTATCTTGTCAGTTCTATGATRCTCCACAATACCAAGTTCTAGAGTTAAACCCCCCCCCACAAAACCCCATACACCTGAAACACATTGAGAAAATGAGTTAAAGTACAGTTAACATTATTTTTTAAAAAATGATATACAGTTCCCTTGGAATGACAAAAGTAATTTAAGAGTATGTTCTGTCATTGGGAAACCCCAAACTAGGTGACTTGTATCTC
The DNA here is from genome assembly GCF_003343035.1 of Apteryx rowi. Classification (NCBI taxonomy): domain Eukaryota; kingdom Metazoa; phylum Chordata; class Aves; order Apterygiformes; family Apterygidae; genus Apteryx; species Apteryx rowi. The sequence goes on from NW_020450965.1 coordinate 146,778, forward strand.
ATCCAGTTGGATACCCACCTACCTACCTAATGAGACTCCTTACACTACAAGTCCATACAACCAGGGAAGGTCCACAGGTTTCTGCACAAATTCAGAGCAGGAATGTAATTCAAAGATACAGTGCAAAAATTCTGCAGGAAGAAAAAACATTCTTCAGTGTGTTGCTGTGCCCACAAATTACAGGACTGACTTGGGCTGATAGGCTAAAAGATAGCAGACACTACAAATCATTAACATAAGCTCAAAAAGTAGAGAAAAATGCCACAGTGAAAGCAAATAGCCACAGAGATGGGTTAGCTGCTTTATTAGGGAGAAAATGTAGTTTTATTACATAAATTAGGAAATAAAGTGGAACACATATAAGATGTAAAGATTTCATACAGCTGTTCACTTCCGTTGGTGCCAAACTATGCCAACTCCACTGGAAAACAAATTATTCTATCTAGTCATTAGCACCACTGTTTGTGGGTCTAATTAAAAAGAGACCATGAAAGCATCAAAGGACAGGGAAAGATTTTTATGAAGATGTGAAAAATCTAGCGGGGGCTTTGCAAAGAACAGCACAAATCTGTGTTCTCTCTGAAAACACGATGTCTATGTCAGCCAATGAAGTTCCTCAATAATAAAAAGAAAGGCCCTGTAGAAACTCTGTAGATCAAAGAGCCTAAGACAGCAAAACATGAAACCAGAGGAAAAAAGGCACGGAGCAGATGTTGACTGGTAACTTAAGCTGTTGAAATCCCTACAGCACAACTGAGATGTCCCAAGATATTTTACATGTGAATATTTATAGAACTTAGAATCTAAGAACAAAACTCTCAGTTGCAGTGTGCAGTTATGTACATGGAGACTTTTCAGCTTATGAAACGATGAAGCTTGAAGCAAACTTTGTATTCTGATTAGACAATTTAAATTCTTTGTTTGAAGCATGAACTGTATTCAGATTGGTTCAAATCTGCTTTTAAAAACAGACAAGTCAATGGACCGCCCAATAAAATTCAACAGAACCAGCATGATGCCTTCACATTTTGTGCTTTACATGCCCAATACACCTAGAAAGGTGGCAGATCTGACAGTTGGACTCCAAGGCCACCTACTGGTAACAACAACTTAGAAATATCTTTTTAACCTCGCTTATGCTTGCAGAAAGAACTGCAGTGACACCTGGAGAGAAAACCATACATGTAATATGACTCCAGACTAAAACTGTCCTCAACTGAAGTTTCTGACTCAAGAGACACCCACTGCAAACTGATAAACTGAAATATTTAATCTAGAAATTGTTTTACTTGCTAAGTAAAAGCAATTTTAAAAAGACAAAAGGTTTTTAATCCCTGAGCATGTAATTAATTTATACTTGTGTTTCAACAACAGGTTTAAACTTCTCTGTCTAGAAATTAGTGCATCAGTAACTCTTAAGACTACTGATATTTAGTTCTATTCTATCAGTTTAGAGTAGTTTTATTTTTCCAGTTTATTGTGAGAAGACAAACAATGGTATCTTCTCATGTGATTTTATCACAAGTCTCATAGTATTTGAGGGTTTGTTTGTTTGTTTGTTTTCTTAAGGAAACTTCCATTCTTTAAGGGCTGGGCAGGTGGCAAGCAATAATACCATAATCCCAGCTTTTCCATGTTACCCCAGTTTCGCAGATAGTTTTGAGCATTCAGAGGGCATCCAAGATGCAAATGAAAAGAACCACACGGTGTACTTAATGTAATGATCTGCAATACCGCTACCAAAGTAGGCATGATAGCGCCCCCCCACCAAAAAAAAACAAACAAAAAAACAAACATAAAAACCCCACAAAACAACCACCCAGGTGCTTGTCAAATATTTACATACCATAACAACGCAGGCCAGATTCATCTCACCTAATCCTAACCATCTAAACTTTTGGCAGTTAGTCTATACTAGTCATCTGGGCTCCCTGTAGTCAGTGGAAGTGAGGGAGAGCAATTGCTCAAGACAGCAATTCTTCCCATCTGAATACAAGCAGGCACCTGGGAACAAGTGTTTCCTGTTGGTTCCTCTTCTGATTCCTCTTTGACCCAGGTAGAGAAGTAGAGTCCTCAGTAAGGACCTACAATCTCTATTCTGACTTCATTCTAGTGGGAACTCAATTATACTGAGATTATTCACATCATAATATTGGCATCACTTGAATAACAACAAATTAACTAAACTACTCCTGAGAATTTACTGTGAATTCTTAACTCTTTTGATGCATGTTAGACCAAATAACTGAGTATCACTGAATTAGATTATCAAACTGAGGAAAGCACATATCCTGTAAACATATCATATACTAAAACATATACTAAAACATATCCTATCTTTTCCTACTCCCTTTCCCTCTTCTCCAGTACAGAAATCCATCACCAGCATGCACTAAAGAGATGGACTTGATTTTTTTTTTTTTTTTTAAAAACGTTTGAAGTGCTTCTAAACACATCATTCTAAGCTCCCCTGCTGCCATATTGCCTTGGATGCTCTGTGAGGCCAAGAGCAATTTGCTCTTTTCTCTCCCCAGAACGGGGCAAAGAATGATCAATTATTGGGTACAATAAACCTCTACTTTGCGTAAGCTTTGCAGGGATGAAGCCAGAAGTCCCTTCATACCAAACAGGAAAACAGATCACCTGGGTACTCTTAATGAGGTCTCTTACTGCACATAAGTTGTTGTACAGCTTTTTCCTACTTGCTGCATTATCAAGGAGGTCTGCCTCAATGAGGTAGAGATCGAACAACATTCCACTATAAAACTTCTATTCAGTATTATCTGTCTCCAAATCCTATCACAAACCCAGTGTCTTTCATGGTCTCATTACCTTGTCCACAGTATCCAAGCGTCTCCTTAATTCCAAATGCTTCTGCCTGACTCAGGTGCAGCATCTCCTCTATACTCCCAATTCACTCTCAGTTCCACCTGCATGAATCAGACAGGGTTCTCCCCCACTATTATCAGCTGGACAGTGAGAAACGGGCACTTTTCCTCTCATTTTCATTTCACAATTTCATGCAATCTTAACGACAATGACACCTGCATTGAATTTCACAGGATAAGACTCCTCATCATCTGTATCATTTTTCCACTGATGGGTAACCAAGGTCTGCTGCCTCTAGCAGATATGGACCAATTCTCAAAAAATAAAAGAAAAGAAAATGAGTACTTTTAACAAAAGAATTGTTGAGCAATGTAAACAAAACGACATGCCAAAATCTCTAAGACAAATTCTTTTGGTTATTTTAAACAATATTTGCACAAATAGTAGTAAAAGAATAATCCTCCTCCTTAATGGTTTATACAAGTTATTGCACAGTATTTTAATAGGTAAAAAATAAGAACAGTTATTATCATCATCATTATTTTACGACTTACCCTACTAGATGAGGGTAAAAAATGAGACTAGCTCAATCAAACAGATAAAAATGTCAAAATACACCTGACCCATTCATTCACTAGATTTGTCTTGAGATTTTAAGTTACAGGCAGGAGAGTGGAACATCATCACTTATTTGTTTACAATTAACTGAAACTGAGTCTGTTCAGCTTAGTTAGCAGAGTTTTTACTAACTCTAAATTACAGTTAAAAAAAGCTTCAACTCCCTTTTAATATAGTACTGGTGACATATGAATATTATTGAATCTTCAGCACCAAGGGACTACAATTAATGCACAATAGATGAGATCACTGAAAAACTGTATTCATATTAATTATAATTAAAGTCAAAATTCAAATATGACTGCAAGAGTGTGATAAATTGTATCAAGGCTGACAGTATAAATAAAATGAAAATTATTAACATTCAGTACTCACAAGGACTCATTTTCATAATGTCAGAAAACCATAGTTCAGAAGTTCACCGCAGACTTGACAGAACTGTCACACAAGTTTGAACACATCCATACAACAAAGTAGAAATGGAGCTCACAATTGCATCTAGTGCACATAAGAAACAGATCTAATGAAAGTGTTAAAAATTGAAAAAGTAATGACAGAACTGCATTATACAAAGGCCTTGCAAAGAGTTTCAAAAGCAGTCACTTATATTTTAGCTAGTACAAGGAATATACAGATCGGGGGGGGGGGGCAAAAAAAACCAACACCGCCCCCCCCAATTTATACATTCTTTTCTGCCTCACTTTCAATTCCAGTTCTAACTATCCTCCAGGTTTTCAATACAATCCTCTGGGATTTTCAGGTGTCTGAATCAAGAATTTGTTGTCCTTCTTTGATATCCATGATCAATATCATGCCAATCTTATTAGGGTACCCCCAAATAAGTGACATTGCCATGACAGCAAGTTTCTTCTTTTGTTGCCTAAACTGCCTAAGTTTTGTGTCCATCTATTGAACATTTAGTTTTCTATGATTCCTGAACCCAAAATTCATAATGGATCTAGATGTTTCGCTTTCATCTAAATCCCACTCCTCAAAACACCAACCTCTCCTTGAAGAGAAAGCAGACAAAGCTCACTAGCATGTGTAAGGGACAAGAAGGAAGCTTACTTGTTTTGGTAAATGAACAGAGGGAATCTTTGCCCGAACACACTCCATTTTTATAGACAATCTTCAAAGACTAATGATGGTTTGCTATTGACTCCAATTCACATTCGGAGATTTTTCCCTATTACATTCTTTGGGCTTTACATCATCAATACAGGGAAAAAACATTCACAATAAGCTCTATGGGCACTGAAAGAAGGGGCTAAAGACAACCGGGTTGTGGTTCCATGATCCATGTAGTATTAGATCACACAGCAATATAAACATAATCAGGACCAGATGTGAAAAGAGGATTAAATTTCTCTGGAAACAGCCAGAACAGATGACATGGAGTTCAACTGCCAATTTTATGCCAGTTTTATGACAGCTGTAGGAGGACAAGTGGCACATGATCCAGAATAGAGTTAGGAGGGGTCGGACAGATGCTACCCTAATGAACATAAACCCTGCCTGCAGAAACTTAGTCCATCAGAAAAACTGCAACTGCTTGGATGCAGCAAGGTGAATTTATATCGAATCAACATTTTGCGTCGTATGAGAATGGCATTCTTTGTCCAATTCTGTGGGCCCTAAAGCTAGATTTACCGTATGATTTACTCAAAGCCCCTACACAGAGTCCTTGTATCAAACAGAATCCATCACTAGCAAGCTTCAGTAATATATAAGGACATGATCCCAAAAGAGCATGTTCTAACCATCACCAGGAAGCTCACTTCGGCCCCTCTTTGTGACAGAACACTTTAGTTTGTACTTCTTCACTTTTTTGTAAAGATCTGCTAAAATGGTTATTTCTGGAAGAATACATTATTAACCATAGTTACTGTTGTGAACCATCTGTTTTGGTGATAAGTCATATTATTTTCAAACACTGTATCTGTTACACCTTTGATTAATTGTTGCTGTCACTGAAATAGCAATAAATCAGTTGGAAGAACACAGACATAAAAAAAAATCAACACATCAACACCTAAGCCTTATGTTCACACTCCAAGGCCTTGTGCAGCAATGTAAGAAATTTATTTTGGTTTGCACAACAGTAGTAGGCTTCCATTTCTAGTCTTGTCATTTAAATACGCATAGCATGATATTAAAGTAAAATCAGTATCATTCTCATTTTTTTATACCGGAGCTTCTGCAAAAAAAATAGTGGATATAGATGAAGAAAGCTGTTCTTTCCTCCTCTATAATTAGGAAAAGGCTACAGCAAAATTTATTTTTCAGTATTCTACTAGCAGCTTTGCTTATCTGTGTACCTATTATAAATGCAGAGAAACCAGAAATGCAAGAGATCCACATCACTCAAAGTAAACATATAGCAGAGAGATAATCCAGACTTTCCTTTTTAAAAACCATTATTTTACATTCATTATTATCAGGTATGTGTCTTTCACTGCAAATATATGGCACGAAATTAGAAACCACATCAAAATAAATTAATAGAGAATGCAATAGGCAAAACAAGTAAGAAATCAACATTGTACAGATTTATGTACAAATTATGGAGAACACATATTAGTAACATTATAGTATCTATAAAGCGAAAGGGAAAAAGGACTCTCTTAAGAGGTTCAAATAATTTATCTCAGTAAGCCTCTGTTTGTCAGTAGATTCTGTTTCAAACTTCTTAAAAACAATAATCATCATGCTCTGACCAGAACTTTCTATTTGCAACTTTATTATCAGCAAAATGTGTGAAGTCTCTCTCTTGAGAGTTTGGTTAGCTTTTACAGAATTTACCAAACACAGCAGGTGAACCAAAGATGACCAAGATCAAGAAGACTCTTTTCCTTGACCTCAGCAGTCACTGCTCAATGACCAGTCTTTGTGAAATGCTGAACAGGACACAGTTTAACCTGTCCATTTGGTTATGTGTAAAGGGAGTGTATGAATCAATTTGCTCATTTCATTTTATTATGAAGGGCCCATCCTTTTCCCTTGTATAAACTTTCACACAAGCGACTACAATGACATAAATTATTTTATAATTTTTCAATTTTTGCATTTCAGAGGATGTAGGTCATGTCACATTTTGGAAATGCTCATATTCAATTACTCAGATTCATTGCCAAACCTACAATTACTCCAACTTTGTACCGTATTTTTATTTTCTTCATTTTATTTAGATCGTGAAGTACAGAACAGTTACAAAAAAAAATACTGCATTTAATTATGAAGCTATGTAGAACCCTATTTTAAGATTGTCTAGGATTACAAGCAAGTAGATACATATGTGAGGAAAAGCATACAGTCGTGTCACTGAAATAACCCCATCCTCCATACATACCCACACATACAAGAGCGTAACTTTGCAATTTAAAAAGTGGTTAAGGAAAGGAGTCCAGCTGTAAACAGTCAATTAAAGGCAAATGACTTTTGTACCCAACTGTAACAATAATGTTGAATTTGGGTGTGAAGAGATGCCACTGGAAGAAAAAGTACAGAGTTTTGTATCAAGTAAATTGCAATTAAGAGAATACAGAAATAACAGAAAAGAACTGCTACTTTTTTTCATGAGGGATTACAGATCTCCATGAAGCTCTTTTGTTAAAGACTTTTGGAGTTACCAGTATAAAACAGTTCGAGTTCTCAAAAGAAGCAAAACTCATACAAAATGTATAGAAGATTGAAAAGGAAATTTTTTATTTTTATATATATATATGTATATATGTATGTATGTATAAATAAAAAAGGAAACTCACTTTAACAGGCTTCCATCTACATGACTGCTAACAGAAGCATTCCGTGATCTCATAAGATTTAACTTTCAGTGGTATCTACCCAGTTTTAAAAGAGACTCTTCCTCACCATCATGATATGTACACAGTTCATGCAAGCAAGTGATGAATAAATGATCATTTGGGGACAAGGAGAGTTAAATACAAGAAAATAATTAATATAACTGTCATGGAAACAGATTAGAGCATTTACTAAATGAAAATATGGTGCATCCTAGACTGCTCAAATGGTCTTCATTTCTATGTCTCAAAGTCCAACCAACATCTGTTTTCCACATTAACATTTATCAGGAATTTGATTAGTGAAGATGCCTGTGCTCCAGACTGCCTCTTCCTCACCTTCATTCCTGTTAAACTTGTAGCTGCTCATAGTAATTGTTCAATCACAGTCAGTAATTCTCCAAATTATTGCTAATATTACATCATTTTCACTAAAAAAGGCAGAATAACTAAGATGCACTGTTCCTTGCAGCCACAAGGCTCCATTTCTTCCATTCTCCCTCCACTGTACTAATTATTTAGCACCTTTCATGGCATTTTTCTATTCCTGAGTTAACAAGATTATCAAATGAGTCCATCAGAGTGTTATTTATAGAGATTACTGATAAATCTCAGATCAGATATAAGAATACATGTGACAGCTATAAATTATTTGAAACTTTCAAGTGTTCTCATACTCTCACATAATCTCTGCCCACCACTGTGCACTGTGAGCAAGTGCTGAAATTGCTGTAAACACTTCTAAGAAGGCCCATCTATAAACCAAATGATGTCAATATTTTATGATACAGGTGAGAATGAACAAATACTGCAATTCGGTACTGCAAGAAAATACCTAGTTACCTGACAGAAAATTTCTTCCTTGCTAGTCCTATTGTCTTTTGAATTAGAATTTGAAAGAGACTGTAAAATAGTCTGAATTTCCTTGGTAAGAATAAAATTCCTGAGAACTAATCACATAAATCTACTTGCAAATCAGCAATCATGGAATTCTACAAAGCTGTGTAAAATGGTGATCTTTTTTTTTTCTTCCATGCATTGGAAACTTGTTAAATGAAGTAGGTAAGAAAGATGACATTCATGACAACTGAACAATTCTTGAAGAATTTTCTCAACTAAATGACCAAAGCTTCAAATAATATCATATAAGATGGGTAAATCCTATAAATTAATAGAAAGAGTTCCAATTTACCATTTTATAGGCATACATTTATAATTCCCTTTTTCTCTGCATATATTTAAAATCATGTTTAACAAATGAACACAGCACACGACATGATTAGTCTAGACTTCTGTCCCAGTGATCGGCAAGTTGGCAGCTGTCAGACAGAAGAACTAGCACCTGAATTCTGCATACCTGTGCCTTACCAGTCACCAGTTTTCATAAAACTGGTACAAATGAGATTATTTCTGAGACTTTAGTACAGTTTCAAATCTGATTGAAATTAGCTGTTATATTCAAACCTATTCAGGCATAAACTGACAGATCAAATTGATTACTAGTATGATCTCACAAGCCAAATTTAGGAAACCAAGTCAAAAAGACTGTGTTTATGAAAAAAAGCAAGCCAACCCTTCTCCCTATGAAAACCCAAACATTCAAAGTTATTAGAACTAGTGATATGGAAACTGATCAGAAGAAACTGCAAGAAATATTTCCACAGGGAGCCAATTTTGTCTCTACTACAGATGCAAAATGTACTACCATCTGGTTTTGAAAAATATTATGCCTCTCTATAGGCAGCTATGAGCAAACCAAGACATTAAGCAGTGAATATTACTTGTTACAAACTTAAAACCAAGCTGGAAAAACATCAGAAGCAAGTTAGCTCTTCTCTTTCAACCAAGGATTTTCATAAAACTATTCAGATTGCCGCTGATTTTTAATTAGGTAATGTTAAATCAGAAGAAGAAAAATGCTGAGGAAAGCCATGTATTCTAGAATAAACAATTTTTATGTGATTACTAACTGAACAGCTAATCCTTGAAAAAAAATAAATATATATATATACACACACACACACAGAAACGAATCTTCAGTCATCATAAATGGACCTAGTTCCATGAGAAAGTGTAACACATGTTTTAGGACTGAGCTTTACCAGTAACGTATATAAAGATATATTTGAGTAGCTCAACATGACATCTTGAATCTGATGTTCTCAACTGTTTTCACTATCTTAATTGTCCACAGAAGAATGAAAAGCTTATGATTATCCATTTGGATTAAGACTCAGGATATGAGATTTAGTTGTGTTATAATACAAACTTTCCTTATGACCCAGGCAATTATCTAATTTTGTAGAAAGACAGCTAGACACTTTGGTTTCTCAGTTGAAAAGTGATAATAATTCTTTCTTTCTCCCACTGTTTACCAGTCTAGACCCATTTAATCTAAAGTAGCAAGAGTTTTGTAATATACTAGCTGTGCAATGCCATAAAAAAAATAATATTTCGCAAGAGAAAAAGATCTGCTCAGCTTCTAGAACTAAGCTCAAAATAGTTTTCTCCTACACATTCACAGTATATCTTGAGTTACTTTGGAGAATTTCTGATTTCTGCTTTTTTTTTTTTTTTTACTGAGAAAATTAATCAAATTTTCAGAAACTAATGAAAAAAGAGTAGCAGACTTTTTTTTTTTTTTTTGCACCTTGGGTTAGTATGATCTGGAAGATTTAAAGAAACAGAGACTAGAACACTGGTACAGAATAAGACAGTCTCATTTTTACTTATACTATCAGAGTTTTTGTTCTCTTTAAAGAAAAAGTCTCCTCCCTTGGACAGCTTTTCTACAGAATTGGATTGTCAGCAACTCCAGTGTAAGTTGAGGAACCTGACCTGTTAGTCCGTGAGAAATTCAGAGAGCTGCTGGAAAGACCTTAAACACCGTAAGATCACCAAAAAGTCAAATTGCTGTATCTGATGCATTTTCTTTGCAAGCTGAGAGGATGTCAGGCTACTTTCAAAGTCAAAACTGTCTAAGTGCATTTTGTTCTACTGACTGCAGTCTGGCTACCTGACTGAACAAGGTCCTATCAGAATACCGGAAGGTTCTAGTTTTGCAAGTTACGTGCCTTTGCAGTCTGAAGATACATGGGCTGCTTTTTAAAAAGACTTCGAAACATCATTGGAAAATATGTAATTTGCAATGTAGCCATATCACAAGTGATAGTTTTCTCTCAATTTCTGCTAAATTACCTAAAAAAGGATGGTAATAATCAGTAAAATGAATTGTGATGTAAGCAGAACAGGCAAAAGTTAGTTTGGACAGAACAGCATTCAGATGTAGATAAAAGCTGTAAAAATGACTTATCAAAAGCTTAATCTGATAATATAATACCCTGATAATACAGTATTCCTGGACCTAATTATTTGTTCCTTAGATGGAAGCTGAGGGCAGAGATGTATTTTCCCAACAGCTGCAGTCCTTTGTAATACTACTATCCCAGCTCTTCTACCAGCATTTACTGGTTCCAATTAGTTGTGGGGGGAGCTGGGGTGGAAGGATACTTCACAGGACAAGTCTTTAATTGAGGTAACTTGGTTTAGCTTGAAAACTCTGAATAAATGGCTTGAGTAATCTGATTGATTTTGTCTGAAACAGACCAAGGACATAATAACACAAGCCATTTCAGTGACACAGCCCCATCAGAATTCACCTCTGGCACAGCTGTAGTAATGAAAAACTGCGCGGGGGGGTGGGGGGTGGAAGAGTGATAACAGCCTTGCTCACATTCACAATGGCAGTGATGCAAGAATAGCACTCATACTAATAAAGAGTACCAATCTAGATACAGTTTGTGCTACTAAATCACAAATTAATTCTCTCCATCAAAGAGTTAGTCTCCTTTGAAGGTGAAGAAGGAACTTCTAGATCTGCTATCTCTGGTTACAGATTCAATGGTATGTTTGGGAGAGATTATGAATTACATTGTGAAAAGAATAGTTGTTAGTTGTTATTGCTGCTCAGAGACTCAGCAATCCTAGAGTTAACAACTATAACTCAGTGTACTGAAAAGGGATATATACCTGAGTATGAAGAGCAGCAAGTGGCTGTAAATCATGAGAAAAAAGAAATCAAGTGTGTCTTCCATATCATATTCCAGCAAGAGTTGGTTCTTAGGGCCTCCATGAACAGCCTCTTTTGTTTTATCTCCCTCTTTTGTTGACTCCAATTCCTGACATACAACAATGACGCACACAAGCCAGCACCCAAATTGCTACATATAGCTTTTTAACGATGCATCTCATATAGAGCTCAGTTTTCTACCCAACAAATAATCAGTACAGGCTCTAAAGCGTGAGCTGAAAGCCCCAGATATTTTGGGTTTTTTAAAGATTTCTTATAGGTACACCATGGGGGGGAGGGGGGAAAATCAGAAAAGGAAATGTAATTTTATTGATCTGAATGTTCAATAGCAGCAAGTTTTGATGACGAAGACATCCCGTTATTTATGTCAGGAAGTATACTTAATTATTAAGTGTCCTCAGATAATATCTTAATATCTTTGTATAGGCGGGGTATACTCTACAGTACATAATTCTACTAGAAATTAAAACACAACAAAACATAGTTTTGACTGACTTGCAATTAGTTGATTGTGGGTGTCTAAGCCTGCTCTGAAATAGTCACTGGCACTACCTCAAAAAGCACCAGATGCACCATTTGCATAAGCAGGGCGTTATATGCAAGCTTAGGATTGGGGTGGTGTTTTGGGTTTTTTTTGGATGACTCCAGATTTATGGTACTAAATGATTTTGTTCACAGATGGACAAAAAAAAAATGCTGAGAATTTTTGAGATGTCAGTGAGAAGCCCACTAAATATCTTTCTAACATGTTTGCTGAGGCATCCAGTTCATTTAATTCCCTTAGGATGAAACTGATGTAATTTATAATCTAACAGCCTGTAATGTCTGTTCTATGAAATGCTTCCTTTTAGCTCATGAATCTGTTCAAAAGAAAAAATTTTTTTTTTATTTTTTTTTATATATTTTTTTCTTATGCTGCTGTCCTCTATTGTCCTCAATATGGACAGAAGCATATGAAAAAAGACCTGAGAAGTAAAACAAAAATGGAATCAGTCCTGACAAATACAGGCTCAAGTTTCCAAGCCAAACCTGAAAAGCCCAGTCTCCTCCTCAAATGGAAACCTAGAAAGAGAAACATAAATCTTTGGAGGGTGGGAAGCAGGTGTAACAACATGTTTAGAATGAAATAAAATATATTAGTATTTTTGGAACCCTGCTTTTTCTTTGTTCTCCCTAAGAAGATATTATTGTACCAGAGAAAAGCTTCTCAGCTAACACTGTTTGAATGACAGTTCACGAACTGCTTTGCACAATGGATATCGAGACAGACTTACATGCACAAAGATTTATTAGCAGGTTTTGTAACTGATGGCATTCATTGTTATTCGAGGTCACCCTAGGGAAAAGGCAAAGGGGAGAAACACAGAAAGGAAGGAAAGGGGAAGAACCCTCCCCTATAATCAGTCAGGAAGAGCAGCAATGCAGTCCCAGACAAGTATCATTCCCTGGGCACTCTCTCCAGAATAGCGGGCAGTGATGATGATTTTTGTCACGCTTTTTCCCTTAATACAATATAATTTTATTCAGGACCTGCTCAAACCCCTATTGGCTGTTTCTATTTAAGATGGTATTAGAGCCGATTAGAACATGCTCTGATCAGAGGCAGGTACTGCATGGTCCTTGGTTGTCAGGCTTTGTGCATGGATATTTCTGAGTAACAGCAGATATTTAAATAACTTATCAACCCTTCTATTTGCTACATCTGACTGTCAAATGTATCTCTGCAAATGTTATAAAGACTTAACAGGATGACTATGAATAGAAATGTTCTTATTCCCTTCCCTGCACCCAAAAAATGAAAAGAGCAAGCAATGTAGATCCAGGAAGTGGACTTTCAAAATAATAACACAAATTTGTTTGGTTTTAATTTTGATTAATATTGTTAAGCGAAGAAGCCGTATAGCTTTTTGGTAAAGTCATTATTCCAGTTCCATGCAAGTTTTGTTACACATGGTAACAATGTGGGAAAAATCTAGAAATAACATATATAACAAGTCCGGAGACACAAGTGCAAGCAGTTAATAAACTGATACTATGACACATATTGCATTCCTTCCTGTACACATTCTGCCAGTGTTAGTTGGATAAACATGAGGTTAAGACTAAAGTCAGGGGAGCAGGGTGGCAAAGGCAACAAGCTGCTCCACAAGCCCTTTTTATTGCTTCAGTCCTTATTTGAAGTTGGTAACACCTCAGGGTAATGAAATTTCTCCCGCACCATGAATTCATTGTCCGTTTACTAGAAAAATCTTCTCTCTTTACACCAAAAACTGCTCACAAAAAAGTACAAGCATGATAGGCAATACTGGTTTGATGCGTCTTCTTGAGCATTCACAACGATTCAGTGATAATCAGATGCTCTTGAATATTTATGGATAAGCTGATTGGGCAAAGGCCACTTAGGATGAAGTGCTGCCATGTAAAATCAGGGAGCTCTGCTTGTAAATCTCAACTTCTCCCTCTGTTAATCCAGCTCTCTGCAAGAAGACTGGAGTGAGGGAAAATGCTGCGTGCGCAACCCAGAGATGCAGTCACTGCTTCAGCAATATTTTTGCACCCAAGTCACAAAACAGAGATCTTACAAACTCTCTGGCTCTGACCCTTGCCTTTTTGTACAGCAGTCTTAAATGCTCATCTCTTACTGCACTGCATGACACAATACCTTGAATGCCCAGCTGAACAACCTAGCATGAAAATGTACTGTAATAATTACTACTCTTGCACCTTTGACCAAAATCTTGATTCTTACAATATTCTTTTCAGATAGTCATTAAAATGGATGTGTTTACACTGGCCACTCATCTCAATCTGGAGAACATCTTCAGCTTGGCAGAATTAGGATGGACAGGTAGGCTGGTGGGTCAGACAGCCTGTGTGGGCACCCTGGACTAGCCTCGTAAGAGAATGAAAGGGGTTTAATGCCAAATAGGACAGCATCTGCAATACAATTAGGACCACGCAGCTGCAGGAATTCAGAGGACATAGGACAACACATCGTAAGAACCCATAAACACGCTACAAAGAAATCACAAAGTGCAGTAGTGCGGGTCTTGATTTAAGGTCTTCAAGTCCAAGAATGGCTAAGCTTTACTGCACATTGGCCATAAGACAACAATAAACAGCTTCTGAGTTAGGTACATACCCAGCACCTGAACAAAGCTTCTGTACTTCAACTGCCCTAAGAAAATAGAGGGACAGAATATATGACAGTGCAGGAAAGAACAAATATCTACACGTGCAGATTTCCTGCAAGGTGTTCAATATAAGGCTGTAAGACTACCAGGAGAACAAAACAAAACAGGGAGAAAACACTGGTCAGCATCTGAAAAACCTGTAAAAGCAGACCAAATGCATATACACTGCTGCGTTACCAGGTAAAAAACAGGAGAGAACAGTTAAGTAGAGTTTTGAAGGAGAATTCTCAGAAATTTAAAAGCCGACATGGCTTGGCATATCAGCAAACTGCATGCTTCATAATGCACAGATGAATTGCATTCCCTTCTAAACAGTTCCCTTTAATAGTGACATGCTGGAGGATGACTACGGGTTTGTAAGTAGCTGCAGGATGAAGGAACTTGGCAAAACACAAACCATTCTGTGCACTCGTGGCTGAATGCTAGCAATGATTTTAGCATATATGGAAGCGGTTCTTGATACAAATCCAACCTGAATCCAAAAACRTGGCTATGATTCAGTTGTCCTACATGTCGTAGACGAGTTAGTATTTCTAGGACTGAAGTATTGTTTTTAATAAAATAATGAGCCACTCTGTGTTATAGTATGAAGTAATACACTTAAAAGCTCAACCACAAGTCTCAATTCATGAGAAAAATATATTGCATTAAGTATTATCCTTCTTATTTTGCTATATGAGATCTCTTTCACCATTATTAGCATGAGTTACTTGGCTCCTGTAACACTGTACTGAAGATAGACAAGTGACAAAAAAGGCATGGAAAAAACCTATTAAAGCTCACTGAATGCAAATAATCAGATTACTGAGCTCTACCCGCACAGAAAAAGACAAGATTTGTTTCTGAACTTTTTGACTGACTAAAATCTGATCTCATTGTTCTCTTCACACCCAAACTAGCTTTAATTCCTCTATAAATATTTCAAATGAACTCTCTTCCTTGGGAACCTCTAAAAGACATTATACATAAGATAACCCTTCTAGCAGCAAAACACAATGAGATTAGCATGCATTACAAAACAGTAGGCTGCTTTGTGGGATCCATTATATCCTATTTTTATTTTTACTTTTAATTAGTTCACTAAGAATTTCTAACCTTTCTTTTGATTGTTGTTACCTTGCTTTATCTCATGGTCTACCTTATTCCATTACAACTAACTGGACAATTTTAGACTCAGTAACAGAGCTTCTATTAAACTATAGCAGACAGGTTACTCAACTGTTTTTGGAAGCAGTTATGAGTGAGCAACCATGATTTCCACATGCTAGTTAGGAAAATCTCGTAAGAACAGAGTCAACTGTTAGTGTACAACCATACCTGATTTTTCTTTATTACTAGGAAAAAACTACAGTTCAGCTTTTTCAAGCATTTACCTATTTAAATGTCCTCTTAAGAGGATCTTTTCCCCAAAAAATATTCCTTTTCGATTAAATTTACTCAAAGAATTGTTTATCACTTACAGAAAATGCAGAACGTGAAATGGGAAACCTTATTCTTTGTACATAGTTAAGAAAACAAATAATGGTGTTATAAGCACCTTCTGACAGATTTCCATTACTAGGCCAAATCCTGAGATCCTTAATTCAGGTTAGAACATCAGTAGGGAAATACCATCAGAAATGTATTCATAATATAATACTGAGATGAACTAATTGTTTTACTATGTTCTACTTCTATTAATGTTTCAAATAAACAAGGAGACTCCCACTTTTTCCCTTAAATGTCAGTAACCACATCTACCTTATACTAGGTCAGATGAATTTTCCTATAAAACCATGGGAAGATAACAAAGAAAATAACGCTGTAACAGTTTCTTACCAAATCCACCATGGAAGAGTAGGGATCAACAGTCTTTCAAAAAAAGAATCACAGTTCTGGTCTAAGCCCAACAGCTGCTAGAAGGTTACAGCGAGCCACAGTCACTAGGCAAAAGGGAAGAGCTTATGCACATCTTTTTGACATGCTCTGATACACTTTCTGTGAGTTGTTCTCATTTGTGCCATGAGTACCACAGGGAACACAAACTGACAGCAGTCAAGGAGAAATTGTAATATAAGTGTCCCAGCCACGGTTCTTTCCATCTCTGGCCTGACAAGTGCTCAAAAATTCAACTGCAGATAATCTAAGATAGATAAAGAACCAGTACAGGAAGCTACCTGTCTGCTACAAAAGTACCCTGCTGACACTCTAAGGAAGACATAATAATTGTTTTGAAGCTGGTTTGTGCTGCAGTAGCAGATATAGGCATTCACACTGCACAGACAAACAATGCACAGGAAATGCAAACACTACAACCTAGCCTCTCCTCTACACATAAGCTAATAACTCATGGCTTTCATCCTAACCTAAGCGAAGTTATGTTTTTGAAGTGCAATCAGTACAGAACATTCTCCCCAGTAAATTACTCACGCTCAAAACATTTAAAAGTCAGTAAAAAGAAATGGTACTGCCAAAGATGCAATATATTTCAAGAAGAAAGTTCCAATCTCACTGCATTAATTCATTCTCTGTTCTTAATTGTAGTAACTTTTCATCTAAATGTGGATACACTGTAATTTTTCAAATATTTCTAATTCAGATTAAGGTTTGAATACTTCATTTAATCCCTGGAATTATAAAATTGCTAAAGACACTTTCACAAAGAGAAACAGATTTTCCTTTCCACTAAAAATTGAAACAGTTGCAAGACTTAGGAATCTCCTTAGTAGGCAGAGATCTCTTTTTAATTTCAAAACAAATTAAGAAATACAAACATAAAACTGTCATTAACGCAGCATTAGGAGAGCTACTCTATAAAAAATAAAAATATCCAGGAATAGTTCACTAGAATCTAACATTTCTCTTGTACATTTGCAGGTAACTGATTTGTAACTACCAATAAAACAAAAACAATATCTTTTAGGGAACTCATTTATCTTACCTGTAGAATTGTTTCTTAAAAAATAAAGAAGAAATTTTGTACCACTAAGTCTTTTCTTCAAAGAATTCATTGTAATGGGAAGCCTAAACTGAAAATTTATGCTGAATAATTGAGAAACACTGCAATTATAGGAAAATTTGCTTTGTATTGGGCTCATTAAAAACATAAGTATAAGGATGAAAATTACATTTTAGTTTGTAGTAATTGCATTTTGTTGATATCTGATTAGTCATGCTGGTCTTAAACGCTGACAAGGCCATTAATAAGCTGGGAATTAATGAATGAGGTAATCTAAAACATGTCTGTATAAATAAATCTTTAAAGTGATTATCCTCTGTAATGTCATTTTAAGACAATGAGCATGGCATATTTGTACTATTATGGCATTTTTAATATTGTAAATATATTGAGATTTTTTGAATTAAGGAAACATACTTAAAAAATTACATAGAGGCCAGTTAGTTTATACTGTCAAAGGCAAAATGCTAACAGGTCATTACTATATTAGCTAAAACAAATAACTCTTACATTACTGTTATATTTCAGCAAAATAATCAGTCACTGAACATTACTTATTTCAACAGAATGTCAGCTTTAAAAAAAAAAAGAAAAAAAAGGGAGGGGAAGTAGCAGGGGATTCTTTCAGGACTTAGCGATGAAATACAATCATGCTCAATTCTTTCATTAGGAGTAACCATGAGTTCCATAGCCAAATTTTGCTTATTCAAACCGTTAGCCTCTAGAATCCCCAAATTCCACTAAAAACATGGTTTGACTTTTCTTCCTTCAAAGATATGAGAATATCACAGCATAGATGCAGAGCTCTCTGGACCATGCAGATGAAGGAATGGTGTCATAAAACAATAATTAGAGAAACAGAAGCCTTCAGAATACTCCCAAATCATATAAACATAAAGTAGTGGGATTTTTCAAATTCTAACAAAAACAGCGTTGAAGAAGGAAAAAGAAAAAAAAAAAAAAAAAAAAAAAAGAGCAGAGTGGAGAGAAATATTTTCCAGAAATGCTGCCTTCATGTTATGTCCAAGAGGAAGGAGGCTCCCTGTCAGAAGAGGCAATATTAACTTCTGCAAAATTATTAAAATATTTATATATTCTAAACATTATTTGTTGCACTACAGCCTTACTGTAGTTACCACTACAGAAGTCAGAAGGACTTCTAGTTTTAGTGGCTACGTAATCAGATTTCTGTCTTCCAAAGAAAACAAGTCTTTTTTATGGGTGCAGCTGAATTCCATGAGCACTGCTTTACTAGCTCTTTTCCCAGTGAAATAACTAGGAAATCATCACTTAATAAAGGAATTAGTCTTATGTCTTGTCATAATTTTAATTAGCAATCAGAATAGGTAATTAGTATGGAGTTAATCCTATTTCAAAGTCATCTAAATCAATGAAGAAATCACAGCAAGAAAGGAAACGTTTAAAATATCTGCAAGGACTAAGCTAATCATTAAAACCAATATTCTCCTACTTCTGCCACTAATGCATACATACTGACTTCAGATAGGCTCTCTTTCTGGCTTTAAGGAAGTTTTTAGGATCATATTCTGCAACTGAATTTCTGCAGTTGCACAAAGACTCTGGCTTCTGGTAGTGCTCTTCATAGAGGGTTTTTTGTTTTTTTTTAAACATGCATCCAGTAGCAGGGTGTATGTTTTAATATCTCTTTGCCTCCGCTCTCCTCTGAAATATAGGAAAAGTAATACTCCCTTAACCTTCCATTTTGATTTGACAGACTGCAATCCTCTTTACTGCATTAAATTGTATCAACCATTTTCAGTCATCAAAGTCAATGAGACTACTTTTGAAATACAGTTAAAACAAGTAAACATGACTCCTAGGCTGTATAACCTTCAGGATAGCAAAAAAAATCCTTATGAATAGCTGTCAGAAAGTGGCAAAGTGGAAGAAGCTTCTGTGTTCTGATCGCATTCAGCTCTTCTGCATTTGGCAAACCTTTCCTTATTAATAGGGATAGGATTTCATTCTAAATATAACCAGGGAATTTTTGCTCAGGGCCTTGGTAGGCCAAGATTTCTGACTTGGATTTAAAAGTAAAAGGTTCATGTAATGTTAATCAGAACAACCTGAATGAGAGAGTAGCCTGAAAATTAGCTTTGCTGTGATGCAACTTACCATGAGGGTCTCCTGAGAAAATGATTATTTCTCTACTCATATGGAAAAACACTGTTCAGAACTACTTTTCCCTGGCTCATTGAGGAAAATGTGAGCTGAAGTCAACAAATATTAGCGACTATATAATATTAGCACTATAGATTTCTTCAGCAAACTTTTTAACATGCATTATTAATGATAACTAATTGTAGTGGAGATTGCTGCAGGACAAGTTACTTTTACTGCAGACTTTTTGTTTTTAAATATAAAATACTTCTTGTAAAACCCACCTGGGTCCTGGTAGGATTTCATCATGTCTTCTTGAATTCAGAAGTTAGTCTTGACTGAAAATTGATAATCAGAATCAATAAAATACAATAACTTCGCAAGCATTATAATTTTTATATAAAAATTCCTCTGTCATATCAAGAAGTAATTTATTTTAAAAATTCTTTCAGAAACTGCATTCTAAGAGTACAAAATCAGTCTTGGTATTTTACAAAAGCAACAAAAATATCTCACAATTACCACTGCCAATGCTTAGGCATCCATCTTGGGTTTAGCTGAAGTCTAAGCAGGCAGCATTACAACCACTCTAAGAGGTTGCAGTAGCCCCTAAAAGCTAAAGATCACCAGAATTCAGCAGTTTAATCATGTCACATTCTTGCTACAGAAGCTACATATTGAAAAGGACCGGATGACATAGAAGCCAATGCACCTGATCTACAGTACCTAGGGACTGCCAGCTTCTCTCAGTGGCACAGCAATGTAAAGCACACTTGAAGATTGATATAATATTTATCTCAGGAAAAGACTGTTCACTGAAAAATGCAATCAGCTACACTAATGCCTATTTGCAAAAAGAAGGATAAAAATAAACTAACTCTCAGATACAAGTTGTTTATATGAGCACCTCAAAACATCTTAAAATTTAAACATCTTAACATCTTAAAAGCATCTTAAAATTAATTCATTCACAAAACATCCCTGTAAGGTAAACAGTAGTATGCTGCTTTTATAAAATAAAAGACGGACTGCAGAAGTATACTGTGATTTTTCCTAAGGCCACAGCAAGCCAGAAGAAGAATCATGCATAAACCTCAGGAACTGAGTTCTAGCCTTAGGGTTCATCTGCTCCAGAGATACAGCATAGGGCTGCCAGAGGTGAATTTACAGTCAACTACATACCCTACACAAACTTCCTGCATGGACATTAACAAGGTACTTTCAGGATATAATAGCTCATTGCCTCCAGCAAGATAGTCCACATCACTGGTTAATACATGCAAGTGCACAATCCTGTTCATTGATTATGTTTTCCCATGTAAACAAATCTTTAAGCCTGTAAGAGTTTTTTAAAGATACTTGTCGTGGTCCGCAGGAGTAGCGGGAAAGAATCATACGCAGTCACAGAATGCAGATTCAAYTCCAACTTTATTCAGCAATGTGCCCATCTTATATATGTTTGTGCAGTCGTGGCACGCAGGCACGCGGCGCCTTGGCCACTATGATTGGTTAGCTGCTATGAAGCACGCGGCGTTTGCCTTAATAGGATTGGTTTACAATTTCTGTTCACGCGCCTAAAGCGAATACACGATCGGTGCAAAGTTGCTGTTCAYGTGGAGGGGCTTATCAGCCCCCTCCTTTACTTATTTACCACTACTTATCTTCCCCTTCTGTAATGGTCTAGGAATGCTCAAGGACAATTCACATAGCCGCAGGGATCCTCACAGATTATTGTTGTGAAGCACTGCAAGGGCCCCAACAGATACTATTTTAAATGGATTGATTAAGGAACAGATTATTTTCCTGGCTATCCTAGCTCAGCTCTATTGGCTGTCATCTTTGGGAGAAGAGCCCAAGACTCATGCATAGCTATCTCTATCCCAGGAGACTTTGATTTTGAATTTTCTAGGATGTAGCAACATATAACTAAAAGTCTATTATGATATGAAGTAATGCAAGTGCCCTGACACTCTTTGAAGCTAAAATAAACCTTTATCAGAGACAAGGCTGTGCAATCTTTGAAGCAAGAGGGCCAGATCTGTTATTGCAGGAGTCTCAGATTCCTATCACATAAATATTGGAAAGAGTCTACTTTTCTAAGGGGAAAAAAGAAAATAAAAGTATTTGCAGAAAATTATTCTTTGGTGAAGAGCCAAGTAAGGCTGTGAGCTGCAGTTACAATTGCATACTCAGTTTGAATGCAAAAAAAATCATTATTAATAGAAAGCACCAGTGAAGTTCTCTATTCTGCTGTTGGCTCTTATGGAAGCTATGTTCTTGAACTAAAATATCTCTGCTCTGTGTAAAGTGAAGTGGAAAATTCAGCACTTCAGAACAGGATACGTAAAATCAGTTCACAGAGGAAGGAGCTGCCTAGTCTTTTTACAGTCTGTATACAGCTATCTACTATAAGCCTAACTAACATCTAACATTAGGAAATGTTAAGAAACCTTTAGGATTTCACCTCCAGCAACTCCAGATGCAGAGTCTGGAGCCTCCTCTTGATGAGGAACATCTGTGTTCTTGCTTTTAAAGACCTGAACACTTGCACTCCTCTCAGAGCAAATGGAAACAAAGACAGAAGTGAATGGTTACTCAGATGATTACTCAGCAGATGTCAGGACATCTGTCAGCACATATCCTATCCACTAAGCTATGGTCACCATCTTTTTCTCTCCTCAGATCATCATTCATTGGGGGGGGGGGGGTGTTAAACTCACAGATGGACAAGACCTCCAATTTTTGCATTTGAATTCTTGCTTTGCATACTGCCTTATCCCAAATCTCCCATGAATCTCCAATTTGATTATGTTCCACAACGTTCTCCGTTTTTACAAAGTAATTTCCAAAACAAAGTTGAGTCTTTGTACCACTGTAGTTTTAACTTCTGCTATAATCCTAAATCAAATGAGATTATGACCACTGCTGCTTGTTTCCCTCCCTTATCTTTCCAACTTCAGTTATGTTACTCGTATTACTGAAACTTCAAAATTATTTCTCCATGTCTGTTCTTTGGTAGTTGGTAATGCTGGCCTGCTGCTCAACTTGATCTATTTACATCCTTAAACATATCCTACCCTTTAACTCCATTTCATAATTTACTTCCATTTCTTGCGTGTTTTTGCAGTCCATCATTACTATTTTGATGGCCATCCATACATGCATTTCTTACATGATCACATATATCACAGTATCCTCTTCACTTTCAGGTCTGCTTGTTTGCTAGGATTACTACTGAAAATACCTAACTTCTGAATAACGTCCACTCTCAACTTGTATTGACTCTTGACCTTGATATCCTTCCAAAAATGTCTTATTTCAAAGCATGGGGTTCATGGTAATACAACAGAAATTTGTTGAAACTATAGTAAAAATCAAATTAAGCTCTAAGCCCTTAGACTGTAATAAAATACTTTCCTCTTCTAGAGGTATAAATTTGTGCAGTCCATCATGACACATTACGTAAGCTACCACGTTAACATTAAATTTTGAGTCAGGAAATCTACAGAAAAGTTATGATTATTCATAAGTTTTAGAGAACTTTACTATACGTGCCAATAAAGTATTATCATGTAAAACCTAAACGGCATCAGAAATCCAAACAAAAACATACTAAGAACCTAAGAATATGACATTTAACATTAAGACCAATGAAAAATTGTTTCTGTAGATATTCTTTAATTAAAAATCAATATTCAGCTAACATTTTCTACAATCAGAAGCTAAAAATTTCTTCCACTTCTTGGTGTTTTTGACACACAATTTAGTTCAGCGCATATTCCATCAGCTATTTTGGCTGATAGCAAAAGAAGCAGTGAGGAATCTCTTCCTGAATTTTGGAAAACTGATACCCATGTGCAAGTGCAGATGTTGTAAAGGGGCATATCCATTATTTTTTATTATAAAAGATCATCGCCTGTACTTATAAATAATATAAAGATAGACCTTTTAGTTTTATATAGTATTTTATAGTGTGCATACAACAATCCACCAAATAAATCAAATATAAACAGATATACATATATAGTTAACAAATAATAGACAGCATGGCTATTTTCCACCTTTTTCCCTTAAAATTGTCTAATTCAATTTATAGTACCACCATCAACTGTCCTAGCAATCATTAGGAAAGCTGTATTTGAAGCCCATTTCATATCTAAGTGCAAATCATGTTTCTAGTACTGTTTCTAATTAAAGTGTGCTCTGGATATAGTCAAAATAAAACAGGAGTTTGTTTTCAAACAGCTGGAATTTTCAAGGGACAAACATATACAATATATTGTGAGCAAGTTAAAGTTTGTTTCCAGTACTTCACACTTAATACATACGGAAACAACCTGATCCAAAGCACAATGAATTCAAAGGAAAGGCTCTTGCTAATTTTATGGAGTTCTGTCCTATGCTTCTGATTTCAAACTTTTTCACCAACATTCAGCCTATATTTAATGACAAACATACTGTATGCTTTGAAGGTGAAACTCATTTCAATTAAGGGGTCAGAGAAAGGTCCTATACATTACTTTGGCTCACTTAAATCCTCAAAATAGGGCTTACGCTGGACTTAGTGAAAGGAAAAACGATGTGGCAGACAAGTAATTCTACGTGTAGTTAGAAGTGATGTTCTTTAGATCAGACATTAAAATGAAATACATGCTTCTATTCAGTAGAAATTAAGCCTTCTGAGGCACTTCAACAAAGGTTACAGATACCTTAGCAGATGCATCCCCTTATTACAGCCTCTGCTCTAAAGGTTTGGCTGACATGTCAAGAAACAAGTTCAATACTCTGAGCCATTTATGACTGGGCTGAACAGCGCACAGGGGAATATACAAACAGCCTCGCAAAGACAGGGAAATGGAGCAGGTATCATATTGTAATAAGTCTTTTCCACCTCAAACCACTCAATTTTCACTGGCATGTTAGCATCTCAGATGCAGGGACTAACTAGAAACAGTTGTAGAAAAATTAAATTTCAGCAGGAATACAAGCTTGTTCAACAGAATCTGACTTGTTTCATTATACAGATTAATAATGGATGCTTTCTGCACTGTGCCTACACAGAATTTTTGATTAAACAGTTCTGTATTTGTTTCACATTGTTCTAGGAAAAAGAACAAGTGCAGTGAAGCTATTCTTAACCTACCAAGCTTACTACACACAACTCAGTCTAATGTTAGCTACTTTTTCTCTCTCCAGTGGTACATTCACACCTACAGTGCATTTAGTCCTAGAATAAAAGACTTAGTTTTCCTTAACTTGACAATAGAGTCATTTGGACAAAGTTACATTTTCTTTGTTCTCTGGAAATGGGAAGAACAGATGTAATCTGTAATGATGCTGAGGCTGTAAAAGGAGAGGAAAAAACAAAAAACAAAGGAAGTGAAACCAAAGAGAGGTTTCTGAAGAAACCAAAGACGACTAACTATGATAAGCTGCCCTTTATTAAAAATAATAATAATAAAATTTCCAAAAAAGAAAGAAATTGCATAAGTTGCTGTCAACTGAGTAAAAAATAAGAACAAAATGTATTAGGAAAAAGGATATAACACTAGCATTTAAGCTTATGACAAAGCAATTAAATAAAGAAGAAATTGGTTTTACTCTGCAGTGGTTTGAAGATCATACAAATGAGACTACAACACTAGAGAGAAAACCTCAGAATGCTGATGAGAAACTGGAAAACAGGTGTTGCCTCTGTCCTTCCTTTTCTCCAACCTGTGCAAAAGATGCCCTAAAACATACCAGAAAAAGATATTCAGCAAGTCTAAATCGCATATATAATTACAAGGGAAAGTGCTGCCAGCAGCTTCCCAAATGAATGGAGAGGTTCACATTCATTTACACATACTCAGTCTTAAATATCTGGAACGTCTATGAAGTAGCAATGAACGACTTTTTCCCTCTGCACCAATGTAGAGGCATTTGTCTTTCCTCACCACCTCAAAGAACAGATATTGCTCACCTCATATTGGACATCTTGCCTAGGAAGCTTTTCCTCCTCCATTCTCTGGCTTCTCTTTAGTATATTAATTAGTTCAATATTGCAAGAACAAAAGCAACAAAACACTACAGGAAGGAACCCTTGTATATATCACATTACAAAATACCAAGACTAACAAAATATCTTGTCATGATTTTTGCAGTTAGTCTCTATTCTCATTCTTTGTCACATCAAATTCCCTATGTCCATTATTCCTACAGCATACTTCCTCCCCTATTTTCTCTGTTATTTTCTTTAGTATATTTATGTACAGCATGTATATAATACAAAACCTGCTTCTTAATAAACTGCTAAATGAAATACTATGGCTTTTCATACTCATTCAAGCAGTGTATTCTAAACTGAGCAATATGAGTAACTATCTCTTCTAAATAACATGAAAGTACAGCAGACAAAAGTGTATCAGCCTAAAAAGAAGTACAGTTACCGGGCCTAAACTAGAACTGTTTGCTGTACTTCCATTATTCAATACATTACTCCTTCTTAATAAGAAATTCCAGAAAAACCCACTTGATATTATAATTGGTTTGCAAATACCCCCAGCACCACTAACAAGCAAGTTAATTAGCAAAAAAACTCATATATGTTTGTCTCATTAAACTCTAGCACATCACTGAGCCTAAAGTAAAGATATATTCTAGGCTTAATCCTGAGTGGCTGTCCTGAGAAAGAGGATGATTTAACAGCACAAAATAGAAAAAAAAAATTTGTGGCATTTTTTGTGGAAAAATCAGGCTCAAGCAAAGACTATGCAAACAGAGTCCTTGAGGTATATTTCTAATTTTCCTTTTAATACTAAAAAGAGCTGCCCATTTTTGACCCTGTCTACTGAATTCAAAACAGGACTAAGACCATGCAAAGTTTTATTCAGGTCTTTCTTTAAAAGGCCCTTCTTTTCTGTAAAAGAGCTTTATTATATAGGCATTCTAGAATGATTAGCCTTATGCAAGAAAAATACCCAACAGCAGCAAGCAATTATGCATATGCATTTGTACTGTAGAAGTTAAAGGTTTATTATGCTTTCAGATATCTAAAATAGTGCCCCAGTACAGAGCTAGCCAATTCCTGTAAAAGTTTGCATTTCACATTTAATCTATTCCTATAATTTAATCGTGATAGTCTTACGCATTATACTAAGGTTGAATAAGTGTATAATTATCTGAACGCAAAATTTTTATGCATGAGATAATTACAGTGCTACAGGCTATCCTCACAATATAGACAAGGATGGATGAACCAATTAATTTTTTTTTACTGTTCATGCAACTCTTCCATATTCCCGGGTAAATATAAGATATTATACAGACTATCATGTTTATATGATTTTAGATGGCAAGTACTTGCTATCTACAAAGAGAGTACATGTCTTGAATTTCACAAGAGTCTGTGAATGTTACAATAGTCCAATGGGAAATGAACTGAATGTTTCTGCAGAAATGAAAATTTGAGTCATAAAAAAAAAAACTTTAAAAAATTGAAAATTCAGCACAGTTTACAGATCCCTAGATGATTTGTATGGTAAGTTATCAGTGAACCATGAATGCACCTTTTCTATTGTTTGACCTTGAATTCCTTTCTCCTACCATTCTTCCACTATTCTTATGAAATACTAGAACTGAAATGCTCACTGACAGTAAAGGCAAGACCTTCAAGGGACTTACGTAATTTCTGTATCAAGGACAGGAATCTGCTTCAAAGCAAGAACACCACCCAAGTATTTACCACTACTTAATCCTTTGTAAGTAGGGCTATTGAAAAAAATAAGTAATGAAAAAGGGAATTTCTGTGAAAGACAGCATTTTTAATACCTGGTGGAAACAAAGATAATTCAACCGTAGCATTCTGAAACTTGGGGGGGGGACCTGGAATGCAGGGGGAAAAGGGGAAGGCAAGCTTCAGGAAATTCTGTCCGGCTTTTATCTCTCAATTCCCTTCTTCTCTCTCCCTCCCTCTCCCTTTTTTGCCTTCCCCTCCCCCCAACATGCTCTCTCTCCACCTAAATTTTCTCTTCTCTGCAATCTACGCAAAGACTGTAACTTTTACTCTGAATCATTAGGGACAGAAGGATGAGGCCAAGTTACTCAGGCATAGACATTTCTGCATACACAGAGCCACAGGCTCTCTACTCACTGCCTCCCCTGGGCAAAGAACTGAGCTGGGTGGCAAGGATATTCCACTGTAGTTGTATCAAAAACAAACAAAACAAAAAAACCCCAAACACACTAAACAGGCTGTGTTTCCTTTTCCTCTTCCCCTTGCTCAGCTAGAACAGCTGAGCTGGACTGCAAGAAGATGGCTGCAAAAGAGAGAAACAATTCTCCCTGGAGTCTATGCTGATGTGAATAGCATGCACTCCTGGCAATACCGAGAGCTCTAAAGCTTTAGGGAGCCAAACACGCAACGATGGGACGTAGGAGGTCCCCTGCTAAATCTATGGCATGGGTTAAGTTGCATAGGAGAAAACTGTGCTAGCTTTGCTGAAAAGCAAGGGAATAGCTTGTTGCATGAATAGCTGTCTGGACACCGGATGGCTGGGGTCCTGGGACAGGCCACAGAATATGCTTACAGGTGGGGCTTGGGCAGTTATAAATAAACATAACTCAGAATCATTGGTCTTGAACAGCCTAGATCACATAAGGTAATAAGATAGTAAGTATGCTCTTAATAAATATTTGCTATGGAAGATGAGAAATCATTTTCACGTTCAACTTGTAGGCAAGACAGAATATAGGCCCAGTTAGATATCCATCAGCTAGGAGAAAAATGCAATGAGGTGATTTGGTTCCTGTCATATAATTTTATTTGCACGACATAAGTTACATCCATTAAACAAATATTTTCATGTATCAGGCTGAAAGTGATCATCTACTTGTTGATAAGTATGAACTGAACATTATCTTAACACATTTTGATCTATTTCTGCCTTCTCCCCTTTAACTTAGAAGAATATCAGCAAGTAAAAGTTTGCCCTTATTTGATGATGCTACCATAATAAGCTCTCAGACACAGCATCAAGTCTGCTGCATGCATTGGCGCAGTCAGTACCACCCTTCTACCTAAAACTTCATTTCAAAACCTGTGCTAAAAAGGCAACACACTTGCATTTATTTCAACTAAAAGTCATCTCTTCTCAATTTTAATGAATATTAATACAGAACAGAATTATAAATATGAAGTGAACCTTACACATATGGCCTACGGGAAAACTTAAGCAAGTATGAGAGAACTTCATTTTGAGTTATTTCTCTCAGTTTCTCTAACTGACCAATTGAGATCAACTCAACTGATCAACTTTTTTGTTTGTTTTAGTGAATCTGGGTACCTTGAAAGTGAGTTACAGTGAGATATAAATACGTAAATAGTATTCATCATCAAGTCTTAGTTTTAAGAAGATTACCAAATCTTATAAAAAGCTTTTTTTTTTTTTAATAGTTTCAGAGATACACGGTGCGGACACAGAAATTTTAAGAAGCTTAATATGCATTATATCTGTTTTTTCAATCATACACACAAATGAAATTGAATATTTTAGACAATAGTACACACTCCAAATTGCATATTCAAGTGCACAACCTGTCTTTCCACACAAATTCACACTTCTACCTATGCAAAACAAGTATTTCAAGCTAGAATGCTCAACTCTTTGCTAAAGACTCACTATTACTAATACTATCACTAATTAAACCTACTTACTTATTTGTTTAAAAAAAAGCCAAACCAGATTAAACATACGGAAAAACTTAAAGATAAAAATCATAAAAACCTATCATTATATGAACCAAATATCTTGGCAACATTCACTCAGCTTTACACAAAAAGCTTTATCTGATCACAGAAAAAATATATATATAGTCAAATGTTGACAACTTACCTATGTCCATGAGGAAACATAATTACATAAAAATCAGCGTGAAACAAATTTTCCAAGGTGTTAATGTAGAAGCCTTTATACCTGATGCCATAAGAAAACTTCCCACAGGCATATGGGGCCAACACCCGAAACACTCCTTTATTAAATCAGTTATTTTATGAAAGATTATTATTTGTTGTGTAATATTTATCCTATAAGCCATTTGATACTTGGTTACAGATAGTTGCCAAAACTGGACACAAAAGCTTCCCTGTTTTTTAGAATTCCAAGGTCATAGAATTTTTCTCATTTCATTTCAGAAGAAAATCAAGGCTTAATTCTTTGTTAAAAAATAAAGAAAGAGCTAGGATTTGTGTAACCCACACTAAATTCCCTGGTCTAAGGTAGGCACAGCAGGGATCGGAACCCATAATTTCTACCTCCAAGTGAGTATCCTGTCCATACTCTCTCTTTCTGACAAGAGTTTCCTTTAATAAGCAGAATAAATAAGTAATTAAAATGTTTATATCACACTATGTAGAACCTGTTTTGGTGGTATAGGAATCATACAGGGGATGTACTTCCAATCATTTGGTTAGCTTACACTGGTACTTGCTAGTACACTACTGTCACCTTCATGAGGGCCAAGGGCTACCACAGTCCTTTACCTCTGGCAGTCTGCCAGTAAAGAGAGGTTTTAATTTATAGGTAATGATTGCCTTGATATTTCAGTTCCCTCACAGGCACTATTACCATCTCTGCTAACTCTGGTTTTAGCACCAATCATAAAAAAGCTGTGCTACTGCAGTTCTGCATTACGTGCTATTACGTAATTACGCTATTACATATTTTTGCTATTACATGGTCATGGAGCATGCATCTTTAGCACATTCACCACACTTTCACACATGGGCTTTAGGACACAGTTTCAGGGAGTAACAAGTGTCACATGATATTTCTGGGCCCACTTCCCCCCAGCCCCCCACTTAAGACTCTTTTTTGCCTATTTCTGCTCACTGGAAGGAGTAGTATTGTTCCAGATATTTCCATTCCCCACCATCATACTTGTTACGAAATTTCACAAAGCTTCCATTTTTGCAGCATTTCAGAATGACAGTTTGGCTTACCTGACTAGAACTATGGAGCAAAAACCTGCAATACTGATTGTCTAATTCAGGATATACGTATGAGCATGACCGTATCTGTACATGCACAACAGGGACTAAAGAAAACAGGTTTTAAAAAAAAAAAAAAAAAAACTATTTCAGCATCAATAGTAGGCACACAAATGACCAGAGTACCAAATATGCTGTCATTATTGCTCTCTGCTTTGTTCCTTCACACATTTATGCAGAAGCAAATCTTAAAACCAGGCATGAGATACCAACATTTTCCATGCTTGTGCCTACTGATATCTACGCTCGTGCATTATCAAGAACCTGACTGATGCATAACTTTGAAAAGAAATACTCAGAAAGAAACTTCTTAAAAAAAAAAGTAGTAATAAAAATGATTTTGTACTACTGTAGGAGGGTCATTCCCATTTGCGCTACAGAAATAATGAGCATACATTAAAGCAAGTTTGTTACATTGTAGGGGCCTGTACTGTTGTTTAAATATTAAATAATAAAATCTTAGACAGCTTTCCATTTCATATTGGTAATAAGTTTCACTAGCTATCGTCAATAAATAAAAAAAAAAACAACATGGAACTCAAATAACATCCTGAAACGGCACTGTTTTACTTGAATGTTCTTGTGAAGCAATGGGGCTTCTGTTTTTTTAATCAAATTTCATTTCCCAGCAATAATTTTAATAGCTACTTTAAACCAATTCCACTCCCTTAAGGGATGTTGGACTCTGATAAAAACAGAACCATGAATTTGTTTTCCTATATAACAGAAACATGTTTTAGTAATAGCAATTTCTTTTATTAGCACCCTGCTGTTCAGTTTATTAAGGAGAAAAAAAAGAGTTCTGCCAACAAATAAGGAAAACAATTACCCTTTGACACATCGTGACGAAGAGCAAAATTAACCCTCTCCTTCTTGCCAACGGAGAACAGGTGAACACTGCTAGTTAGACAGTAACTAGCTCATTCTGCAAATACTCAGTATTTTCTTCCTACACAGAGGGCAGGGCAGGTACCACTGCAGCAAGGACCTAATACAGAAAAAGGCCTGGCACACAGCAGGGGCAGGGAGTGGGCTGCATGAAAGTACAACCAGCTGCATTTTCTGGGGGAACTTAAGCATCACCAGCATCCACAAGCATTATATATTATGAACAGAAGAAAATCAATTATCAGCCACATACATTATATAGAGACACAACTGAAAATTAAGCAACCTAGACAGCAGGAGCAGCAGTGACTCGTGTAACTTGACAACTCTTCATAGACGTATACACTCTAAATATATACATACACACACACATTATATTTTTAGGCAATGTGGCAGGGGGAGGAGGGGAGGCTATCCCCCTCAGTTTAACTGCATCAGGAAAGGGGAAAAAAGGGAGACCCACTGACCTGACAGGAAAGCTCCGACCTGGCCTCCAAGTCCCCTCACATGATCATGATAATGATGATGATGATGATGTCGTCATCAGTACCGTCAGCACCGCGCCAGCACGCGTCCCGCTCGCGCCGCCGGCACGACATGGCGCCCGAGGCGGGGCGAAGGGGCGGGGCCACCGCTCGAGGGGGCTGCGGAGAGCGGCCGCCCGCGGCGGGCGGTGGCGCAGAGAAGCTTCCAGAAGGGGGCGGGACATCGCCACCCGCCGCCCTCGAGCCGAGGTAGGGAGCTGTGGCGAAAGCCATGGGGGTGTCTGCAGCCTTTCGGGGTCTGTTGTCTGCTTGCTCCGCTGTGTTTGGCGAGTTAATTATCATAGGTCATATTGTTTCTTTATTTTTTTTCCGTGTTTGAAGCCTTTCTGGGGTGCTTATGATGGAGAAAAGGTCCAGGCGGATCCCCCCCCGCCGGGAGCCATGTTCCCGCGCAGGGCCCTGCGCCGCCCTCTGACATGGCTGTCCTGCTGCGGGGCGTGAGGCGGACCCAGCACCCTCTGAACGTCTCCATTTGGTGCAAATGCCCAAGTGGACTTCCCTGAACACTTTCATGCGTAATTTTAGAAGGATGTTTCTGATGTGCCTCTAAGGCCAATAGCGGGTGGGTCAACAGGAAAAGCTGTTTTTGCACCACGTGCCTTGCTGATGGCCAAGCTGCGCAGCCAAGTACAGTGGCAGAAGAGGGCCGTCAGTAAGCCAGGCCGTCCGCATCCAACAGCTTTAGGTTATCCAGGTGCGCTTTTAGCAGGGTAACTTGTTTTAGTTCACCTGCAGTGTAAAATCCAGTGCTTTAATCTCAAAGATGCCTAAGCTAAGTAATGCTTCATAACTGGAGCAAGCTAATAGTGAGTAAGTGAATAACTGTGATGGTTCAGTTTTGATGATCAGTCATTTATTAAGTCTGCATGACTTGATTGTCTGTCCTGGATTGTCTCCAGTTTTGAAGAAAGTATACAGAGACCCCAAAACATTCAACCTAACAAGGCTGTGCATAGAGGCAGTTTGATTTAAAAAAAATGCTTTGAGTGCATTTGAGTTTTGACTATAGATAATTTTTAAGGCACAATGACGAAGCATGACAGCAACTTTGGGATGAAGTTAAAGAAAGGATTCGTTTATATAATGCAAGTGATTGTTTATTCCAAGTTTTGTTTTTTATTATAAAGCAACTTATAAAATGTGAAGTGTGTTTAAAAAAAATCCAAAGAAATGGGCAAAATTAGAATGTGACTATTCACTTCAAATCTGGTATCCTGTCTCTAACACTGAATGCTGGTTTTTACAGTGTTTGCTTTAGAAGTAACGTAAAGAATGCTTCGTTTAATACCTAGTCTGTTATCTGGTATCCTGTCTCTAACACTGAATGCTGGTTTTTACAGTGTTTGCTTTAGAAGTAACGTAAAGAATGCTTCGTTTAATACATAGTCTGTTATCAATCTCCTGCACATTTAATGATGGATTTATACTCAGAAGTCTGGATGATCCTATAAACTTTCTTAGAAATGACTTACAAATTTTCTTATGTAAAGAAACTGCGATTGTTCTCATTTCAATCTGAACGTGTAACAGTCTGCGTAAGCCCAAAGGATCCAGTGATACTTTGTTGCAGAATCTCATGATATCTCATCTTTAATAAAAGGCAAAGAATGGGGTGACACTGTGCCTTCTTTTTAATATTCTTTCGTCTGTCCCCTTATTCTCTTACAGTTTGGCAAACCCATCCATTTTGTTTCAATCTGGCTGCTTTTCATGTATTTAAATATGTCTGTTCTTATATTTGATTGCTTCTTAAACTTTTCCCTGTTTGTATTTTACCCACCATATTCTGCATTTGTGATTTTTCCAGATTCAGCCACACTCAATTTCATTCTTCACAGGAATACTTCATTTTATGATTATCACCAACCAGATGTCTTTGCCTGACCTAAGCATTCCTCAGAACCTGTTAAATTTCCCAGATTAATAAAAATAGTTTCTCAGTAAATTTGATAAATGTTCATTCCCAATAATCAGTTTCCATGTTAGCTAAGGTGGAGCTCATATTATTTTGTAGATTCTTCTCACACGAGAAGTTTCTTTATGTCTAAATAAATTTAAGCTGTTCTTTATGCTGTCTTTTCACCTCTGCAGTGAGTTTTTGAGCAGGGTTCAAAAAAAGAAACAAACTGATAAAACCACATTTAGTTAGAGGGTTTTAAAACGCTGGAGACTATTCCATCTAGTTAATGCTGAACACAAATCTAGAAACCTTTCATAAATAGTTTTAGATTTCAGTCAGTGTCCTTTAGAATTGAAAATGACCTTTCAGAAGCAGAAGTGAAGTTATTGTTAAACTTTAAGAAATGGTTTAGATATAGCAATCATGCTTTCTAGTTTTTCCTTTGATAACATTGGCTCAGTGTTTGTAGTATTCCTTAAAATCAGAATGCCTGAGAATGCATCCATAAAAGGCAGGGTGTCTAAACAACTGGATAAATTTAAAGGCATATTTAAAATTCAGGCTTGAGTTGAAAACGCCTTTTCAGAGTCACTGTGGCCCTAAACTGACGGATCATTGTATCTGATGGCAGATACAAGTAACTATTTAGTAACTGTAAAACTTTCATGATACTAGGGTATCATTTTTCCTTATTTATATCACGGACATGGGAAACACAGCTGGAATTATCATTGTACGAGTATGAGAAGTTTTTACCTAGTCGTTTAAACAATTTAATCTTACTATGTGCTGATGTAACTGTGAAAAGTGTTCTTTTTGCATTCTTAATTAGTATAGAACAGATGGTGAGGCTTCTAGTTTAAAGCAGCAAGCCTATTTAAAAAAAAATGGTGTTTCTTCACTGTTAAAGAAGTTTACTGTGGTGTATGTGTGGGAAGAAAATGAGACTTCTTGTTTGCATGCTGCTAACATGGCATTCTAAATAACTTCAGTGTATTTTCAGTTACTTAGAAAGTTAACTAAAAGCTTCTCGCTGGTTTTGAACAATTTTCAGAGAAGAAGTTACCTGGTCAAGAGTATGATTTTCATCTAATTACAAGGGGAGGATCTCGTGACGTTTGTAATACAGAATACCATGGAGCAGCTTGTGAGTACAAGTTGAACAAACTTAAATTTCAGATATATTACATTGTTTGTAGCTACGAGACACTTCTTTTTATGTTGCAAATAAGAGGAAGGGAATTTGTATAATGTATCATCTGAATATTAGCTATTCAGCTGCTATTTTTGAATCCTAAACATCGTTTCCAGTTCCAAATGTCCTTTAGAATGGCCCTACGGTGAAAACTGGCTTTAATGTTCTGCTTTTCATTCATGAAAAATAAATTTGAGGGAATAAGGGGCAAATATCAGAACAGAAGAAAACAAAAAATGTAGTAGCTCAAAATGAACATATTATAAAGTATATCTACCTCTTGTCTTTCAGTTTACCCAAAACTTTATCAACTGGTAATATTTCTCTGAAATCCTGCCTAGCTGGAGTCAGAAAAGGCTTTCTGCGAAAGTCTTAGCAAGACATATTTGTATGAAGACTTAACCTGTTAACTGATGTATCACTGTATTATTATCCATGTAGCCTAGCAGTAATTCTGCAACTGAAGTCTGCTAAATACATTTACTAGATACAAAACATAAAAGGCTCAATTCAGATTTCTCACTGATGATTTCTGCTCTGTGAAGGCTTTCCTTTTCGTCTTTTCCCCTGTTTCTTCTTGGTCATGACCCAATGCTATCCCCTTTTCTGCTCAATACCCCCCTTTTGTATTTTTTCTTTTCTTTGCAGTGCATCTTTTAGTTTCATATAAATCGGTGAAATGCAATGAAACCCAGAAGAATGTAATTTAGAGCACTATTAGAACTTGCCTTTTCTGCTGTCACTCAAGTTTTGTCAGTTGTGCCCAAACTCTGCTCTTGTATCATTACTTCACAACTGAAGCAAGAGCCTAGAAATTAGCTCTGCAGAAATGGCATTACAGAATTCTTTGTTTATGGTTTCTGGAATAGCATTTGGCACTGTAGACTTCGAACTTCTATATATTTCTGGCATATGTGGGATCTCTTTTTTTTTTTTTTTAGAACTAACTGTCTCGGTGACTTTCAGATTTAAAGAAGTGCTACCAACGTTTTCAAAATCTCCTCATGTAAATGATTGCCATCATGGCCCATGCAAAATTTTGTGTGTCAGGAATTCATGTGTTTGCAAAGAGAAAACCAGTACAGTACACATCCCCTTGTTTTGTGCAAAGACAGAGAGACAAAGAGAGTCCTTCTCAGTATATAGTTTTCAGTCCTGCTTTATTTCTCATAGGATCATATATAAAATCAGCTCTCAGTTCACCCTTCAGCTTGCTTAGCCATTTCTGTCCATCTGCAGCAAAACAATTGTCTCTTTGCTGTAGCTAAATCAGCTTCTGCTCTAAATACAGACTAAGCAGGACTCTGGCTCTTGATTCCATGCTTGAAAGGTTTATAGAAGGTCAGCTAGGGGGTGATGGATGCAGTAGTACTTGAAAAAGAAAGCAATGAGAAATGATGTGGACGTGATATAAGAAGGAAAACCAAAATAAATAGAGGCATCAAGCTCACTGTTAAAGCTGTCTCGAAAGCCTTTCTTTCTTAGTTTAATTCTAATGATCCTCTTCTGTAGATATTCAGCTGCCTTACAACTGTTTAGGTCGAAATCCAACGTACATAACCTCATTGTGATTTTAAGTAAAAATATATTGGATGACTTCTTTGAAATTGATAAACTAGGCTGATCTTTTTGTTTTCCATTTTCTTCATGAGATAACGGATACTTAAGTCCCTATGTTTGTTATGGTATCTTCTTATTTTGGCTTTTTATTCTTGCAGGGCCCTTGGCTTTTAAGAAGTCTCCCTGAACCAATCATTATCATTGTATTTGAGAAGTTCCATGGCTTGAGGATATTAGGTAGACTCATCACTTCCCTGGTAGCACTGAATAGGTTATTTTGCACACCCCACAGGAACTGTTGTTTTTTTTTTTCCTACAAAACAAATCCTATCTAAAAATGAGATTTTCTTCTATTCGCATAAGAACAAAATTTTATTTACCTTTTTGAATATAGATTTTACTGTTTCTTTACAGTCAGGTTAACTTCTTTAAATGACTGACTTGACAGGAACTGACTTGGTACCAACAACTACACACTTGCAATAGATTTTTAAAAAGCTGCCATTGCCTGGTAGTTCATAAACATTAGATTGGACTTTACAGTTAAGCTTCTGCCAACTCCTCTGAAGTGAACAATTGTCCCTTAACAGAATGCTTCATTTAAATGAGTGATCTGCTTCTCTAGTGTATATTTGGTCTCTCTGATTGTCTTTGGTTTAGAGAATCGAGAAATATTTAGGAATTATGTTACTGTTGCTTTTTTTTTTTTTTATTAAAGCATCCAGTGGGAGAGTGTGAAATTTTATGCAAGACTGCTTTCACAGGAGATTACTGCCATAGACAGATGGATTTTTCATTACCTGCCGTAATGGACTACAAATTTACAAGAGCAGTAGTAACACTTTCTCTCTTGAAATTTAGGGGCCAATCCACCTGTAAGAAAATTGTTTTTCAGACAGATGTTCTCCCAGACTGAGGCCAAGAGAAAGCAACTTTTAGATAAAGAATTTGCATAATGTGGAAAATGTAATGGTATTGAGCTGTTTGTAATTCACTGACATGAGCTCAAAACATCTATTTCAATTTATTATTTTGACTGACTGGTTTATTTAGTTCATTACTGTGACATAGGTCCAAGCTTTCGTCCCACCAGGAACAAAATCCTAGTAGAGGGATCATCTGTAGGACCTCCTGTTTTTCAGTTGTGCAGACTAGACTTATGTATTCAGCTTAGTATGTACCTCTTTGTAAATTGTGTACATGGACCAGAAAATTAGGCTTGGACAAGATAGGATAGGATTCAGTGTGTTCTGGCTTTATATCAATGCACTGTAATCAATCAGTGGGAGCTGGAATGAGAAATCAGCCTGCATGACTAGCCAAGATGTTGGAAGCCAGCAAAAAGTGCTTTGAGAATGAATTTGGCATCATGAGGCCAGTACATATCTCATGAACAAAGCCTGAAAGTACAAGAAAATCGATGTTTGCATTTTTATATTAACATTTAAAAAGCAGACCTCCTAAAAGTGGAAAGAAAAGAACTTTAGATTAAACTGGTGGCAATAATTGACTCACAGTTGTAAGCGTTAAAAAAAAAAAACAAAAAAAACCAGCAAACCACCTAATTCACTTTGGGATTTACATGATAGTTAATTATAGAACATGATTTTTCACTGAATAGATTTGCATTTGTTTCTTCAATGTAAAACACTGTGCAGCTTCATACATTTAGTCTGTCCAGGCCAACAACTCTGTTAGGACTCAGGAGACTTCTGTTCTATTCCTGGCTTTTTTACTGTCCAAGTGGTTATTCTGGTAGATAATACAAAGAAAAGAAATGTTGGGATGGAAAAACCATTGTGTCTTTACCTCTCCTCATAAATATAATAAAAAGAACAGAGTACAGAAATGGAAAGTGTAAGAGGTGTCTAAAGGAAGAAAGGAAACAGAACTCAGATGTTCTGAGAAATACCGCATCATTTTTAGATGTGAAAGTCTGTTACCCGTGAAGAGCTGTTACCCATGAAGGGCTGTTAAAACTATACAAGCCACTCATGAGTAAAAAGCTTTCATTGCAGCTAGAGCAATCAGGCCATCATTCACATGGAGAATTTCTGAAGGACTTCATTGTTTGGTTATGTACATACAGAACTGCTTGACTGATTATTTAGGTAGAAAGTGACAGTTCAAGCAAATATTTGGCCATCCTCTAGAACAGAAAACTGGGGGTAAAATTACAACAAGCATAATTCTTCATTCATTGCAGAAAGTTGTATGATATAAAAGGATTATAAAATACTTCTGATTGCGAGGTTTGATTATGCATTAGTCTCTTGATCGCTCATTAACACTTTTATAAAGTCATATCAGTATATTTCTTACACTTTCATACCATTTCTGTGCCCATCTTCCTTTTCTACATTCCTGTACTGGAAGAAAGGATTTCTACATGGATGATTGTCTTCCTGTCACCCAGTTGAGAGCCTGGAAGCATCAGTTCCAGGCATATCCTTTTAAAATGTCATTACTTTTCTCTGCTTGCTCTGTATCTGCCTTCAACCCTGCCTTAATCAATGCTTCTTAACAAAGCTAGAAATAATAAGTAACTTCAGGGCTTGGGTCTTCAGGCTGCCTCCGAACATCTCCCTGAACTGCATTTCTACAATGTTTTATTCCATCAGAACTAAATGAAGTAAATTTGTGATGAAATATCAGGTTATTTAGATAAACATAAAATCCCCCCCAAAAAATTAATGAAAATGCAAGCAAGTTGTACTTTAAATTATATAATACTCATTATATATAACTTCAAAATTACTATGTACTTCCTGTACTCTGCAATTCATTAAACTGTTGTCAAGTTCAGTATTCCAGTGAATAGGATTTTAAGAAATAAGTAACTTCTTTTTGTTCCCAATATGTATGCGATGAAAAGATAGACTCATTCCTTATATAAAATATATTAAAAAAAACAGAGGGGTCTAATATGGATGAGGCCTTCAGGTATTTAGATGTCTCAGGTTTCTGTTCGGTTTTGGGGGGCTTTTGGAAGGACTCTTGCTCTCTGGGAAACATTATGGACTTGATACTCTTCTGTTCCTTCCCTCCATTTGTAGTATAAATTCAACTTTTGCAATGTGATCTGCTTGCTTTAGTATGAAAAACTGTAGGTAATTGCCTTAGCATTAAATCGGAGATGATTTTTCAGATAATGGTGTGGTTTACACAAGTTTTGCCATTCTGATGCTTCAGGGATGGCTAATTCCATAGCTCTCTTTTGGTTGCATAGTCTCCGGCTCCATTTACTCCATCCATGATTAATGCGTATCTCAAAAGATCTGTTTCTTCATTGCATCCCTGTATCGTGGCTTGTGAAGAATCATCAGTTTAGGATTAAGCAAGGAAGGAGTAGTACTAATAACAGATGTGTTTGTACACTGGTCAGTCAGAGTCAAGATGCTTAACAGAGATCTGCTTGATTGAGATGGAAAAAAAAGTTGTCGTCATTATGCAACGTGATCCTTGGGACAGCCTAACAGTCAGTTCCGACTTGCTCATGCCAGAATCCATAAAGATGCATCTTCCTCACCTAGGCGTATGTTATATTAGAAATTAAAAACTCCATTTAAAATAACTATAATCAATGAACTAAAATTAAAAACAACATTCAAGCAATCTCTGAGATTTTTCTATGCTATTTTGACAATGCGTACGTAACTATGTGCCTGTAGATCTGTCTTGGAGATTGTGTCATCAATCCTTTCGGCATAAGTCTACTTACTGAGTGTGTCACTATTTACTGATATTCATCGCTTGCGTATCTTGAATAAAATGATATTTAAACATTCTCTAGTTTGTATTGTGTTTAAAGAGAGCTTATGTTTTGATTGGATTTTTCATTGTTCTTGTCTGCTACTCGAGATACTTGATTTATTTTCTGTACAGTAGCAATGTTTAACGCAGGCTCAGAGCTGAAGGGTTAAAAAGAGAGACATTTACAGTGTGTCTGAGTTCTAACTGATCGGAATTGTTTATGAATATCTGTGTCACCTGCTGCAAATAGCTCTTGGCAGAGCTCTTCCAAGGTGTAGTTATCTACATCTGGCCTTCAGCTCAGACTCCTTTTTTCCTTTTCTTCTTTTAGTATATATCAGCATTTCTTTATGGCCATCTTCTCTCATGTATTCTCTAGTGCTTTCTGGTATAAATGCAATTCTCATTATTTCTTTCCCTACCATGACATTCAGTCAGCCTACAATTTTTAGGTATCGCTTAGTTAATTAATTAGAGCTTTGAGAATTTTTGTCCATTGCTGGACCAGACCGGACCATCATTGTCATGGCTTATTTGAAAAGGTCAGCTAACTGAAATTGAGCTTGCCTGGATGAGCCTGCCATCTTAGAGAAGAAAAGTGTGGCATTAACAAATGCGAACGCTTTGTTGCAGAGTATTTGTTATGAAATTGCATCTGAAGTCTTCTATATTTCAACAAATTATTACTGAGAATACATGTGGTTTTTGAATTCGGGATGGTGTTGAATTTAATATTCATTCAAAAGTACTCAATGCAATTTACATTGACAACCAAAAATAATGAATAATATATTTTTATCATCCATTAATAACCATCCATCCATTTAAAAGTTTAATCCTAATGCATTCTGGAAATCTGCAAATTAATTATGCAAAACCCTGAATGAATATAAAATTGAAATGCTTAAGAATTTAAATGATGCAATTAAAAGCTATTGCATGTAACTCAAAGTTATTTTCTTCTAATACTTAAATCATCAATCTTAATTTCAGTATCACCGTTTAGGAATGAATCAGCTCTTATATCTTGTCAAAATATTGGAAGTTTGAGCCATGGCTGAATTCCTATTACCTCAGTTGTGTTATATTGTTTCCAGGAAGAAGTTTAAAATCTTTATTGAAGCAGAAGTGGCCTTTTTAAGGACAGATTACAATGTTCATCAAAATGAGGAGAGAAAGGTCAATGTTATCAAGCCTATTTAAAAAAAAAAAGAGAGAGAGAGATCTGATGTAAAACTGTACTTGTAGGTACATTAAAAATTCTAGGAATCGAATTCTGTGGCACTAGCAAATCAATACATGACTAATGATGGTTAGGCTTTGCTGGCCAAGTTGCCTGAGGGCTCTGTGTGAGTGTATACATACATACATACATATTTTTATTTAATTATTGTTGTTTTTAGTAACCTGACAGTAGCTTGCCTGCTACTTTACTTTGGGACACAGATTTACTCTTCTGTCAATAGCTCTGGAGCACTCTGGTTTCATAAAAACAGTTTCTGTTGAATTTCTGTGCTTCTACTATAACCTTGGAGATTAGAGTTTGGGCAAAGGATCTTTTCTGTTGCATTCCAGAGCATTATTCCCATGCTTTCTTGTGGGTAAGGTATAACTCCTCTGCTGGGAGCTGCCTAAAGTGCTCCTCCCAAAGAGTCAGAAATTTCATGTTGACTAGTTGGCACCTATCCTTTTCTTGCAGCTGTTTTCTGTCTCTGCCGTGCATTTATGTTCAGACGATATACAGGAAAAGCTGAAGAACAATTTTTGAAAAAATAATTCATGTTGGATATGAATAATTAAATAGCGGTTCATACGTGATGCAGAAAATCAAAGCTTTTGAGCGTGTGCACACTTGCTAAGTACGAAGCGAAATGGTTGGGCAGGTCAGTTGCTTTGAAAATGCAAAAAAAATAGAGTATGATAGGAAGACTAATTATGACACCATCATCCTAAAAGATATTCAGCCTCAAGGAGGAATACTCTTTAAAAGCCAGGAAATCTTCACTTTGCCTATTTCTGTTGGCCTTAATAATGCTAACACTTTGTATTAGGTCAAGCATTTTGATCAAGGACAAATTACTATGTTTAGTCTTCTTACTTAAATACCATTAAAAATTGAGAACTACAAGACTCATAAGGAATTGCCATTAATCAAAATGTTCATTTTCTGTGTTTCTATAGCATACAAAATAATATTCTTTTGCTGAAGGATTATAGATGCATATTCTTCAGGGCATGACAGTTATTGTTTTTTAAAATGTGCACAATTCCAATATAGCCAAATCTATCTATAACTGGAAGTCTTCTGCCAAAATCTCTTTGTTCTTTAAACATATACAGGTTGAATGCTTCAGGGTCAAGGCAGGCATCTCTTCTCTTCTACATATCTTCTTCCCTTCAGGATTACACTGTACAAGCATCCACCTGGAAATCCAGAATATGGCTGAGGATTGTTTTCTCTGTTGAAAAGATTCTTGCAGTAGTTGTTCTGCTGTTCTTCAGCTCACTGGCTCACTTTTTGTTTTTTATGGGAGTGAGATAGACTTACAATCTCTCACCCAACTTTCTAGCACAGACTGGAAGGTAGCTTGTGATGGCAGAGACCGGTTACTTTAATAAGTCACCCTTATTTGCTGAACAAGATTGAAGTTGTAATTGAGTTTTCTGAAATCAAGGTGTCTGGACAAAACAACAAAACATAAAA
The DNA here is from genome assembly GCF_003343035.1 of Apteryx rowi. Taxonomy (NCBI): domain Eukaryota; kingdom Metazoa; phylum Chordata; class Aves; order Apterygiformes; family Apterygidae; genus Apteryx; species Apteryx rowi. The sequence continues at coordinate 189,939 of NW_020450965.1, forward strand.
TAAAAATTCAGATGAAGACATATAGTAACGTAGTCAAGGTTGAAATATTTTGGTAGAAACATCTGACAATACTTTAATTCGAACATTCCACTTAAAACTCTGGGGAGAATGTTTTATTGGTGATGACATTATTGAAACATTTATTTTTGAAGAACAACTGGAATGTATTTTCTTTAAAAACTTGAGAGAAAGAATATGAATCTTTTTAAAAAAAAACTTTTTTCTGTATTCTTTTAGTTATCTTTTTTCATGCAGCAATAAAGTATGTATTTTACAGTAGTAAGATATCATATTTGGAAGTTTTCAAGCCAAATCTGAGTTAATGAAAAATGTAAAGACAGTCATTTGAAAGTTAAGTTTTTTTTTAAATAATGTGGTTTTCATCACATCATACATATTTTGTGATTGCATTATCAAGTCATAAGTTGTAATGAAAAAATACATTAAATTACCTGCCAGAATAAACAGCTGTAGCATGATTATAAGCAATTTGTCTTGAAAAGGGGTTTCCTTCATTATTTAGCTTGATTTCTTTTCGTATGTTGTTATGTAATAAACAACCAAAGCAGTTACTGGTAACACTCCTTCCATTAACTTTTGAGTGCTTGAGTGTTACACACAATTTTGCGTTAATGGAAGGGGTTTTTATACATATATGTGTGTGTATCCACACATTATGTTATATTTGTAAGACAAAATTCAGCATTTAATCAAGATTCTTACAATAATGTTGTAGATTGATGTTACTGAAGTTTCTGTATTATGTCATATTTGCATTCATTTGTTTATTTGACTTTAGTGAAAAGAATGGGGCTTTACTAAAATTCTCCTTTTATTCTGAAAGCATAGAAGTGAGTTCAGCAGCATTTAAAGTTTTAAGAGTTATGTTCTTGGTGATTAAAAAGGGAATGTTTTCTCTTTCTCATCCACCTTAGTGGACAACATACTGGAGCACTGAAACATAAGAGAAAAAGAAGCCTTCCTCTAATATATGGATATTGAGTGAACCTTATAAAATGGCATTGGACTCCACTGGAAAGGTAATCAATGTCCCAAGTTCAATCATAGAAGTGAAAGGAAAAAGTTCTGCAATCTCAGCACAAATACAGGAATAAATATTTAGCTTCCTTCCCCTTATTCCCTGACACCAAGACTTTTTGAGTACAAGGCGTTAGCCTTTGCATTAGTTTATTGATCTTTTAATGTAAGGTTTAACTTGCTTCAGGGACACTATAAATACAATATTGCAAAAACCCTGCAATATCAATATTCGTTTATTTTTATTGATTAGTTGCCACTTCTAAATTCTGGATGCTGAATTAATGTATGCTAAATAACTACTTCAGTTAATGAAGTTAAAATTGCTCTAACAATCTACACATACTACAGAAATGTTTTCTATTACAAAAGTAATTATTTCTTTTCATATAATATGCAATTACGTACTTAATTTGAGGGATCCTTGGAACTTTACTAGAAGACGTAGAATAACAAAACAAAAACTATTTATAAACTTTCATTATTTATAATGGCATACAAATACATCTTTACTCCAAGTCTATTACTAAGCATTGGAATTAGTCAGTAGATGAATTTGACCAATTGAACACGTTCTAGAAGGTGAAATTTTAGGCAAGTTTGAGATGTTGCTTTTCTGGGTGACTGTTTTGGCACACAAAAAGTCCATCCATTTCCATGTTTTGCCTGTTACTCACACACATGGTTATGCAGTTAGATAAGCTGTAACACAAGGCAGGTGAATCCATTCGTAAGTATTTGTTCTGAAACATGGTCAAGGTGGTATGGGTGTTCTTCCTTCTTTCTCTTTACCCCTTAATGCTTGTCCTTGTTTCTTCTCACACCACTTGTTTTTCAGTTAAAATTCCATCTCTATATAGTTCATATAACATCCAATAAACCACTTAAAGTCGGTAAAGGGAAGCCAGAATATTCAGAATAAATTTTCTCTACTCAGATAACATTAATGCAATGTTACCTTTTACAGTTGAATGTTTAGTTCAAGAGTCTTCAACAAAGTCCTAGAGCTGGGGATGCACTTGAATGTAGATCACCTTTTTGGATGTTTTCTTATTTAGTAATACAATGAGACAACTCCATATCCAAATATAACCTCTTTCCCACTCTAAATGAGCAATCTCAAAACTCTCTCTCTGTATTTTTTGAACTAGATCCTGTTCCATAAAGTATTTTTCCCTTTCTTCCTTTCCAGCTGTTTTGGCAAATACAAGGTGGGCATTTCTGAGTTCTTCTCCAAACCTTTCTGCTCAAGGTCTCCTAGTCAAAAATGAATAAAACTCAAAAGTCATAGTACCAATTCAGAAGGAGGCAAGAGAAGAACAGAGGAAGATTCCCCAAGATATAAAGTCCTAGTGGAAAGAGAACATCAGTAGGTCTTCAGAGGTGGCCTAGGACCCAAACACTGATACTGTATGAGTCACTAGAGATGTATCCGAGAAGCAACACAAGTGAAAACAGAGGCTTTTAAAAAATGCAGATAACTGACAGAACTCTGACTAAATACAAATATTAACTGTAACACAACTGTATTGTTAGAGCTCTGTTAAAAATACAGTACATGATGGCACACTTGCAGCCTAATCTTACTATTTAATTAGTTTTGAAATAGTATTATAGCTTGTATGGCCCACTTCTGTTAACAAAATGTGGATCATGGAGTTGTCATAAAATAAGCTACGATTTTTATTTCTTCACAATGTCAAAACTGTGCATTATTTTCTTCAGAATTCAGCCCTTTGCAAGGTGAAACTGCTACTATTGATTATCCAGTAATTTCAGTTAGAGACCAAAGACAATTTATGGCCTCTGTTTCTGGGCTGGCCAGTCCAGTGCAACATTAAGCAGCTGGAGAACAATTTTGTCTTACGCTAAGGAACCAATCATCTTTGTATCAGTGCCAGACTTACGAAGCCATCCTTGATGATATAATATCTTTGACTAAATATGATCATAGCATCCCTGTAATGCCAGATGCACTGAGAGTAGTAATCCCATTGCTGAGAACATGTTCAGCATGATCTTCATTGAAAACTGAGACAAAATCAAAGATGAAGCCGGACTTAGATTCCTTTCTAAAGCATGAAAAGTATTTGCTCAAGATATCTTTGCTAATAATTTAAGATTTGAGTATCTTTGGTTGAAAGAGAGATTCTTACAGGTGTTCAACTTCACTGCAATTTTAAGTTCTCGCTATTTTCATTCATTTCCTAATTGAGAAATAGCCCTGGTATCTCTGTAAGGCATTTTTATCTTTTGCAATATTTGTAAATGTCCTTCTTAATCCTCTAGACTCTTTTGACTAATGTAAAGCCATTTGTCTTTTAAACATATTACAGACGATTCAGGGAATCATTTTGGATGAGAATCCAAAAGTTCAGTTGTATATCAGTTTATCAGATGTGTTGTCCTGAAGTTACGTTGGAAATGTGATAAAGCATTATCATCCAAGTTCTTTGAGACAAAGAAATAACGCAGCTGCAGCTAATCTTTATAACTGTCTAGGCAAGATTCTCATGGGAGGTGTCTGAGGGAAGGACTTGGACTTTCTATACATGTGTTTATAATATTACAGTCCTTTTTGGTCTCCATGGGAAAATAAACTTAGCTTTAGAGAAGAAGAAGAAAGGCTTAGGTAGTCCCTATCTTTCTGTTTATTTTCATTTTTCATAATTATTTATAACCTTTAACCATCTTATCTTCTTAAACTTAAGATATTTTCCTTTGTATGACAGTATGAACTATATATATTTTACTCTTCATTAAGGGCTAAAATTATTCTCTGGTTTATTTATGCATTTCTAGGCCTCAATGGTAAACATGAATATGGAATTTGATATGAAATAACTGTTCCAACTCCTATATCCAGTATAAAGTATAAATGTGTGTGTGTCTCTATGTCAAGTAAGCATGGTCATAGAACTACTTAAATTTGTATGGATGAACAAGAATCAAGGATCCATGAATAGCAGTTTCAACCACAAGCTAAACTTAGTGGGTGGTAACTTGGAGATTTTCTTTCTTTTTCCTTTTCTTAACCCCTCCCTTGTGAAATTAACCTGACAGATCAGGCTTTTGTTATGCTTAAGGCAATCCCATTCAGTGACCTTCGTGGTGCAGCCTGGGAGTAACTGACAGTAGAATTTGACTCTTATCTGTAGCTTATCTGTATCTTGTCCTTGAAGGGCACTCATAGGAGACTTTTTTTTTTTCCTATTTACCTGTGTCCAGCCACATCCATCGTTGTTACAATAAGTCTTTCCAAGTGGCAATCACTAAGCAGGTGGAATGAAGCACCTCAAGTTTTCTGTCCTGCTTGGGATTCCATCAGATGCTGCTAACGTGAACTCAGACTGCCAGCAGTTTAAAATCTATGCACTGCAAAAATGCACACACAGAGGCAACTTTTACCACTGAAGAATATATTGCTCAAGACAAGGCTCAACTAACTTTTTGTGAGAAAATTTGTGAATGTTGGTTCTTACAAATAGTTTAAAGAAGAAAAAGTAATTTGCAGTATACCCTTAGGCTTTGAATTTTTTTGTTCATTCTCACAGAAAATACAAGTCGGGTTGAAGATAAAGCTTAGATGAAACAATCTGGGCTTTAAGTCTGAGAGTCATATATTCAAATCACTAAAAGCTCAGTAAAGCTTAGGCCAGCTGGAACAGTCTTTAATTCAGAATCTAACATAATAGTCTCCTTGTTTTCAGAGTATAACTACAAATATGTTTCTATTTTATGGCTCTGTCTTGTGAGTAGCTTACCTCTATCTTATGCTTAGATTCTTCCCCTGCCTTTCCTCTGCCCTCCCCCAGCACATGATAGGGAGATTAAATTATAATATAATGACTGAAGCTCAAGTACATTACAGTCCCTATAAAACTAACTGACAAGCAACAAAAAACCTTAATCAGTTGGTTTCTGTGAGGCATGTATAAAAGGAAATTTTAAATGGATAACTAAAGCAAGCAATTAGGTCAAACTACATTCATTTTCATGTGGCTAATATTCTATCTTAAATATGTATGCATAAAACAGCAATTTACAATTTACTGTTTATATAAATGCTATTAACTGAAGAAGCAAAGTACATCTTCTGTTTTGAACATGCTGTTTGTGCTGAATTTTATTAAGACTGTCTCACATTCTGTACAAATGCATTTTACACTTACTAAGTATTGACATTCAAATGTAAAAGATAAGGAACTGTGCCCGCTCCATAATAGTAATTGGGTGCAGCTACCATGCTTTAAGAATTTCCGGAAATAGAGATCATATATTTCTGTGTAAGACTTAATCGCTTAACTGGACAAGCTTTATTCAATATAATACATAATTACATTCAGTTTCAAAATTGTTAATAGAACCTTCTGTGATATGGTCACAACCATGACCATTTATCTGTATATTTATTTATCTCATGGGGAAAAGATAGAACTAACAACAAAGATAAACTTCTCAAACTTATTATCAGTCCCCTCAGACAGTCTTACTAGACATTGCTATGAGCTAACTGATGATGATACGTATCAAATTATTTTTCCTAGATCTGGTGTATCTGATATAGTAATGTCTGACATTGTATTACAATGAAGTAGCAATGTCATTTTCTATCATCTAAGCATGCTCCCGCTTAACACTGTAACTCTCAATAGAACAGGTTTCTGGAAAATGAGAACAAAGTTCCAAAACAGCATATAAGATAGCTGGTGGAGTTGAACTCTCATCATTTTTATGCACTGTTAAATTATAAGAAGATGCAGGAGCAGTGACCTGCTAAAAGTTTTGTTCTGCAGAAAAACTAAAAATAGGAATGCTTGTACAATTAGAAATTGATGTCAAGATCCTCAACTGTTTTCTGATAAGTAGTGATATACAGATAAGACAAAACAAGCTATCAGTGTTATACACCACTCCATGAAAATGTTGTTGTGGGTTGCTTCCTATGGATACAAGTGTCACAAATAGCAGTTTCACAAGATGAAACCTCAAGATGGATCTAGATTGAAATCTGTTGTAGAAAATACAGTGTCATATACTTCCTAATCCTAGAAGTGAGGGCAAATAAAAAAGCCTTTGACAGATAGCAGCTGCAGCTGGCTGAGGCAACTAAATCCCAAGACAGAGCACAACTAGAAGGGAGATACTTCCGTTGAACAATATTGATGCTTATGCCTAAGTGACATTGTATATCTGAAAGTTTCATGTACCTGTAAGGGTGTAAGTAGAAAGGAAGCAGGTCCCTAAGGCTATGTCTGTGATTCAGCCTACCTTAGCATAACTCAGACCCTGGATATATCCTGACTCCATGATGGTGTGAAATCTCAGCTTCTCATTCTTTCATCCCTGAACCAGAAAAAGGAAATTTAAATGCCTGAGAGCAAGGAAACTGGGGTGTGTTTTGGGCAGGTCCCAGGTCTGGACATCTGAGGAATGTCAGAGCAGCCAGCTGTCACTTCATGAGAAAGGCTGGCTGAACATTTTGTTGTTTGGAAGAAGAAATTAGGAGTAGTTTTCTGGGGTTTGTTAGTAGGTTATCACTTAGTAAGGCCTGTCGATAATGCTACTTTGTTAAATCAAAATGTGTCTAGAAAGTAATAAGGATTTTTGATAGGAGACTGTGAGTTTAGACTCATTAAATAAAGTCACTATATTTCTAAGAATTCTGATAAAATCTTTGTATGATCATTGTGACTGCAATGATACAGATCTAAATATAGACCTATTGTAAATACAGTGAAATTTACAATAACTCATATGTTTGCCCTGAAGGTATCCCAAACATATTACAAAGTGCATGTAAATAAATTTATAAAACAGGCTTTTTGATTATAAAAGGGCATGTTTAAGATACAGTTCTTTAAAACTCACCTATAGATATTACTATTTACATCCGTTTGTCAGTTTAGGGTAAGTTTGTGAATATGAAAGGAATGACCAGTTCTTAGCGTGGTATTATTTCAGTTAAAATGCTTCTTTGATTTTAGTAATAAAAAGAATATTACTGCTGCTTTTACTTTCTTCTTACATGAGCCTGTGACCTTCTGTAGTAACACTAGTGTCACTGGCCAAACTTTGCAAAAATCAGAGTTAATGAATCTTTTACTTAATCTAATCTTATCTAAAGGTTGGCAGTAAGGACACAGAGATTCATGAGCCACTGAATGTGAAAATTGGGAACTCACTAAATATTGAATATAGTGTTGTTGTTTAGCTGAGCTCAAAATGGTTACAAGTACTGAAATTCTATAATATGTTGATTGTTCATTTCTGTTGCATTGACCTGAAAGAAAATTTGAGGAACTGTACCTTAAAGGTTTTTGAGTGACTATTGTCAGTCATTGTGTTATAGGTGAGCTCATGTCACAAAATCTAAATTAGATGGACACTGAAAGATGCAGGTCACTGTCAGGCTACTTGGCTCTCACTAAGTGCTAAACCTTACTGAATAGCTGGCTTTGGGAACAGGACCAACCACATCAGTATAGTGTTGCACCTGGGCTGACACTTCCTGCTTCTTGGTGGATGGAAGACTTACCTGGATGGAACAGATCCATGCAGTCCACAAGCTTATACCTGCAAGTACCAACTGCTTCAGAGGAAGCACTTGCAAGTGCTTTATATAACAGGTTATGTGATAACCTGTCTCAGGAAAAGTTTTCTTGCAGTTTTGAAACTATGAGGCTCTATAGTCTCTTTGTATCTTGCTCCTGGATATTCTTGTTATCTTCATGAATGTCTAACCTTTCATTTCGTGAAGTTGTAAGCATTAAGTGCCACTTTTAATAATGAGTTATTAGGAAGATACTTCCTTTTAGTAGTTTCTTTGACTGTTGCCTTATATTACAAGCGAATAAATCATTCACTCTTATTATCCTAACCATAGCTTTTTAGAGCCCCTTTATATCTGATTTTTGTTTTAGGACAGTCCAGGTGATGAAACATAACTGATTAGGAGTGTGATGGCATTGTAATGTTTTCATCATTATTTTCTGTCCATAGTGGAAGGGATTATTTAGTTATTCTTTTACTGTTGCTGGTATTATGAAATGAAGTAGTTTGCTATGAATAACTCTGACATTTTATCCAAACCAGAATAAATGTCTTTAAAATTTCTTCTGGGGAAATATGTTCATTCTGAAGTAATGAATCCACAGTAAAATTGATTCCTACCACAGTTAGCAATGATTCACACTTTAATGGTTGAATTGTCTGACAGCACATGAAGTATGTGAAGCATCATGACAATCTTGCCAACAATGGTTCCAGAAAATGTCTTTCTAGCAGCCTGTTATTTGGTGTGAAAATTTGGATGGAACAGAAGTGAACTATTCACTGAATGCTCTCTCAGGAAAACAAGGCCCTGAAGTTTGTGAACATTACTATTTCTGTCATTTCCCTGAAGTTTGTAATGAAGAACAACTTAAAAATTATACTAAAAAAAAAATCGTACTACCACACTGGTTTGAAATTCTTAAGGTGCAGAAACCAGGTATGTTAGAACATCACCATTGCTCAAAAGGTTATGTTTGTCCTTGCTCAATTTTATGATTATACCCTAAATGCTTGTTTAGAAGCAGGTGAGACAGAGACAGACTTGTGAGAAGCACATTTAGAACACAGCACCCCACCTCCCCATGACTGGTTCTAGTCTTGTGAACTCAGCTTTGAAGATAATTTCCATCCTGGTTTCTGGAGACATACTGTAAAGACTTTGGCTTCAGGTTTAAAGTGGTGTTCTTCCACTTATTGTTTGGAGTGGGGAGCTTATAGAAAAGGTGCTGCTTTTTTTTTTTTTCCATGTTAAGTGGTTTTCCATGTTGCCATGCCGTAAGGAATGCCTCCAACTTATCTATAAAATACATGTAGCACAGGCTTGAGCCTGTAGTTAGTTTTAAAGTTATGCCATATTTTCTCTGCTTGAATGCAGAGACAGGTGGTGATAAATAGAGATTGCTGTGAGAAACCTTTCTTAGGGAGGATTAAGATAATAAAATGAATGAACAAAGGCATGTTTTGGAGACTGATGATACATGAATGTCCAAGCTTAGCAAGGACCCAAACAAGACCTGGACATACGTACTAAATTTACAAATAGAAACTGGAAGCCTTGGGAAAACTTTTGAAACATCTTCTTTTCCAAGCAGCACCATTTCACTTCTTTCCCAGATCGGTTTCAACCAGCTGCTCTTCCAGGAGGTGATTTTTCATGGCAGGTCTATCTATCTAATATCTAAATATCTAAAGAGAGACAGGCGTTGTTGCATCAGCTAAAGTTAAGATACATGATCAAATGTAATGTTGGCAGTTAAGTGTATACCATCTTGCAGTTTCTCCCAGAAATAAGCCAATCAAGCTAGGTCATTTTCTACCAGATATGAATCTGGTCTTTTGACTTCTCAAATACCTTAGAAATATATATGGTTATGACATCTAATATTAGGTTACATCAGTCATGCTTAGTACATTGTATGATATATCGTAGTGTAATGTGACTGATACAGCCTGATTTGCAGAGCTCTCAGTGACATATTAGCTAGAAAAATGGGAGGGAAAAAGGCCATTTCTTTGATATTAATGTCAAAGAAAGATTCTTTTTTACAAGAACAGCTGGTTTAAAGCATTATCAAGACTTGAAAATGACTTACTATAAGATAAGGTTTAGGTCACATGTTTGTGAGCCTTAAAAAGTAATTAGTAAATGTAAGAAAAAGTATTTTAGAGGTATTCTGGTATAAGAGTGTGTTCTGCTTCTGTGTGCCCATGTGTTCAAATGGGCTTGCAGGCCTAACTTGGGCACAGGGTGGAACAAGACTGAGCTGTTGTTGCAGCAGTTGCAAAGCACAATTCTCAACAGCTTCCGCCTCAAAGAGAGCGTGCCTGCCCCATACCCCTAAATGGAAACACGGCCTGCTCTTGTTCCAGCAGGCTCTCCGTTCAGCTGATAATTTTGCTTTGCCTTGCAATGCTTCCATTGCAAAATGCTTTGGGATCTATGGGTGAACAATTTTTATGAATTAGTTTGTGTTACTGTCAGAAACCCTAGTTACATTAATGAAAATCCCAATCATACCAGCTGTCTTTAGAAATTTTTCTTTTTTCTTCCGTAAATAAGGTAGTTGGCTGTTGGTCTGCAAACAATACCATATGCATTGACATGTCTCAGAAGCCATTGCATCTCTTGCCTGCTGCCACTCCATGTTGTGGTGTTTCTCCTCCCTCCCATTCCTGCAAAATTCAATTTTAGTGAGTCAGACAACTCCTTCCCAAACAACCTTTGAATGATGGCTTTGTAAGCAGTTGAATAAAAGAGAAACCTGCAGTGCAAAGCTTCCATGTTTATTGTTTCTTGCTGACTGGCTGAAAGTAAGGTCATAGTAAGCTCAGAGGGTTTCATATAAATGAAATAATTAAACCAGAAAATACATCTTCAGAAGTATGACACAATAAAATACCACCCTTAGCAATCTCATATTCCTATCTTGCAAATTGTAATAGTTGTCATTAAAACATGATTATAAAGACATGCAAATATATATGGTTTCCAGATTTATGCAACTCAAGCATACTACTACTGTAGTTTTACATGAAAATGCATCAAGGTATGCTCAGGCAGCATAGAATTTAACACATGAAAGGAAATAAATTCTATTACTAGACTCGTCACAAATTGAAAGATCTCCCAGTGGCACAGAGACAGAAAATAGTGGCTTCATTTTCTTACTGTTGCTGGTGTAAAGGGGAGTGTCCACAATAAGGAGTTCTGCCATGTGCGCTTTACATCCTTTGGCTATAGATGTATCTGTATATCGGCAAAAACAATAGACTCTTTTTAGAAAGTTCAAAAACAGAAATGGTTGCATTAACTGAGAATATTATTTACATTGACCATTTAACCAACTAAAAATTTTAGATGATAACCTGTCATTTCTAAGCCAGGAATCAAAGGTTCTAAAATACCAGTTATACATTCATGCAGCTAGATAGGCCTGAGGCTTCATGGAGGTTGCTTTTTCGGAAAGCCATTAATTTCTTATAAGTAATATAAAATGACCTCTGATGCGCTGATAAGAAAACAGGCTAACTTTGTTACTTTTTGTAAATTTATCATAGCTTTGGGGCTGGGGGGGTGAAGTTGGCTTATTTTTCTTCCGTTTAGCACATGATGTTTTGCAGTCATATAAGCTTCCATTTCTAGTATGGGATCGCCCTCTTGGGATCTGAGGGAAGTGCATGCTGCTATATGCTATAATCACAATAGCTTCCATTTTAAACTCTTTAAAACAGAATAGAGGCAAGTGGGTAGATCTACTTGGATTGTTTTCTTTTTGTTGTAACAGAGATTCAGCTTTATTGTACATTACCTTCTGCCTTTTGAGGGTTTTTTGCACCAACCATCTGGAGTAGTTATTTGTGGGTTTGGAGAGAGTGACTGTTGCTTATAATACATAGGCTTTATTAAAACAAACTTGGTCTTTGTATGCACTGTGTACAATTTGTACTTTAATGTCCTAAGAAAATAGTGTTAAATCAGTCCCAACAAGAAGTAAATCCATCCAGAGTTTACATTCATTTGAACTAAAGTTGAAGCAGTAACACCAGCAAAATCTGCAGAAGAATGTGGCTCGTCCTGTTGCATTGGCAAAAGACAGAAATGTGGTTTATAAAGAGAGTAATGAATCTACCAGGCTGACACTGATACTTGCAATACAGTTGTATTCTCAAGCAGTGTCTATAGATAGCATTTCAGAAATAAGTGTGGATTGCATATTTCATTCAGAAGGACATTCAGGGCAAAATTAACTCCCTAAATATGATGTACAAAGTGATTAGGTGGGTAAACAAAATAAAAAAAAAAATCTCCCAAATGTTTATACAAACAAAATTACTGGAGAAGATAGAAAGTGGAATAATCTACAACATTCAGAAATCTGTCAAATTTCCCCTAATTTGCAGTGTTTTGGTTTAGGCTGTTCCCTAATTGTTTACTGTGGAATTAAATTTCATGTCGCTGCTTGTTCACTCCATGCAGTGATACTTATTTCTAATCAGTCAAAACAAAAAGTTCTTTATTGTTGAAGAAGAAAGTGGAGAAGAAATGTACTGTCCAATCAGTTTATGATAAAAAATAGTTTCTAAATGAATTAGCTCATTTTTTTCATGAGGAATAAGAAATGCTGCAGATATCTATATTAATTAAAATGGTTTTGTATTTTGGTTTGAAATACAGTTCTACAAAATGTCAGCCAAATTGTGCCATTGTTATGCCCTTGTTTGGAATCCGTGATGAGAGCACTACCAAGAATAAGTTTAGTCAGCATTCTGTTCATACTTTATGTACAGCCGTAGCATTCCATTACAATGTGTATTTAACAAGCTGTCTTTAATATATTTAGAGCATTCGCTGAAATACTCACAATATGTTTTCAGAATCATCATGTATCTGAACATGTGATTTAAAAAAATACCAAAGAGATGCATAAAACATGACCAGGACTTATGTATGTGTCCATGCAGCATAGAAGTGCCAGGTAATGCTAACATTTCTGTGTGACAGTGTTCAGATCAGATTTCAAAAGAAAACGCAAAGTCAAAGGAAAAGACCCAGTAAAGTGGATGCATCTTCACATGCTTTATTTAAAAGCAAAAAATGCCAACTTACAGAGTTTTTGAGTTAAGAGAGAGCAGAAATCAAAAATCACTACTCAGTATACTGTGGAGCATAATAATATTTTTCTGCTGATACGTATAAACCTTTGCAGAAGAAATAAAAATGATGTCTTAATTAGTTAAAAGTGAGGAACAAGGCAGTTCTGTTTTACTGTCCCTCTCTGAACAGGCAGTGAGCTGTATTGCTGCTCTTTTGTTCAAGAGAAGTAAATCCCACAACAGTGCTGACTTTCATAAGTCCACTTGCCAATGTCTAGTATGAGCATCCTTCTCTTTCCTCACTTGTGGTAAATATTCCTTCAGTGATCTGTTTTTCATGAATTTTTTTTTCCCTCTGAACCTTGTCCCTTCTAACAGGATCTGCATGGACTGTTTGCAGTGAAGAATTTAATGGGTGAATGAAGCATCTGTTTTCTGTTCATGAGTTATCGATGAACTTTGATTTTTACCAGTTTGTTTATCTTTATTATTATTTCACATACCTCAGTTAATCAAAAGCTATTCAATGTGACTTGCATTGTTTTGCAATTAGCTACTTATGTTATTTAAGTGGTCAACTAAGTCTTAGAATATTGTTTCCCTTCTCTGATTAGGTAAGTCTTAGGTCGTAAGAAGTTTTCAAAATGACTGATGTTTTAAGTTACACTTAGGCAGATAGATACTGCCTGTGTTAAAATTTCACTTGTCACTTCACTAGAAACAAGGTTACATCAGACTAGATACCTATCCTAGTTAGAAAACAAAATATGAATAACTCTGCAAAAGTATACCTTCTATACCCCATAACAAGATTAGTAATTTTGAAATTGAAAGCATATTTCTATTTACATTCAAAAGAACAACTTCACGCTGTCATTAACAACTGGCAATGTCAAATTCATTCATAAGGCTTTTTCTCTTAATGTCTAGATAGCATTAATATATTTCTTTCCAGGATTTGTCTCCCATCATCATTAACCTATTTAAGTTTTGTTACAGCTGGGATCCCTTACATTCAGTCTGGTCCTCTGTGTACAGTTTATCGCTTTGAATAAGCACTGGTTCTTAAGCACATACTTAAATTTAAGCTTGTTAGTAGCGTTTGAAGATCAAGCAGTTAGAGGAATGCGTAAGTCATTGGGAAATTCTTTTGCCTAAAATTAAGCATGTTCTTGAATGCTGCCTAAATTACAGAAATTAAAAAGTCAGGTTTTGATGTACAGCATAGAACCTTGTTAGTTAATACAGCATTTAATTCAAGTTCATAAATGTTGTAGAGGAGTCTAAACCTGGAGACTTCATCTGGTTCATAAAGTTTAAGGCTAACAGGGACTCCTGTATCATCTGCTTTTACTGCCTAAAAAGCATGAACCCTTACATTTCAGTTATGTTATTCACCCATGAAGCCTGATACCATTAGGTTTACAAGGATTTACAGAAAGACATCCAAGCTTGACTTAAAGACATCGAAGATGGAGAATTTATCATTGTTCTTGGTACTGTTTTTCATCACACTTGCTGTTAATGCAATATCCCTTTTTTTCTATTTGAATTTTCTGGCTTCATCTTTTGGTTCTTCTTATGCTTCTGCAATTCTAGAGCTTTGGTATTTTCTTCTCCTAAAGGTACACTGTAATAAAGTCACTTCTGAGTATTCTTTTTGGTGAACTAAATAATTTTAAATTTATAGGTCTCTGCAAATTTTGTTATCAACTCTTGAAGAAACTTTTTTTCTGCATCATGTCTAACTTCTACTTTTTTGCTAATATATGGACACCAGACCTATATGTAGTTTTGTATAGTAGTAACATTGATGCAAAAAAAATGTAAAATCACCTTTTTGCTGCTATTCACTTATTTTCTGCCTACTTGTACGTTGGCATTCTTTTACTGCCAGAATGTCATATCAGAATGTTGTAGTTAGCCCTTGTTCACTCTGAACATTGGATTTACTGTCTCTCAAGATACAGTCTCTTATTCTGTAGTGGTATCTAACATTCCTTTTTTCCTAAAGCTAAAACCTGAAATTTGATTTATTTATTTTTAAGAACTTAATGAACTATCCAGTCTGCATTTACTCTTTCTCCAAAATGCTTAGATTTTACTTGCTTTTTTTTTTCTTTCAGGGTGTTTGGGATTCTTTTTTTTCATTGCTGGTTGATCTTCCCCAGCTTTGGACAATCAGCTCAGCAAAGTAGTATTTTTAAACACCAAAAATTTAAATTTATGTTGATGGCTATATTACATTTCAGACAACTGTCATCTTCTGGTCTGATGATTGTTTTGTCTTCATTGGAATTCCAAATAGCTTTTTTTCTCTTCTTGATGAATGCAAAATCTATTAAAAGTTATCATTCATAAATTTTAAAAATCCCAAGTGAAGTTTTATTTCTATGTGAATGGGATTTGCAAGTATGCAGATCCTGAGCTGAAGTCTTTGACAGAAGCATTATCTTTCCATTCATAATGCAAAGAGGTTTTTTTTAAGAGTAATTCATTCTCTCTTTCTGTTTTGAATCAGTAACTTAGGAGAATAAGATCTTATAATGAAAAGTAGTTAAACCTGTCATTTTTCTGATGTTTTGAGATTCTCCAGTTTCTCACCTTTACCTACTGCTTTGAGTCGCTTTGCTGAATGTGCAGCTGAAACATTATTTAGCAAATACTCCAATGTTGTAATTCTTGATCTGTGGTTCAGAATGACTGCTAATAAAGTCTTGTTCTTTGATGACTTAGCAAAAAATTTAAACCTAATTGAAAAAAATAATTTTCAGCCAAAAAAGAGAGAAATCTTGCTGACCCATGCATTATAATAGTAAGGTTCTGAATGGTGGCCTCAGGCAGATAATTACATATGGAGTGATGGGAGTAGACACTTATCAAAAATTGATGAGTTGCTAAAATACATTATAAAACATCAGCTGCTTTGGTAGCTTTTAGAATACAGGAAGCGTTGAAATATTGACACAAATATGCTTAGAATGGCTATAAGGGATCTGAAACAAAAAAGGGGCTATAAAACTGGAAATACAGCATTGGAAGCAAATTAAATTGCTGAGAAACTTTTAACTGAGCTAGCTCTTATTAAACTGAACTCCTGTAAAATGTGCTAGTGTATAAAAAAACGAGCAAAAGCATAACTGAAACTACTGTTTGTAGCATAGCATTTTTTATTTTAGTTTAAGTAAAGGACAGTTTGAACAGCTGCAGTGGAATTTTTATAAACATTGGTAACTCTCAAGTGCTTGCTAAAATGATAGCAGCACAGATCTTAGACTGTTCCAGTGATTTGGGAGAATGAGAGCAAGATACCAAGGGTGTGTGAAGAAATTGAAAATAGTTTACGAAGAGGGGGGTTGTTTGAATAGGGACTTCAGGATCAGAATGTCAGTGGTAAACAGTTTAAGAAAAGCAAAAATTTTTGCAGACATCTCTTACATATTGTTGCTTTATTTTGTTGAGGGGACCACAGAAGCAGTGTACCTAAAGTTGCTCTGAACTGCTATACCAAGATTAAATTCCTTTGTAACATAAACCAGCAGTATGGACTTTATGGGGCTTTGCTGACATTCTCAGATCCAGATAATAGTTTGCCCATGAAATTGTTTTGGTGTAAGTCCTGAGGTCTAATGAGAAAGGAGCTTGCTTCTGAAGCCTGTTGATAAACAGGGAGAACAGTAACTTATCCAAGCATTACTTGAGAATTGCAAACAAAGAGAAATTTTATAGGGAAAGATTCTAATTGCTACTATTTTCTGATGCATGAGGTAGAATTGCTGAGTGAACAAAATACATTTGTACATCAGCTATAATGCACAAGCTGTACAGTCATGAGAACATTTTGGTCAACAAGGTGCCCTTCAAAATACAATTAAGTTTGAAATTTTCCATTAGTAAAATCTACTGTCTCTGTTTGGAAATGAAAGGAGGACAAAGCTTCTGACTTGTACCAGGCTGTGAACAGGAGCAAAAGTCAGAGGGAGAGTGTATATGCCACTCACTTCCTCTCTCTCTCATCCTCCAACCTTCTGGCATATGTCCTGATACGATGAATTATGATCACAGCCTTCTATGTCACAGGTTCTGCTCTAAGTATTTTGCAAGGAAGTGACACAAAGATAGCAGTTTTGCTGAAAGTGTAAAAGGCAGGATACAGAGTTCTTCAAAGCAGTTGATAAAGCTGTGATCATGACATGTGGTGTTGGTTCCATATTGCTGCAAGACCTGGAAGTCTCATCCTTCAGGTCATCCCCGGCTGAAATCTGAGCACTGAGAGTCTTGGACAACAACCAGTGAGAATGAACTGTACAAATCAAGTGATTATTGCAAGACTTTGGAGAGTTATTAGGCTCTCACCTTTAAATTTATAGCCAAGCCACCTCTGAAAAAAAGATTCTGTGAGAGAGACATATGCATTACTGGCTTTCCTAGGCTTTCCCAGGTTTATTTTGTATCTCCCCTGTACCCTCCAGTAAAGCTTTTTATTTGTTTATACAGTGGGAAGCCGCTGTTTGAAGAATATCTGGGGGATTATTTAATTTCATAAATTTCTGGAGTCTCAAGCCAAAAAGGAACTTCTAAATGATTCAGTTTAGCTGTTGCTGCTGCCAGTGGCCCCTGACAGAAAAGTAATGCAGAAATTAGAATATGTCATCAGTGTTTGAATGTACTTAAGAAATAGGATCAATTTACAATTACTTTGTTGTTATATGACTTTCAACTGATTTCTCAAAAAGCTTAATTCATGTTGGTAACCAAGAAGAATTTTTAACTGCACATGATTTCTTCTATAATGACAAAATGTAGTCCAAAGATTTAATTCAGAAAAGCGCTCACAACTTTTGATAACTATCCACATAACTGAAATACTTTTTTGATCTAGAAAATGTGCTAGAGAAATTTTGAAGTTATTACAGATCTTAAACTTACAAAACTACATTCGTTCATAGCAACAGCAGTAGTAGGTTTTCCCTTTTTTTTTTTTTTTTTTAGGAAGTACAGTCGCAAACAATAATTTTAAAGCACAAAAATAAATTTAAAGGACCATTAGTACCTTAAACAAAGTTTGTATGCATTTCCTTTGAACCAGCCCTTTTTTATTCATAGTTCTAATAATAAAAAATAGATGAGATAGACATAGCCACCCAGGAGAGCAATGCAGTACCTTGCACCAAATGATCCACTAACCTAACCAAAATATAAAAGTACCACTTAGCACTGTAATCACTCTCTGAGAGAAAAGTGTATAGCAACTAGAGTGCAATTGGCAGGTAATATATATTTACTGTTAGTACATCATGATGAGTAATATTGATGTTAAGTGATAGATGATTAGTTTTAAAAATATGAAGTTGCTCTTCGTTTACTGGCCAATGTATGTATAATTCAGTAGGGCTTTTCTAACATATCCGTGACTGAAAACATTGCTTCATGGACCTAATTTTTAGTACATTTTAACCCCAAATTGGACTTCAGAGTTTCCACAGTGTAGCGGGAGTATAGTCCAGTTCTCCAAGTACAGTGAATAAAATACCTGTTTTTAACAGGGCTCAGAAGTTGTACACTGTGGCCAGAATTCATTCATTAGCTCTTGACAAAGATATTTTGGGTGAGAGACTTAACTACCATAAACACTCTGAAAACAGGGACTGCTCCCTAGCACTGCCTTACCATATGATAGGTGAGGGAAGAAGGAAGAACCCGTTCTTAAAATCTACAGCTCTTGCACATGGGATTATTCAAAATGAGAACTATTTGTACATTACCAATGACCAGCTGTATCAAAATGCTAGTGGAAAGTTATTTTGGGATTATTTTCAATGGGATCCCTCCATGTAACAGATGGTTCTTTCATTTGAACAAATACTAGTAAAACAAAGCCTTTTCCACATACCTGTTAAAGAATCTCTCTATAATATGAAGCAGCTCTAGGCAGTTTTTTGCTTGCGCCAGATTACTACTGCGATCAGGTCAAAATTCTTTAAAACCAGTCTGCGCTGTAGTTTAATGGACAACAGATGTGAGGCTTTACATAAGAAAATTTTCTGCTGTTCTTTGGACAGCAGCATGTCATTCCTTGGGAAAGCAGCATTCATGATGCTGTTTTGTAGCTGTAAACAGTTTTAAGCCATTACCCGTCCTGAAGCTAGGTTCATATAGGTGACGGCTAATTGGCAACAGAAGTTCTCCTGCCCTTGGAAACCGTTATCCTAATAAACAGTCTAACTGATTTCTGAACACAAAATATTGTGGGTCAACAAACATAATAAATTCCATAAACTGATATTACCCTGTTGGCTCAGATAATTAACTGAAACCAAGCTTATTGTTAAATTCCTTAATATGCAAAGTTTTATAAAATAGCTTTCACAGACAATCACAGACTGATTTGTCAAAATGTTTACTTTAATTTTTGTGTGCTTGCTTGTTTTTGGGTGGTTAGTTAGGTTCCATGGTAAAAAACATGTTACCTTTACACGTACAGGAACAGATCAAAGGAGTTTGAAATGCAGTGTTCATATTTAACTTCATTAGCCTTCTCTTCCTTATTCTGATATTCTGGTTTGGTTTCTTCTCGTACTTTCAAATACAGCATTCCCAAACAGTCCACCAGGCCTTTTCCCAGCCCTGTGAGCTCAAAGCGAACTGCACTGTAGGAATTTATCAAGCAGCCATCTGAAGGCTTTACCATGTTTGTACAAGGAATGGGATTTTAGTTACCATCCCACCATCATTGCTGTTTTCTAAGTTGCTGCATATTCTTGCCTTTATTCTGCCTGTCAAAGCTGTAGAAAGAACAGTGGTAGGAGGGAGGAATTTATGCCTTCTGGGCACGAGGCACCATGCAGAGAATTCTAAGTCATTCCTGCAGAGCTTAGACATCAGCAAAGCAGAGGTATTGATCTACTGTGGCTGGGTGTCAGCTTGATCCATTGATAAGGATGTCAGCAGAGTCAAAATATAACCATAGCTGTAAGGGTTTGAGGGTGTGAGAATCCAAAAAAAAAAAAACCTTTGAAAGGAGCTTTTCAAAAAAAGGTTGTCTTTCCTCAAAGTTGCCATGCAGACATTTGTAAGCTGTGATATGTGTTTTGTACATGTTTAGTGTTCCAGTTTCTCTTTCAATAAAAAGTATATGAAATTAATGATTGAAATAGAGGTATCAACATTATCTAAAGAACTTGCCTAGTCATATTTTTCTGGTACAAAAGACAAAATCTTTCCTAGCTGCAGGGCACATAAAAATTTGTAGTCATTTAAAGAAGGAAACTGTTACAGTAATTTTGGTGGATTTTACATAAATGGAGAATGTTACTTGCGCATTTTTTCATAGTCTTGAGGCTTTATGAGTAGCTATACTTGGCAGTGTATCACAGGAAATTAAGTAAGTCCAGATTACCTGAAGTCTTCATATCACAAATGATCTGGATGGGTCACAAGTTCTGTAAATATGAGGCTGTGTAAGATAGCAAAATAATCAGTCACTCCCATAACTTGATCAAGTCTGGATAATCACCAAGAAGCATTTTGGCAGGAACTGAAAGAAAGTACGGTTCATTTAATCTTTTATAAATTGGTAAACTGTTGCAGCATTGAAGGAATGGCCCTTTCAAAGCAAAATAACCGAATCCATCTGTTGTCAGTTTGGTGAGATTTATATATGGAAACTGATGATTTTTAGCAATACTGCCAGTCTGCTTTTGAGATCGATGCCAATGAAATATTTTGTTTACAGTTTAACCTCCATTTCCCTTAGAATTTGAGAGTTTTAATACCAGTAGTAGTAACGTCTAGCTCTATTGGTCCAGTAGTAAATTAAATGACAAACAAAAACAGTTGTATTGCTCTGTCAAAATGCTCTCAATAGGAGCAGAATTGTTTATTAAAACAGGATGTGTTGCACTAAAATGAAAAGAAAGTTTCATTTCAAGGATGATCTTTTTAAAAAAAGCAAAGAAAGACCTTCACATAGATTTATTTGATGGGAATAGTACAAGTGTAATAAAAATGAGATTGTATATTGAATTTCTTTTCCCTAGTGTAAAGTCTGAAGACCCAAGATGCATGTATAACATATAGAAAAACATACATAAGATGCATATGTTATAATTGTATTCCAAAAAAGTCTTTTCTTTTTTCTGTAAGTAATTTAATGGTAACTTTTCTGTTTTGAAATTAATTATATTTTTTTATTTTGCTTTCTGCTAAATTCTCTATTGATATCTGAAATATTAGGCTTATTTATTTTCTTTTGAAAAAAATTGTATTTTGTATATGCTGTATGTAAATAATGTATCTTATCCATAACAAACAGTCTTTGTGAGTAAGATACATAGTCACAGTGAGATTGGTATGACACAAGGACACAGTGAAAACTTGGATAAAGTTATTCAGAAGAAAAGGAGGGGCAATCTATTAAATAAAGAAAAGTAAGTAGAATCTGTCAAGGCAGTATTTACAATGAGAAGTATGGTAATATTTCAGCCGCATACTTGATTAACGTGATTGGAAAAATCACTGATTTAATGGGTTGATAAAATCATTATAGCAATCACTAATCATGTTAATTCCACTTACAGGTTGCTTACCAAGGCCTCTAAGGGCAGTGGGACATTTGCCATTGATTTCATTAGGATAAGAACAGACCCCTAGAATAATAAGGAAAGTCATGTAAAATTTTCTTCTTATGTGGTATTGTTCTTCTTTAAAAGACCAAGCAGGTACTATCAAAAATATTGTATATAATGGAAATAAATATTTAGCCCAAATGATTAAAAATGTTTTTCTTCATCACACCAACTCGAAGGCCTATCGTCTGTACCATCCTGTTAACAAATTAGAGATTCACGTTTGTGCACCTTTCAAAAACTAAATGCTGTAGAGTTTATTCAGCTAATTATTCTCTGTAAGATGGCACTGGGTATTTAAGCTTGAGGCAACACAATAAAATTGATTTTCATGTGGTGAAACTCAACTTGTTAAAAAAGGACAGCATGATTCCTTTTAAACATAATCATCTGCCGGTCTCTCTGCAAGCAAAATAGTTCATGCAGTAAATAAAAACCCCACAACATATGTAACAGATTTGCAAATCGTACATGTTAGATTCGTTTCACTTTCAGGGGTATTTTTTGAAAGTTGTATTTTTTAAGTTCCCTGAAGTACTATACTGTGACTCTTAAGCCCTTAGTATGAAGTGAGGCAGAGCTACATCTCCCTGCAGGAGGACTAGACTGACTGACTAGACTCAGACTAGCCGTTTCCCTCTGCCACTGTGCTTTGTGCAAAGGATGTGTTAACCTATTTGTAAAGCCTTCTCTTCATACCCTGGGAGCAATGTCAATGCTCTGTGAATCATCAGGCACTCCATTAAATAGAAGCACCGGATAAAAATACCATGTTCAAGTTATTTAAATTAGAATTGTAGCATTTCAACATTCTAAGAATAGTATTTTGAAATTCAGTAAGGAGACATTCCTGAAGTTGAACATGTGTCTGTTGGTGATATGGTGAAAAGCTATTCAGGTGAGCAAGTTGCAAGGGCCCTGAAGGAAAGTGTATGCCTGTACACTAATATTTGGTGATAATGTTCTACTGATAACAGTGTTCTACCGATCCAGATAAATGTGAGATAAAATTTCTAATGTACTCCGCAGAAGTGTTTGGGGTGTTCTATGAAACTGGGTGGGTAATAATTAAAGGGTTTTCCTCTGAAATCTTTCCCCTTAGGCAAACATGGACAAAGGTAGAATCTGGTTTAAATCAGAGACTATGTTTTACTATAGAATTTTGCTCAAATCCCCCTCAAGCCTTCTCAGCAATTTTGTGGTGTACCGGATGATGTTTCAAGTAAAGAAAAAAGGGTAGGACTGGAGGCAGACTCAAAAAAAAAAAAAAAAGCAAGCTGTTTACTGGTCCTGTTGCTTCTGTGTTGGGGAGTGTGATTATGGGTGTTGTGGCTACTACCAGTGGGTACATTCATGCCTGGGCCTTCCCTCCTCCTGCAGTAGGAGCAACTCCCGTCTGCACAGGAGGCTCTCTCTAGATGACTGTTCTTGCTAAAACAGCCAATTCCTAAGGCATAGAGAAGGTAAGCTGTCTGCGTCCCTTTGAATCTGCTGCCTTAAGTTACTGTCTGCTTGTGTACCAAGCTTGCTCTGAGTTTTCCTGCTTGTGACTGTTCACAGGATGGGCATTTATATGTATTTACAGAAATCATAACATGAAGAAGGTAGAGGATTTCGTGACACTATTTATATACTGTAGTTTTTTATTTATATCTTTGGTTTGGCTTTTATTAAGATCTTGTTAGTAGTGAAATCAGTACTGATTTAGTTAGTCAACTTTGTGCTTACTGGTATTTCCATTTCTGTTACTAAATATATTTTGCTGGCTCAACAAGATGAGCTAGAAAAACTGTCCTGAGAAATCCACTTGATAGGTTCGAGAGACCTGAAAAACTATTTGGTTCAAGAGTTGAGGGGCAAAAGATGAAAGAAATTCTAGTGTAAATGACTGCAGGTATCAATAAGATTGTATACCAGTACTGAATTAATATGTAGTTCAAGTTATGAAAGTTTAAATGCCTGATCCCATTTGGCCAAATAAAAACTGGATGCTACAGTTCAAGAAATTAAACTGTAATTAACAAGCACTTAGAATTAGCTTATAAAATAAATGTGAAAAAACACTGGAAATAATAACCAGGAAAAAAACAAAAAGAAAAGAGAATGCACATCACAGGCTTGATGAAGGCTGTCTCTATATTTATCACTCTTACTAAGTAGCGAAAGCTATTAACATGATTCATAATAAGCAGAAGAATTGTTAAGTCTAAAATGTGAAATGTTACAGAAAAATTTATGTGGCAATCTCATATTTTAGGAGCAGATGTTACTTATCAGTTTATTTTCTTCTGCTTTTTGAGGTAGTTTCTTGTAGATACAGGTAAGCTCTGTTCTACTTAGCATGCCAACAAGAACCTGGCTTGGAAACTTGCAATTCTGCCTAGCCCTGTGGCAGGATGAAATGAAAATTGGTCCTCACTGTTTCAAATCTTTTTGATGTGAATAATAAAGCTGACAGAAGAAACAGTATTACTGGTTCATAGAAAATTTACATTTTTCCTAATTTTGATTTTGGTCTAGATCAGATCAAAGTCCTTATTTCCAAATTTCGTATTAACTGAAAGCATGTAGGATTTCATTTCAAAAACACTGAAACACGAAATGAAGCAGGACCTGCAGCTTCGTTGATATTCTTGTCAGTTTTACTGCTGCTATTGGCAGAAAGGCTGATAAGAATACCAATGTCAGTAGGCAGGCAGGGTGTTCCCAAAATCTGTAATTCTGGGCAGTTTATCCCAAAAAGACCACATTCTTATCCAAGCTCTTTTCTTTGAAGCTGGAATCCTGAGAATTTTTACTCTTTTTTTTTTTCCGAAATCACAGACACTTCCATAAGTGGGAAACTGTACTTAGACAGCAGTATCTGTATGGACTGGCTAGATAGGATATGCAGTGCTGTCACAGAGTCACAGAGTTGAAATTTCTAGGATTAACAACTGTTACTAGTCCTTCAGAGGTTTGGCAGGATTTTTTAGAACTCTTCCTGAGCTCAACAGATTTTTAGTCTCACTGATGGAGCAAGTTGCCTCTACAAAGGGTTCCCACAGTTTCCAAACTCCAAGATACAAATTTTCTGTCTTCAGAACGTGGAAAATAGCAGAGGTGCTCAGGGCTTGGGGATTTTTTAAAATCAAAAATGGCAAATTTTCATTGATTTGTATCCACTTTGGTGAACCCTTTGTCTCAAGTGAGAGAAGAGAGCAAAGGTGGTGACAGAGTGCCATCTGAAAATAGCCAGCAGCATCACGATAGTGCCATTCACTTATTTTCTTGTCCCAGCTCTACCTAATTCTACAAAGGCCACCGCATTTGGCGTTATTTTCCTTTTATACATTGATAGGTTGCATACCTCTGACCAGGCATTACCTGTAGGGCAGTTCACAGGTACTGTTTAGCCAGACACATCAGCCATCTAGAACAACTGAAAGGGGTCTCTAAAAGAGAATGTTGAGGTAGAAATAGTGATCCAAATATATTTAGGCTAGGACACTGAGGGAATATTTGGAATAAATGTTCTGCAAGATGTTACAGTGAATTTTTCCCTTGAAATATTTCAATAATGAGCCTGTATCACTGAGTTAAGGTTTTAATTGGCTTTCTTCACAGCCTGTAAATGTTCTTGTCTTCTCCAGCCTCCTCTAGGTTGTAATTGCTCTGTATTCGTTATTGGCATGCATATATTTGCTGAATCTATAATTCAGACGTCAGTAGAGAAAAACTGAAGACCTGCAACAAAAATAGCTTAGTCATTTCTGCTTTCAATTTCATCTCCCCACCTCTTTAACAGAAACAGAATTAGGGCTGTGTTAGTGTAGGCAGAATCTTTCTTAAGAAGATGCATGCTAACAAAATAAGATTAAAGCTGACATTTTGATTGTTGATTCTTCTAGCTGAGGAGAAGATTAAAAATCACTTAGGTGTCAAATTATAATTTGAAAAATAGTATTTTAGGAGAGGTTAAGCAATGAAGATTGAACAGCAGAGTTCACATGGATTAATCTGTCCATTAGGATTCCAACAACGAGTGTGATTCTTTCCATGGTTTGTGAAGTTCTAATGTGTTTAACACTGAATTTGACTTATCTTCAGAATTTTGTAAGTCAAGTGAGATTGATGTTCTTGTACCAGCTCCACTTGTTTTTCTTTTTCCTTTATTTAATTAAATACAACAGAGTTAGCAAAACTGAATTTTCTATCTTTATTTTGCAGACAACAGTGTAGGTATAAAGCTGTCATTGATATGCTGTGAGCTCACCATTTTAATCTAGCCAGATAAATTGAACAACTATATATTTTATGACAATCACAGTAGCTAGCCTACAGGAGTAGTTTGAGAAGCATAAATTAGCTGTATGTCTAGGTGTTTTATTAACAAACATCTTAATATGAACATTGATCTTGCTGAATATGGCATCTGAGCTGTAATAACAATGTTTGAGTTGTTCTATTATGCCTAGAAGTGCATTTTCATTTACAGAAGATATTACAACTGTTGAGCCTTCAACAAATAAACAGGGTAAGGAGAAATGAGATATGTTAAGAGACAAATCCTCTACTGCTGTAAATTAGTATGGCCCTGCTGACTTTGGAGAGGAGGATCTTGCCTTCCATCTCCATATGAAAATGCATGTGTAGTGACATACAAATAGCCCTATCAACTTAGATCACACTATGGGTCCCTGTGTTCTGCTTAGTATGGCAGTTGCCAGTTGAGAATAAATTGTAGTAGTGTATAGATACGACTTGAAGGAGCTGATGAGCACTCTAGTAGTGCTCAGATAATGTTCTATGATTTGGGAATAATCAAAGACCACTCAAAGCAGCAGTGTGTTTGTAATTCTCATGCATCAAATTTCATTACAGTGGGACTCTCTAGACCAAATGATGCAGTTAGTTGAATGCTAACCTGCTGCTCTTATGCCATTGACACTCTTATGGGCATAGATATACACATTTTATCCTTAAATATAAGACTAAAAATATCAAAGCTATAGCATTTAAAAACAAATAGGACACTGTAGATCAGGCTCCATCTGTTTAAATGAAAGCTGCAGAAGTTCATAGTAATAAATACCTAAGTGCAGTTTTCAAAAGGGTAACTTTATGACCAGTAATTCATATTTGAAGGTATGTAAACTGAAATAAGGCACATATTCTAGATTTGAAGAATAGAAGCTAATCGCCTATGGAGGGGCAGGGAGCAAGAAGAAATTTCTTCACTACTAGCATTTCACAGATTGCTTTGGGGCAGATGATGTGCCTCCATCAAGGAAGTCATCATCCTTATTTTTGTATAACCTGTATAGACTTTGATACGAGTTCGCAGGACTTAGCAGGGGCATTTATACCTCTTCAAGATAGATACAGGCAAATCTGTGGACTCAGTAGTAAGTATTGTAGCCAACACAGGATAATATACTGCTCCGATAGGCCAGCAGAATACTGCTACTTCCTGTTCTCCTTAATAGGGACATGACAGACAAAAAGACATGGTGTAGCATCTAAACTATTAAGAGTTTACTGAAACTACTCCTGGAGTAATAGAGCTTTGTTTGTGCTATTTCCTACTTAAATCTACTCCTCTGCATATTACAGTTTTTTTCCCTTGATAAAGTCCCTTGAGACTTTGCCAAGAGCACAGTCAGTGACTAGATGGAACAGTTGTCTGATACAGGTTATCAAATCCACCATTTCCTCTATAACTGAAAAGGCAAGAAGGCATAGATTTACATCTTAAAAGTCATATAATACATTAAACTGACAACATTTGAGTAGAAAGATACTCTCAAATTCTATTAAAATTATCAGTGAATAATACTTATGTTAAAGTATCAAAGTGAACTATCACTTTAATGAAGGTCATGACACACTAAATTCGGTGTGTTTGATTCTCCTTTTTACTTGATACTTTGCTTAGTGGAGTAAATGGGTGGATGCAAACTTGTGAAGGAGAGGAAGCTGCTTATGCCTTTGGGGATTATTGACTGAGAGAAAGAAGCTTGTGCCCAATCACAGGCCATGGCAGAGAAGGGAGTCCCAGCAAGGAGGTGGGAGCCTATAGCTGATGCAGGGGCAGAAGCTGCTGCATAGAGGATGGTGCTGATAGCCAGGTTGTGGTTGGAGGAAGGAGGCTCCTAGTAGCTAGAGAGGGCTGGGCAGAGTTTGTTGGTGGTTGTGTTGCTGCAACTCAGACATAATGTTAACTCAAAGCATTGAAGCAAGGACCTTCCTGCAAGGGTACAGTAAGCAGCTGGCTAGTTGTTTCTGAACATTTTTCCATGTCTGTTTTTTCTAGTGTCCTTTCTCCCTCAGCTTAAAAAGCTAAATATCCTAATTTGTATTCAGTAAAAGTGGGCTGGATCCTTCTGTGTTTCATTTTGTTTCATAGTCCTTTTGTGTTTGGGAAGATTCACTCCTATAAAATGTATAGTCAAAGGCGCCTCAAAGGTCTGGCCAGCTCAGGTTCCTCACAGAGGTCATAGGATCTCTTTCTCCCTCTGCATCTCACAAGACCTCAATTTCCATAAATTAAACCAGGGAAGGTTATGCATGTGTTTTATTAGTAGGAAAAGAAATCTGGATTTACAGTGATGGAAGGTGTTAACCTTCTATTTCTTGCCATTTTTTGCATGCTTGATTGTATAATTAGTCAGAGTTCTGCACTTTGAAAGTGCTAAGCATTTACCGTGCTAAAAGCTTTTATTGGTGATATATATTTACTCCTGCAAATAAATAGCAATTCCAGTATGCTGTATTTTTATATAGCAAGGATCAGTATTAATGAACATTTTCATTCATATTCAAATCACAGAAGATTCCTTTTCAAAACACATAATTGAGATGTATTAATGAGTAACTATTTATAAATGAGATACATAAAGACATAATTTTCATTAGCAAATCTAGTGACCCTGCAAACAAAGGGAGGAACATATTTAGTCACTCCATTATTAACTGGAGTAATTTACTAAACTTTAATAACCACTTATATAGAGTTTCTCATCTTTCTCAGTATTAACTGACTTGAAGTTTTGAATGACCTCTCTCCTTTAAAAAATGACAAGAGACTGAAAGCTGTTTTCAAACACACTTCTTGAAATTTGGAAGTATTTCTTTATAAATTTGTGTTTGATTTAGATGTGTAGGCACCCCAGAGAGAGATGTTTTTACTTTTCTGTATAGTACAAAAATATCCTGTTGTGTAGGAATATGATCATAAGTTCATATTTTTTCTGCAAGTTCTCATAGATACGAATACAGTCAAAACATTTAACCAAAAAATTAAGATTTTAAAATTTAGTGTTCCAGTTCTGAATATTTGCAGCAATATTTTTGGGGGAAAGATAGTGATCTGACCTAGGTATCAGCAATTGCTTACATGCCAGGACATTTCTGCCGGTATTTGCAGATGATAATAGTTTGTCAATGCTGAATCTTTTTCTCTTCCTCTGACTGTAACCAGTGGGCCATGACCAAAATTAAATGCTACCTTAAGATCACAAGTTTTTTGCCTGTTGTCAAGATACTATGTCAGGAAGCAGCAAGGGCAGGCTGCTCTGTAAAACTGGGATCTGAGCATGATGGCAGAGCAGACGGGGACGGTGACCTCCCTGGCAAGGATGCAGTCCCACAGTACCCAAACAAGGCGAGCAGGGCAGATCTGGCAATAATAACCAGGTGCAGCCAAGAGTCCAGTTTGCCAGAGAGGTCCACAGTGATGAGGCAGGTCTGAGGTCAAGCCATGAAGTCAAGTCCATGGGTCAGTGTTAGGATCCAGGTCAGTGGGATACATGGGCAGCCATGAGTATGGGTGCAGTGTAGCTCAGGCAGGAATCAAGGGTGAGAGCCTCAGCTTAAGTGCAACTCCCAAGCAAAGAGGGGAGAGCCCCTGCTGAGGCTTCTTTCGGCTCTTTCTCTAACAGCTCGCTCTTCACAACAATTTTCACCTACATTAGACATCTACACTGTATCAAGAGCTGGCCTTGAGTACAGCCAGCTGAATTCCTAGAAGTGGGGGAGTGCACTGCAGACTCTGGCACCCTACCCCACTTTGCTGCTGTGCACAGTGGACAATGTAGGAAATCAAAGACCCTGAGCCCTGAAGAGAGACAAATGCAAGCAGGAGTTTGTCAAGAATAGACTGACATTGGTTCTTTAACTTCGGATTGATACATTGCTAGTACTGTTTTCTTTCCTGAAAAAAACAATTTATTCTAAGTAAGTTGGAGCAATTGGCATTGAAGCCTTAGTATATGGTTAAAATCTTGTTTCCCATTCATCTTTAGTTAATTTTCATATAAAACAATTATGAAAAGCAAACAACCCAGACAATGCTGTGGCTCAAAATGTTTAGCCTGTTTGGTGAAAATCCATTGGCAAATCTCCCTTCTAGTATTTAGTGTCCTTGGTATGATGCTTTTGTTTTGGAAGGAAATGGTGTAAGACCTACCAATCAAAGCAGCTGTTGAACACTTTGTATGGAATTAATGTCTTGAGTCAGTGCGGTTGGCACCATGCTTTCTGGGTTTATCGAGTCTTCTCATTGGTCATAAGTTGAACAGCGGGAACCCTGGATTTCAGTCACTTCCCTTAGGGTCCTGATGAATACAGGAGATTAACCCTTGCCAGACCTTGGTTCCCAACCTGGTTTTTACATGTTAGTGAAGGAGCACTCCAGTGATCTCTCTGGTAGTATACTGAAGTGCTTGGCACTGCAGAAAGAGTCTTTAGGATCATCACACCTTAGAGAACAGAATGCTGTGGTTTTAGAGCCATCTGAAATCATTGTTAATGGTAGAAAAATTGCAAAGGTAAAAGCAAAGCTAATCAACCTATAAAAAATGGAGACTATTTAAGAAATCTGCTATCATGTTTATAGGTATTTACAGTGATAAAAGGAAACTGTGTCTAACAGCTACTTGTACTTTGTTTCAGACAAGCCTTACTGTTCTATTTAGATAGAAAGGTGCCAGAGTACTTAGGAAACCTCCTCAGCTGGGATCAAATCCTTCATCAACAACCCTTTCCTGGAATTTGCTTTAGCTGAACAACATGACTTAACGCTAAGGTACAGAGGACTTTACTGTGTCCTAGATTAGCTTGGAAACTCCCTCCCTGGAGTGTCTGCTTCAAGTAGATAAAATGGTTGGTATTTTCTTACCTTATCCCAGGGAAGGGATGCAAAAATACTGTGTATATGCATCTACTGCCATGAACCGAAATTAAAACATTCCCAGGCTTGTTCACTTTTCCCTTTCAGAAGTTTTCTTCCTATTTTTATTTTGGTCATTTGGCTGGACTCTTGCAAGATTATTTGGAGGAATGGATAATTTTTGATGCCACTGCCTCCTAAAGTTTCTTCATTTGCATGTCTCTCCCTATTTGCAGTCACATGCTTCATGTTATGAAGCCTGGTGATGAAAAACTAAAATCGTAATAGATAACATAGATCTTAATCTCTCTGTAAGCAATTTGTAGGCTCTGTGAAATAGCTAAAGACACAATGGAGTACAAATTTGAAGACAGCAGTATATAAACATACCTCCTCAACATATATTTTTCATAGAGTTAAGAGAAACCCTTTCAGGACACTGTCAGTAGACGATATGAAGAGATAGGCAATACAAAGAGATTCAGCAAATATTAAGTAACCTGTAATTTTACTGTTCTAATTTTTAGAAGCCAAGCTTACAGGAGTTTGGAAAAACAAATAATTTATTTAATTACATAAAGGGATCTTAAATTAATGTGATTTTTTTTTTTTAATTTTGACCTAATACTGTACTCTTGCATCTTGCTTAAGTCTCTTTTTAGTTCTGGCTATAAACAGTCTGCTAGGGAGTCTGCTGAAAGCTAGAGCCAAGGCCCCAAACTCTAAGGCAGATTCTTACCTACTGAATCATTCTTCTTCCTCTCTGAATGTCCTATTCTGAAAAATTATGCAAGGAAGAATGGATGTTTAAAAAGATACAAAATTATAAAAGCAAAAGAACATCTCAGAGAAAAATAAAATTATTTGTGCAGTGTATCTAGAATAGCCAAGAAAAAATATCATTGTTCCACTGCAAGTTGGTGGATTCACAAAATTTTAAGTATTAAAGCACAAACTAAATTCATGAACATCCCTCAGCCACTTCTGAACATCCAAGCTTTAAGAACAGTTTGTTTGTTGGTTGAGATCAGAAGTACTCTCCTCTGTTCTTCAGAGAGTATATGGTGACTGCTTAAATTCGCATCATGAGTATGAGCTAGATCACCCACATATGTTTGAGAGACTGGTTCTGTTAGGAGTCTTACGGAGTTAGGTGGTGAATCAGGCTACCACCCAACTTCAGGTACAATTCTGCACATCAGTCTAGTGTAGACACAGTTAAGGTTCAGCACCCTTCTTCTTTAGTCAGAAATGTCACAAATTGCCCATTTGTCAAGATAGTTATAAATGCATTCCAGTCATAGTTTTGCTTTCTCATTTTTCTCTTCCTTTATCCAGAAAGAAGCAATCTATGTGCTTACCGGTTGTACAGTGTGTAATTATGTATGGTGCCTCTCAAAAATTTTTTCAAAAGTAGAATTTTTTTTTCTTTTTCTGTCCAGATGTATTATCTATGGAAAATATTTCCTAAGATGTTGCAGATGAGATAGGAATGGATATAATTAATTCATAATGCTAAAAAATTGGAATAATTTCATTTTAAGGGAAAAATATTGAATGAATTCCTTACATAAGTATGCAGATACTCATCTGAATTTCTTCTGAATGTTCCTCATATGTTCAGTCTTTTGTCAACATTCACAGTTCATTAATAATTACAGTTTTCTGAGAAATCACTATTTATTTCAGAAAAAACGGCTGAATCAGGATGGGGTAATTTTGTTTTTTAAAATCAGAATATGAAATCATCTCTTTGCAAATCAATGTTTACCACTTAATGGAATACCCGTCCGTTTCTGCTTTTTACTATGATACATTCTTAGAGTTACATTTTCATTTGAATAATTTGTCTTTGATAACTTATTGTGGTTTAGTCTCTGGTTACATGTGTTCTGTCATGAACTTCAACACATCTGTGATCAGATTCTTCTGAATATTTTTAAAATACTTTATGAAAGAAATGTAAGTAATATTCAGCCTGAAAATATCTATCCATTTTTATCTTGATTATGCTGACATAATTTCAAAATTGCAAGTCAGTTACAACTCAAGCCTTTCACAAAGTTACAAAAGAAGATTCTAATAGCTTGAACACATTTTCAAATCCTTTTAACTCTGGGGTGTAGAGAGAATGATTTTATGAGGATATGCTTCAACATTTCCATGATTCCTAAGCCTGATAAAATGAAATATATGTTGAAATTGTTAACTTTTATGGTCAGGTGAATAAAAATGATCAAAATACTTTTAAATACCTTCCAGATCAAATGATCTTATATACTTCGTAATATTATCTGGGTAGTTAGTTGGAAGCAAATAGAAAATTTTGTATTAATTTGTAAACAACTAGCATTATCAGTTGGAAATGATGCAAATGATGCAAATGCAAATAATGCATGTTATTAAAAACACTGGAAGTATACCAATATTGCATTTTCAGATATTCCTAATGCAGTTTTACTTCTGTCTTGAAAATGATCCAGCAAAGATTATTGCTCTTTCAACTGTAATAGCAGACAACTATTAGAATTATTTGGTATTGCCATGGTGTGAGGAGGCATAGAAAAGACAGCAAAAAAAATATGCCCTTTGGAGTATACATCATTTCTCTTATTTTACAGAGAGCTATTGGCAAATTTTGAAAAATAACACTTGTTTGATTTGATGTCACTATGAACTAATTAGCATGATTGATTATTTTTCTTGTTTCTGTACAAGGTATTATGTCG
Source organism: Apteryx rowi (assembly GCF_003343035.1). Taxonomy (NCBI): domain Eukaryota; kingdom Metazoa; phylum Chordata; class Aves; order Apterygiformes; family Apterygidae; genus Apteryx; species Apteryx rowi. The sequence goes on from NW_020450965.1 coordinate 223,133, forward strand.
CTTTACAAATGTGTATGTATTTTAGAAATATAAAAAAAGTTCAAGAATTCTGTTCTTAGGTTTTATGCCAGAATTGTTTTTATCTCCTCCATTTGCCTCATGTTTTCTATCTGATAGTCCAGTACAAGCAGTTAAGAAGCTTATTCTGCATAAACTGCAGTAAGCGTTATGGCAATTTCTCTGACTTTATTGATCCTGGAAAGATCATGCATATGCTTATCCCAGACAGTGAAAAGTGTTTTTTTTTCTTCAGGAATTAGATCCTGATTATCACAATTCCCACTGCAATTAACTGATTAAAAGTTCAAATTTACATGTATTTATTGAGCTACAATATGAGATCCTGATCGCTGATCCAGTCCACTGTGGTACAGAGCAAATAGACAGCAGATAGCATGTGCACCAACAGCTGGGGTAAATGTGTGTGATAAAACTATATTTAGCTATCAAATGGTTGAATATATAAGGTAATTTTCTCTGGTACAACCAACAGTTCAAACTTGCTTTTTTGCATGTCAGTGGTGATTGAAGTCATTTCATAGAGTTTGTGAAGAAATTCAGGCTCTGTTAGTTGAGTAAATGTAAAATACTGTTTGAAGCTGAGTGCCCTGAAGACTGTTGTGGTAAAACAGAGATTCTTAATATTCAGCCATTCGAAGGTCTCTCCTGGGGCTTGGAAATTGGAATATTACTCTTAGTTGCCTTCAGGTTTTTGTTTGCCTCTGGCCAGTTTTTCAGTCTTCAGAAAGTATCTCCAGTCTGTGTTCTTCAGAGAAGTGTTACAATTCAGTTGTCTGAAGCTCTTGGTTTGCTTTCCAGTTCTGATGTTCTGCAGTCTTCTCTGTAGCTCAGAGTACACCACCAGCACAGAGGTCTAGTTTGAGTAGAAGTCCTCCCGTATTATAGGTTACTTAGGCTGAAGTTTTCCCAGAGCTCTGATGAGACCTTTCCCTAGAGATTTCCAGCCTCTGTGTGAAGAATCTAATTTTCTAATGGCTTTGAGGCTTTATTCTTCACAGAACAGTCAATGAGACATTGAAAATATTGCTGTGCATATATGGTAAACATTTGCAGCTTATTTAACCATTAATTAAACTGTGTGGCAGTTTTCTTCCATGCCATAGCATTTCCTTACCCAACTAATGAGTACAAAAACAGAGGCCAGAGTAACATCACAGTTTGAGGTGTGGAATTTCAAATGTGAACATACATGAATGATACTTATTTCATGTATACAAAGTCTGTGAAGCTTAACATCACTGGAGAACCCTTTTTCGTTTATATGGCATTGTGGTTTTTTACTAGGTTTTCTTTAAAGACCAGGTTTCTTCAGGCTGCATTTTATACTGAAAATAACATTTAACTCAACAATATATTGGTTAGTGTTGCTTTGAAAAGGTTTGACTGATTCCCTTGCTCATTCAAAAAATGACTGAAATAAATTATTTTCCTTAAAATGATGGGTATACGATCAATGTAAGGGACAAAATAATCTGTTTCCATTTTGTTTTCTCATTGGAAAAGAAGAAATAGAAGGAATCAAGGAAAAATATTTAAGTCTTTGTTTCATTTTTCTTTCTGAACACTGAAAAAAATACTTATTAAATTTATTTTTCTTTTAGTTTTCCCTTTTTTCCTTCATTTTACGCTCTCAATGAAATGCTTACCTTTCTAGTCAGCAGGTAGGCAATGAACATTTCTTTGGAGTGGAGGAAGCAGTGTAATGAGTCATCCAGCAGGAGTTGTCTCCGTCTGTTGCCATTTCTTCATTTTTCATTGTCATTTTCCTTCAGCGTGGAGTTGCTGGGATTCTTTCCCTTTCTTACCACGCTCCTCCTTTGTTCTGGATAGGATCTGGAATAGGAAGACAGATATAGCTTGTAATGGAGGAGAGTAGCTGTTCGTACTTCCTTTTGAGCCCTGATCAGTGAATACAGTTTTAACATCTGGAATCTTATTAGTTTATTTTTGATTAGTGCTACTTTTTAACCAGCTAAACTTGCAAATAGAAAAAAAGGTTGCAGTTTAGTACAGTTACATGTTACTAACAAAATCCAATCAAGAGAATATTAAGAATTACAGAACTAGTAAAGTCATTTCTATTGATTCCTGTGTTCCACTTTTGATTCATGTAAATAGACACTAATCAGAAGTAAGCAGTTCCTGTGGCCTATCAGAAATATCCTATATGGTCTTTATATTCCTCTAAGGTTCTCTGAATAGAGCAAAAGCAGAAAAGAACTCTGAGTATTGCTGAGATGGTTAAACCGCAAGCTTTCCCTTTATTCCTGAAGTAGGCAAATGAATGCCTTCTATAACTTTCTATCTTCTTTTGTTAAACAGCATGACATGAACAATCAGTCTTTCCCTGCAAATCTTTGAAGTATCAGAAGAAAGGTGTAGATCTTTTTAAAAACAGTTTTCCTATAGCAATGAATTGTGTGGGGTGAGAATACCATGTGAGCAGTGCTGAAAGACTTGATGTATCAAATTTGACATACCAATGAGTTGTTTGCCTGGGAATTTCTTGTAAAGAAAATGAAATATACTGATTTTCAGAAGGGAAGTCAACCAATATAATATTTTCTAGCAGCAGAACTGTGGTCTTAAATGCTCATTTGTGTGAAGTTGACATATCTTGCTATTTACGTATTGTGGTTTTCCTTGACATTATCATAGATATACGCTTGTTATTGGCAAATGCTGACCAGTGTAAACTCAGGTCCTAAAACACACGAAATGATAAGTAGTATTTTTAAATAGTTTTGCTCTTAGCAAGATGAAGGTCACTTTCATTCTTAAGAGGAAATCTTCCTGAATCACATAGATTAGGGATAGAAGTGCTAAATAACTCCACAGCCCTTCAAAGCTCAGTCTTTGAGCTTTGTTTGCAATTAAAATGCAACTTCACTGGTATGCTCAGTAAAGCTGCCCCAAAATTATACTTGCAGATATAAATAAATTCTATTAATGCTTTCATCCTCTATCAGAACTCTCAGCTTTCATAATCTGCAGATGGATAGCACTGAAAAAATGCAGATTAATTAGAGTTATGACTAGAAATTTAAGCTTTGAAATAGCAGATTGTTAGCAGGTACACTAAGCTTCAAAAATAATGTACACAGTGCTAGGAAACTAGCAGCTGAGACTTCGTGGAAATATGAGGACAAAGTCAAATCAAATTGTATGATCTCTGTATGCTTTTACAACCCACGTACAAACAAAGAATTGTTCTCTGATATTGAAGTGTGAAATACAAAATGTAAAGCTGAATACAATATTTCTTCAGGCAAGTAAACTGTCAGTCAGTCTGAAGGGGACATATTACCTGAAACAAATATATCAGAAGGCTCAGCTCCTGAATTTCAAACCTGTGGTGTTTGAAGGGCTCAAAGTTCTCAGGACACTTTGCTGTCCTTTACTGCCTACAGAAAGCTAACAGAGAAAAGAGTTACAGCAAGTAACATTTACCTGTTAAAGCGTTTATATGTATCATGTATTTGAAGTAGCTTCATGCTAATAATTGAGAATGACAGAAACACTGAAAGGAAAAATACTCAGGGTGCCAAAGATACCTTCTGTTCAACTGCTAAACTTAGTAATACTGCTTCACAGTACCTAAAAAGTGGAGTTTGGGAACTGAGTTTACTTTAAATATCATTTGAATCCAATACAGATAAAACTTCAGATGGCTCAAAATGAAGTTTCAGCCATTTTTATCAAATACCACAAATGTTTTAGGGATTAGCACAAAGGGAGAATGTTTAGATTTTATAAAATTTAGTATAGGTTTCAATAAGTGTGTCCAGTTTTTCTAACAAAACCTGAAGCCCAATGTTAGGCTTTCACTATCAGTGTTGCGCATAATGTTACTTATTAGCTAACCGGATCCCTCAATTTTCCCTACAAAATGTTCCCAAAGCAGATTTGCTAATGCTTTTCTAAGCCAAGCTTTAAAATATATGCAGAGCTGACTGCTTGTAAGCCTTTCTACAGCATCAAAGCATGCACTAATATTACTTTACCATCTCAATGATCAATGGCATTGGAAAAACATTTTTTGGCAGCTAGAGCCTGGCTGAATCAGCTGGTGGAAAAATTCCTTAATACTTACCTTGTGGTTTGGGGAAAAGGAGGGAAGAAGATTCAGAAGAGCACAGCTTAGGAAGTCTCTTCAGCTGGAAGACCTGAGAGCATTTCCCAGTTTCCATCACTAGGATACGTGTCTTGACCACACACCAGTTTTCTGTTTCTGTATGAATGAAATCTGGCTGTACGGGCTACAAAAGAGCCATGGCATGATTCAGCTAGATATATTTATACAGTTATGGATAGTATGCTGCTTACCTACTACCTGAGTATTTTTCTGTGCAAAAAGAATGCTGACATTATGTGTGCTTGGTGCATTTGAAGTATAAAAACATGGACCATTTAAAGCAAAGACTCCTCTCACAAATCCAACAGTGGAAAATCTGAAATTCTCCCCCTGAATTTTTAGCTACAGTTGCATCAAATAAATGGATGCAAGTATACAGAATTAAACCTTCCTGAGCAAGAAAACAGTCACTAAGTGTAGGATTCATAGAGGATGTCTATCTGAGAACTGAATGAATATGAGCAGTAAAATCTTCTTTCAGGCCCTAATTCTGGAAACACTTAAGCTGATGTGTAAGTGTTGGTAAAGTCAAGGGTGCACTTGACTTCACCATTTCAGTTTCTCAGTTAACCTTCTCTCATTTATATTTTACGGGCAGGATTTCTAGTCTAGTTCTGCCAACAAAATAACATTTACTTTTAAATGTCTGCTAGTTGTTTCATCTACTCTTCATGGTATTTTTATGCTACTTTCATCATGTTTGGCTTCCTCAGGTATGCGTTTTCAAAATCAGAGAGGTGAAGTTTCTTATTAATACTGTGCTGTGAAGTGACTTACTGCCAGAGGCAAGACATATAAAAAGAACCAGCTGCAGCACACTTGGTGTCTATAGAAGATAAGTTGTTCAAGCTCAGGGTTATTAATTTAACAGCTATCTTTGCCTTCCATTAGCATAGGGTACATTAAAATTACCAGCCATAAATTGCATCCCTCTGCTAGTCTACAGAAGTTTGGGAAAATTAAAGAGAGTATTTAAAGATTAAAGTGAATAACAACAATGATATTACCCCTTCTCCTTTCTCTGCAGAACAGAGAATCTGCATACTTGTCATACTTGCACAAGTAAGTGTTAATAGTACCTGGCAGAGAGCTCTCTCTCTGGATAATAAAGAACTAGTCTCCTTGCTTCCTGTTGTGGAAGGCACAGGATGAATCCAAAAGCTTCTGTTGGGAGAGGTCAGGGCAGATGTATTTCAGTGCGCTCCCAGCAAAAATAACATAACATTTTGCAACGTTTTCTCCCAGGTAATAATGGTGGGGGATCATAGTAGGAACAGTCAAAGGGGCAGAGGGACAATCAGTAACCAGTGCTAGCAGGCAATCCTGATACTTTGAAGATACTTTACTGACAGTTTCAGTAGCTACTTTCTTCTCTGTGAATGTTTAAATTGTTTCTCTTTGAAATTCACAAAGATCAATACTAATTGTTGCTTCTTACCTAAGAAGGTTATTATAATAGGCCTGTGCTGTTTTCTCTTTCTGGAAGGAGGGCCTGCAGAAAGTCTCCTGCTGCTCCAAGTTCAAAACTATGTGTCTTCCATTAAAAGGTGCGAGAGAAAAACATGGTGGTGTGGTATTCTGCTTTCCCCTAACTATGCTTATATTTTATCACCTGAGAAAGTCCTAGGCACATTACCTTGTTCCAAACCACAAGACACAGTCTCTCTCTTGAGGAGATTTATACATCTACTGCTGCAAGGAGGAGATTTTCCATTTTTTCAGTGGATGATTTGAGGGTTTTTTTCTTTTTTTTTTCTTTTTGCTATATTGAAACAGTATGGTTCAAGAATTGTGATCCAGCTCATAGGCCATTGCTGTAAGTGAATAACAACTCTATGTGAATAAGAAAATTCAAGAAATGATATGGTAAAAGTACGAGCTTGTCAAATGCTTGAAACTAACATTGGGAAGAAAATTTGAAGGGCTGCTGTCGGGGAAAACATCTGAAAATGCATGGTAGAGTATCATGAGCTCATAGAGCTCAGATCCCCAGTTAAACAAGGGAGCTGGTAAGGGAGCTGGCTTTTACTTTCAGTCCAAGGCTAAGAGTTTCAAGTGTGGGTTCCTAAAATTAGATTCCTCTGGCAATAAGTAAGTGTGTGTGTGTGTGTGTGTGTGTGTGTGTGTGTGTATCTACTATATAACCTCTTTTCAAAACCCAAGATATAGAGCCTTATGCCGAAAGTGGAGTTAATTAATCTATACTGTAATTAACGTAAACATGCATATAGTTAACAAAGTCAGTTTCTTCTATGTTTTAACTGTATAGGCTTTTGACTCTGGAAAGTGGGGAGTTGTTTCTTTTGATAGTTTCTGTTTTTAACTGTGTGAGCAAAAACCCTGCTACCAACTTGGTATGCTACTCTTACACAGTGTCAGCTGCACAGTAGCAAGTAAACATGAAGAGGAGCAAATAACTAGCTTGAAAGACATGAATTTAGATTCTCTATGTATTTATAAGGATTTGACCTAGGAATGATCCTGTGAGTATCGTGGAGAGGCATGAAGAGGAACGAGAGGTGTTTCTTCCCCTGCCTCCCAGAGTTCTTTCTACCCCTGTCACTTGGGACTATCAAATATCAATTCCCCATGTTACATCCTGAATAATTTCTGAAAGCATAATAACTCCGGGATTTCATCAGCTTTCATTGTAAATTGAAAATTTATAAATGTTATTGGGACAAGTCTGGAAAAGAACTGGAAAAAACAAACTGGAAATTACCAGTATCTTCAGACAGCAATCTGTATTCTACTCAGTAGATTGTACTCTTTTTGCAGATATGAACAAGAACAATACTTATCTTTTTCTGACTTCCATTAGTTTTGTCAAGGTAACTCCAGCCTTTTGCTTTCTATCAGCAATAAATAAATAAAAAAATTTCCTTCTTTTTCCTGGGGAGAAATATTCTCCAATTATGCTCATTAAAAGTCTATTGCATTGCTGAGAGTGCACATGCTAGGCTTTTTTTTTTCCACTAATGTAAAGTGGGAGAAGCAGAAGTATCATTATATTAATGGATTGAAGAGAATACACTTCACTACCACCCAGCTTACAAAGCAAAATATAACAGTATATAAAACTATGATAAAGTGAATCTAGCTGCATAAAGCTATAATAAAATTATGATGAAAGAAATCTAGCTGCATATCACCGTAACAAGTAATTCATAACTATATAACATCTAGTTCACCTATCGAAACTCTGCTATGGTTTGGTAAGGCAAATAAGACATTGAAGTTTGCCTTGAAGGCTCTGTGATGATAGTGCATTGGGGGTATAATTTCATTTAGTAGTAGACACCTTCTCAAGTGCAAGTCTTGTATGAAACAGAACCATACTTGTGCTGGAAGTGCTATAAGTGTGCTGGGATCTAGAAGTAGTTCAGTCCATTTATTAAATCTTGCTAGTTAAAAAGAAAAACAGTTTATTGGCAAGCCAGTATTCTCTTCATTTAAATTATTCTTTAAAATATTTTTATTATATCCAAAAGGTCAGACAGTGGTGTCATCTTTATCTCTTGAAAGGTGTACAGTTAGTTTTATGCACTGAAAGAAATAAGATTAACATCAGTACTATTATTCATGGGCTAGAAAATATATTATAAATTAAACAAATTAGAAAATCCATGCCAGATTAGGGTCTGTGACCACAAGGTGGGCAAGAGAGGGTCGGATACTAGCAAAGAGACACTCAAAGTTCGTGAGGGGTTAAACAGGATAGATAGGCCGGATAGATAGTCCTATAAAGGACTTAGGCTCCAAGCTGCGCGGGGAGCCTCGGGAGCCGTGTGGAGGGGTTGCCGATGGGAGGCTGCTGGAGGCACGGTCAGACGCCTGGGTCGGACATCCGGGTTGGATGCCCAGGAGGGACTCAACTTGTCATATGCTAAGGGCCCCTTAAATCTACTAGAACTATTTCCTTATCTGAGCTGTGCTGACCTTGAGTAGCTGCGGTTGGGGAAGCAGCTAGACATTGTTGACAAAGCGGAATATGCCTGCCTGGCCCTGTTGGGAATTTGGTCAGTGTGTAGTTTCACATGCTGGGCCTGCTGCCACGTACTCTGCCAGTCACTGACTCTTCGCCACACCTTCTGCAGGTGTTCTCACTACAGGGTCCGTACCTGATCTTTTTTCTTTTTTTTTCTTTTTTTAGTCTTTTCTGTGCGAAAGTAGAGAGGGGAAGTTTTGTGAAATGTATGCAAATTGTCCTAAGAACAGTGTGGCCCCATAGGTATCCATCTGTCATAATATCCATTTTCCCTCTCTTGTTTGTCTATGAATATGTCTAAGTGACTAGTAAGAAGGGTATGAAGATAAGTTAACTAGCAATTTTTAAAACCCTGACTGTAAACAGGGCATATTATTAGTTAAATGATGGGAAAGAGCCTCAAGACTCCTCATGCTAGACTAGGCATCCTAATACAGTATTGTTTAATATTTGAGGGATCAGAGAACAGATTCATTTTACCCAGTGTAAACCAAAAGTATTTTCAAGCCTACAGTTATTTCACAAGACAAATTAGTGTATTATCTACTTTGTTTTCTTTCTGCAAATGCAAAGGAGGAATTATCGTGGTGCATCACAGTAATTCTTTTAATTGAAGTAATTATTACAGTGATAGTGTGGCAGTAGTTGCTGTTAGCTTGAGCAATTTCAGGGCAACTTCAAGTTGGGAGTCTTAATACTTTGATTAAAACCAGATGCATATATCAAGTGAGACCTGGCTTTTCATGCTTGACTGTAGCATAAATTTGCCAAAATGACTCAATATAAGCTGTTTTTTCAGGCAAGCTGAAAATGTGTCATATCAAGGCACAAAGCCAGAGAATCTGAATCAACTGGCAGAGTGACAAAAATCAAAATCATATTTAAAGGAAAGGAAATAAATGTTTCCCTTGGATGAAAGATCAAAACTGTTTCTAGCATAAAATAATACACATTGCCAAGGAGATCTAAATCCCACTCTATACTCTGAGTTACCAATACATCTGTCAGCAGTTATTACTACGGTGTTGTTGTGTTCATGTCAGCTGTAACAGCCTGTTTAGCTTTAAAGGCTTCATTGAAGCCTCCCTGGAGCCAGTCTAATACTTCCCAGGGACTTTCATGGGCCGTGAATCAGGCATGGGAAAGCATCCGCTGTCTTCTGCAGCACCAAACTCTGTGGTGGTTCCCAAACCCACCCTGGTCTCAGCTCACTGCTACAGTGGGGAAAAGTCCAAGAGATTCTGTCATACATGGAGATGTGTCAGTCTTTCCAGACTTTACCTTACCTTACAATGTCAAGAAGTCCCTCGTCCTTGGAGATACGATTGCTTTCCCATTGCTCTTTGGCATTAACAAATTATCTCCCATTTTAGAGCTCTCTATCCATGTGTTATTTGTAAAAGGATTAGTGATCTGTGCTTGCAGATATTTTCCTGTTATTATAAGAGTATTAGTGAGTTTGTTTTGTAGACTAGTATTGATATTTGCTGCTTGAGTTCTTTATTTGCATCCTTTTTCAGCTATAGTGTTATACATGCCTCTGTGGTTTTGTCTTTCCTTCAAAACAATCTTCATTCTTTCATATTTTGTATGAGAGTTACCATCTTCCCACAGGTTCCAGTTAAACCTGTTCTTTAGCAGGCTTTTTCCTCTTCATGGTATATATCATTGTGATCACTGTTGTTTCCTTTCTGAAATCTTCCGTTTGTGCATGAGCATTAGCAACCTTTTAATTTTGAGATTGCCTTCCAGTTTTCTACAGTCCCTGTGCTTTATTTGTTTTTAACTTCCTTCCACTGTAAGTCTTTTATGTTACAGAAATTTTTTCTAGCAGTTACAATGATCAGAGAAAATCATTCTTAACAAGCGCAAAAAAGCACTAACAGTCCAAGATGAAGAATAATTACAAACAAGTCTGATTGATAGACAAAAATGGTTAGATCCTCTTCGCTAAAGGCCTTAAGATTTTCCCTAATTTCATAGGAGTATAACTTTGTTATGCCACAGAGTATCTACACACATTATCTTGGTTTCTGTAGGTAAGAAAGCTAAAAGCTTAAAATCTGGGTACGATTTAAGTCCTTCCTCACTCTGCAAGCTAACGTTTAAATGAGACCTAGGGTTAAACAGACCTTGAACTCTCCTTTTCTGTTTAGGTCAGTTTCATGCTAACTGCTCAAGCAACGGTTCTCCTTCTGGAAGAAAATTGCGTTCTTTCTCAAAGCATATGTAAAAATCATGCATTGTTTCAGTAAGCTTCCTTTTAATGGAGTGTCATGTGAGGAAGCCACTGCTGATCCTCATTTATCAAGACAGGGAGAAATAATGTAAATAAAATTTTGTCAGTAGTTATGCAAAAATCTTCTCTTACAAGCCATTTAACTTATTTGAGAAATCAGAGCCTCAGTAAGGGGTATCTGATTTGGAAAATGAAAAAGATATAAAATGTTAGACTGAAATAGATTAATGATTACAGTGGGCCAAACTTAACTTAGGTAGCATAGAATCTGTATTGGATCATGATTCAGTAGGATGTCATTATTAAATAGCATGGGATAATGGGTAGGAAAATATCAGTGAATGTAAAAAATGAGTGTTCCAGAGCCAGTCATATCTAAAACTCTGGAGAAAATCAGTGCATCAACCTAGATAAATTGATTTTGCAGATGGACATACAAGAGGTCCTGCCAGAAGGGCTATGATGAGAACTAAAGTTCTCCATTCTCCTTTCCCCACTTGCCATCTTCCAAGGCATAATGGTTTTAGCTAGCACTTGAGGATGTATTTTGGAAGTTATTTCAGATCCAGTCTTCTGGCTTATCAAAGAAAATAAGTTATTGCTTGGTCTTGATTCAAACTTGGGGGAGCAGGAAGGGTGTAGGGAAGGCAATGGTCATCCACTCATTGGTAACTATTAGCTAGTTGTGAAGTGAGATCGAACACAGCTTTTATCTGTTAAAATGCACTTTATCAGACATAGTGCAGGCAAACTGAATATGTACTGCCCTTCCCTACTGCTCTTTAAACACAGATATAAATGCCTTTCTTTTATATTGTTTATTTTATTCAAGTAGCAACATCAAAATAATCTGTAATAAAGTAGTACTGCTGAAAGAGAGCACTCTAATTTCCAGACCCTCTTCAGGGTCAACATGTACAAATACAAGGAGACTGAATTCAAACTTAACTAAGAGTTACTGTGTTGGTAAAGATTTTCATTTTGACGAGCAAGTGCAATAAATGTGTCTGAGACAAAGTTTTTATCTTGTAAAATAATGCAGTTAAGCCACTTCCTCACCTCTGTTTCCCAGTCACAGTCAGCACAATGTTTCCCAATTAGACCTCTGGTTCAGCGCTGTTTCTGTAGCAAGGGACTTGCATAAAAGAGAAATAGTGGGATATTTTCAAAGTACAGATGCTAATTAGGTGCCCAGCTCTCTGAATTGGAGCTAGGTCCTTAAGAACTCTTTATGCCTTTGAAAATGTCTCCTGTAATCTTTCCCTGTTCTGACTGTACAGCCCCTAGCATTCAAAGACTTAAAGTCCAAAGGAAAAAGAGAGAGTGCATGATGGCTAGTCTGAATTACCCTTCATGTCAGAACTACTATTTACAACTGAAAGGTTTCAGAAGGATAGCCTGTATATTGTTGACAGAAAGAAATGTTAAGGCTATTCATATTTTACACTTTAACTCCTAACCTGCTACAATTCCTGCTTGTGTGTATCTTTATGCATGTGACTTCAGTAGGTTTCTGTGAGTTAAATACGTTTGTCCTTGGAGGCCTACAGCACTGCTGCTTAAGTTTAAATGGTAAGTCATCTTTTGAAACACGATATTGGGTCAGGATAACAGATTTAAATGATTTTACTGTTTTCTAGAACAATGACTCAATTATAGGGCAAGACAAGGCAAGCTTGGAATTACTTATTCCATGTGTCATGCTCAAATGTGCATGGTTGAATAAGGTCATATATTCAAAAAATGTGCATGTTAGTATTATGTACCATTTACAAATATATTTTAATGGACACTATTTAAAAATTTATTTCCCCCAAGATTCTAGGTATTCTCATAGTTGTTCTGAAAATCCGTTCAAATGATATATAAAAGTGTCTTCAGCTTTTTCAGAAATACGAAGCTCTTCTATGGAAGAATTTCATTTAGAGTAACAGCTGAAGTGAAGTACAGTAAAATGAAGGTGCACAGGCATATACCATTGGTCAAGCAAAGCAAAATTTGTTCACCTCTGAATCTTAACTGTGGGGGAGACTTATTGACTCATTGGTTAGGGAGAGAGAGAGAGTGAGGGACAGAGGATTCTGTTCTGCAGATACTAATAGGAGGTACAAACCTCTAGTCCTGCATATGTTAGTAAGAATAGATAAGCCACAACTTGCAGTAAAATACAAATTATGAATCTAAATGTACTTCCACATCCCTGGAAATGACATGAGAGTGCTTTTTATTTCTTATGGATGAATTTCCATAAAATTCAGAAAAGACGAGACTACACGCTCTGTTAGGATCTAAAAACAAGTAGAAATTCTTATTAATACATGGTTGAATGCCTTGCAGAACAAAACATAATCACAGAGTACATCATGTATAATCAAATTAGAAAAGACCTTGTTCTCCAATCTGCTCACCCATCTATGCTGGAATAATTGCTTCTTAGAATGAAATGTTAATAATGGCTCTTTAGACTTTGAATGCAACTAAAAAGCTGTGTACAGAAATAAAACCATTCAGTTAAAACATTCTATTAATCCAACTGGTTAGAACAACTTAAAAAAATTGAAGTCTACAGATTTATGTTACAAGGATCACCTAAACCCTGTGCGATGGTATCATCACAGAAAGTTAGCTACAGTTTCAGTGCTTCTAATTTTAGTCAGAATGAGGAAAAATAAAGCTAATACAAACAGTTCTTGGCTATTGAGAAATGGGTAAAACTTCATAAAAAAATTACAGTGAATGTTAATGAAAAAGGCACAAAAAGGAAACAATAATTGGAAAAGGTCCGAAAGCTAATGGACCAAAATTGCTAAGTTTGAAATCAGCTCAAAATAATGAGGGCATTGACTACTTCAGTCTTCCTCCTTTTTGGGTTTCCTAAAAAGACAACTTGATGGGGAATCAATTAGAGATGGTAGGTAGCTTTCTGGAATAAGTTTTGCAGTCCCTGCTATTTCTACACGGGTTGCCTTCCAGAAGCTAGTCATGTGGCCTTCCTGAACTCTCTGCTCATCTTACAGCTTTCTTTTCGCTTTTTGCCTTGTGTTTAAAGTCTCATCCATCCAACAGGAAAACATCTTTTGCCACACAGCCATAACAATAAAAACTGTGTGTGGCCTGACACAGTGACAGATGTTAATCAGGATTCTGGTGGCTGCTGAGAGAATGTGCATCACACATGTTTATCCAGTGGTGAAACTACAGATAAAAGCTATGGTACCTCTGCTCTTCAAATTCTTAGAAAACAATGTGAAAAAAGCATTCAAAAAAATTAACAAGAAGAACTACCCTCATTCAAATTATTCATAAAAACAAAGCTAAATTTGGTATATTAAGATATTTTTCTTATAGTGAACTTCAGATATTTCTGTCCTGTTTCCTGCGCCCTCTCACACTACAGTGTGTAATGTGCAGTTATTTCAAATGTAGCTGGGCAGTACTTCAGTAGCAAGCTGGCAGCATCTGTGGATTTCTGCCAGTAATGAATGAAATTTCCCTCTCAGACTGACATTGAACTAATGTTCTGAAATGCACATGGTGATGAGGAATCTATTTTTACCCCCTTCTAAGGCATTTAAACAAGTTTCTGACATTATTTGGAGATAAATACATACATTAAAAAAACTTTTATGAAAACTGCAGTTTTAATTAGTTGGATTATGCAATAAAGACAGTCTTTACTAGACATAATCAAGTCATTAGTGCTGTACATTTTTTATAAAAATAAGCTATTAGTAGAATTATTAGGGTTTAATTTACCTTTTTATTAAATCAGTGGCCAGAATGGATATCTGTTTTCAGTCATTCGTCCCATGGCTTGTCACCTGTCATAATGTCTTTTATTTAAACTTTTAGCAAACAGTGTAGTTTTAAATAAATTTCTGTTAATATAAATAAACAAAATTTGAGAAGTAACTATGTTTAATTTAATATATATGCTCTGATTTTTAATTTACAGTAGTTCTTAAAATTTAAATAGTTCTTTTTTTCAGCATGGTATTTAGGTGATTGCCTAGCTATAGCTGTATTCTTTGAGCTTTCAAAGACATAAAAAGACATAAAAAATTAAAGCCTTACCTAGGTTCTTATGCTCTCTTAGATAATTAATTTTAACAGATTTTTCTTTTAATATTCATAATTCACCTAAGCTCCATCAGAATCAGAATGAAAAGATGTGGCACTGTCTTCATTACCATGAGAGAATCATTGTTCTTGTAATTTTCCAGCTAGCCTGCAATGTCTGTTCTGAAACAAAGCACACACCATTGCCCGAGGCCTGTGCAAGAGATCTGAATTTGTCTTTTGTCTTAAGTTTTCCAAAAAAGATTGAATGAAAGCTCAGTGTTCAGTGACGCTACAGACATAAATAGTACATGGTGTTACAGGCTAGTGAGTTCAGGAAATGGTAGCAAAACAAGGACCCATTTCTGAATTCATTTTTTAGAACATCACAGATTGTCCTCAGACCTACATAAAAGTTGTTTCATTACTTCCTTGTAACATTTTGTGGTTTTTGGAAGATGTTGCCTCTATGTTTACCCCAACAGTAGGAAAACTATAATTTGCGTTTGTAGTTCCGTGTCATTTGAACCTCCTGAACTAAGGAATTTGAGGGAAGTCTTTGAGAACAGTCATTGTAGGTAGATTATCCAAGCTTCATCCAGGAAAGAAACTGCATTGGAATGACTTTTCAGGAAATACGCAAAAGCCTTTGTAACGACATTATTGTCCATCACACCTGCACACTGAAATAGAGCCTTTCTTGCCTTGCCAGCAATCTGAATACAGCTGGGAGCTTAACAATAATTTTGTTGGCATAATCTTTGATTTTGGTATGCAATCAACTATAAAAGTGAGTTGAAAATTGCATGGAAAGTGCAGCAAATAGGAATGCACTTGGATTAGCTCTCTAGCAAGCATCTTCTACATATACAGCAAGATCAACAAAGATGACTACAGTTTCCCAGGGCAGCTTGTATTCTTCCAGAAACCTGATTAGCAAAAGGCCCATGGGGGAGCTGTGCACTGCATCAGCAACTCCAGTTTTGGAAGCATAGCCTCTCTCAAAAAGATAAAGAATGCAAATGTGTTAACTGTGGAAGCTCTCCCAATTCTGCAGTTTATTAACAATAGGAAAAAAAGATAACTAAATGCTCTGCTATTTTTGACAATAGTCGCTCAGATCCAAGAAAAGTTTATGACAACTGAATGACACAGATGTGTATTCAGTTGGAAAGCAAATAGATAGCTTGGCTTGCAACCAGAACTAAATGGCAACTTAGCCACAAGGTTTGGCCTAAGCATCATTTTGTCATGAGTCATCTTTGCCCTTCTTCTACCTTAGTGTTGTCATTATTCTTGTTATACTTCATATTCATTATGTTACTTGTTATTTGTTCTGTTTTATATCGTAACTCATGTTGTTTAGACTTGTTGCAGTATTTTCTAATGACTTCTTTTTATAACCCATTTTCACAAAATATTTTTGAGCACTTCTCAATACTGTTATTAAGTTGTCTCTTGTTGACTGACCCTAACAGCATATGCTGCACATTTCCAAGATATTCATGACCATACAATCAAAAGCATTTGTAAATCACTAAGGAAAAAATTAAAGCACATAGTTATGCAATGAAGTATCCGGTTTTTATCAATATTTTAGTGAGGAATATAGTTTTTAAAAAGGTATTTTATAAATTTTATCACCACTAAATATTTCCAGGCCTAGTTGCTAACACCTACAGAAATAGACATACTGATTTGGTTTTGTAGCAGATTCAGTGTGAATGGCTGTTACTGCGGTAGTGCTTCTTAGGAATAATTACATCTACAGACTCATACAGTAAAAGGAAAGTTCTCTTGCTGTATAGAGGTCTCTGGCCTGTCTCTTGTCAGTAATGCTACTTTCTTCTCAACACTTAGGAATTGTAGAAGCATTGGACAATTCAGAGCCAGTGTACCATGTTCTACCTGGCAAATCAGTTTGACTCATGGACTGAATAATCTTGCAAATTAATTGATTGTGAATTTTCATTTGAAATGTTTTATACTTCCAATAAATCACTATATTCTAACAAAATAAATAAGTAAAATAATACTGTTGTGTAAGTAAATAATAAGTGTTAATCTACTGATACCTGAGTGCTAAATAATTATATAAGTAAGAAGTAAGTAACATTTTTTGGACATTACTGCTGTTTTGGATTTAGTCATATCTTACCTAAAAATTTACTAAAGGCTAATTGTGCGTTTTGTGAGAATATAATATTCTCTATATGTTTTAACCATACATTGAATGCTTCCCAGGCAATATTTTGTATAAATTTCATTTCATCTCTAAAACAAGACTCCAGTTTTCAGAAGGAATTATTTTATATTTCTGTCTCTTGAATCTGAAAGACTTCTGTGTAATCGAGTATATTTATACCAGCAAAACATTAATTCATTTGTTTTAAAGAAAGCTGAGGTTAATCTCACCTTACTAGAAATAATATGTAGATCACAATAGAGATCATTGGCTACATTTTCACTTAAAAACAGTTTTCTTTGCCTCTTGATAACAGAGGGCACCTTGGAGAACTCTGTCCTTAATTTACGCTCTTCAGTTAGGTGCATGAAAGGAAGGGACTGTGGATCTAGGTCAAAGAGAAGAGCTCAATTAAGCATAGTGGCCTGTTTCTAATATGGCTTTCAGCGGAGGGAGTATTTCAGTCACGGGATATTTAGAACAATCATGGTAGTTGTAAGATGTAAAATTAAAAGCAGTGTTTTCTTGCGTATTGTTTGTAAAGTTGGAAGCAATAGCGTATAATTGGTCACAATTTTTTCTCATTTAAATGCCTCCTGGGAGTAGACTTTAAAAGTACATTCTGATCAAATTTGTGGGGGTTTTAGTCTTTGAAATTTAACCCAGATTGATTGTGCACAAATGAAAAAATAGCACAAACCTCAGCATTGAATTAATAACACTACTTTGCAGTGGAAGTAAGCCTAGAAAGTTTTGAGTGGTTTTGAAATACCTTCAAAGTTCCGTAGAGAAATTTCCATTTTGGAATTGTTCAGGGTCATCTATATTTGAAGCTGTAACTCTTTACAAAAACTAGGATTGAACTGTATTACTCGATGTAGTTGCATAAGTAGAAAAAGGAAGGGCCTGAATTTATTAGTACCACTGAGGTCAAGTCCAGCCTTGACATTCATATGACAGTAGGATGTACTGTTAGTGATAAAAATTGGTGGACAATGAAATGATGAGGGGAAGATAAACATTAATGTTAATGTTTACTTAAGACTGAAGAACTAAGAAGAAAGTTCCTCACTACGCTGGCAGTTCCAGGCCATTTAGACAGTGACTAGGAAAAAACTGTATCAGTGGTTGTAAGCTTTCATCAGCTAGTCCTAGTCCATGTGATTCCTCCCACTGTATGTCATGCCAAAAGGAATAAGCAGAGTAAATCTTTAGTAGTTCCGTGCCCTATCAGTGGCTTTTGATAATAAAAAATTATTCTGTTGTTAAGTCCAAGATGAAAATGAACGGTTAAAATTACCGATAGGCTTGTGGCTAGGATTACTAGTGGTCTGATTCGAAATTTTTATTTTCTGATTACCTGATGGGATTCTTGATGAGTCTGAAAAGTAGCATTGTTTTCTAAACTTCACATCAAAAAAAAACAAAGTGTATTTTATAGTGGTCTGAACTAACCTGAGCATCTGACATTGAACACCAAAGGTAGCACAAGTGAAAACAATTAAATACAGAAAATGTACTGTTCATCAAGGGGAGAAAATTCATGTGATATAGCTAAAATTTTTCAAATACACTAAATTTCTTTTTCTTCGAATTATTACAGTAGTAGCTGAAGCTTGACACTAAAACAGGAAGAATTGCAAAGAAATTAGATTACTTTCATTATTCTGGTGTTTTGAGGGCATTGACCTGTCTCATTTTTCTGTGATAAGAAACAGTTTAAAATTTGATAGCTTTGAGTTCATGCTGTTTGGTTCTTAAGAATACTTCGGATCTCAGAGTGGGGGAAGGGGGAAAAAAGGTAGGAGGTAAAAATGACAAGGCAGTATCACCAATTCAGTTGAATCTTAGATTTCAAAAAGCTTTTCAGAATCAAATGAAATATAGAAGGGAAAAATTAGCATAAGAATCACCAGTAATAAAAGTAAAGAGAAAGAATAAAGTAATTGCTTTTCACTAAAGTTTAAAGCAAAGCAATAGCAGAGAAAATATTGCAGCTTAGAAAATGATTTGCCATTGCAATGATTCATTTCTAGCCTATAATAGGTTTTATTTCCCTGCTTTGCAGTAATGCATTCATTACATGCCCAATTTAGAGCAAAGTTAGCCACAGATTTCTGTATAAATACACAATGGAGTCACTTTTTAGCTCATCTTAAAGGCTACATCAGCCTTACAACCCAGAGGATATCAATGTAGCACAACAGTAAAATGGGGATGGTAGTTGTCTAAAAGTGTCTTATTAGCCAAAAGTATAGGTTTAAATGACAAGAGTTCCTTGCAAAATAGATTAGACCAGGCTTTGGTCCTTTTGGAGTCGGTAGTAAAACCCTCATTGTTTTGAATGAGTTTAGTGTCAGATGTGGATATTTTTCAAATGCTTGCCCTATATAATGGTGAAGAGAAAATATTGGCCACATTAATCTGATTGAGGTCTTTGTGTTTTGATACGTCATATGCAGTCACCCCATACATGTCCAAGTCCACTAAACTTTCTTACAGAAATAATTGATAAGACCATTCTGAACTAGTCATACTTTTAAACATCCTTTGCGTAATGTATAAGGTGGTGGAAAACTTTATCAATTTAGGTCAGTAAGATAACATCATAGGCAGATGGGTTTGGCACTAGGTAATCCAGACAGCAGTTTACCACCATTAATTCTCACCCTTTTAGTGATTACTGTTAGTAATTTTTGGAAGAGGAAAGAGAACATAGCTTGTAAACCATTTTTCCAAAGGTACAAACCTGAAGAAAGATCACATTTAACTAGTATAGGTACCTAACTTTCTCATTCCTAAACTTCAGGCATTTGTTGAATTTTCTATGGTAAATGCTTATAGTCCATGGATACGGTTTTGACATCCTTCAAAAAGTGAGGCCTTGGCCTCTAAGTTTATATACCCAAGGTAGGCTACTTCAAGCATTTTTCAAAGGCATCTGCCTTACTCTGTTGACTACGTATGAAACTTACACATTTATTTTCATTGCACTGATATTTAAGCACCTTAAAATTTAGGTGAAAACTGTGTACATTTGTAACTATATCCAAAACACCAGCTTGCTTAGCAGCTTTTGTCAGAGGAGTGGTTATGATAACTCAATTTCAAGAAGTTGTTAAAGAAACATCTGAAATGAAACTTGAGTTTCAGCAAGCTTTTAAAGCAACTGCTTTTGTACAGACAAAGAATTCTATTTTTTTTTGTATGTACTAGCCTGTAAATTTGAGCAAAGCAGATGTATTTTTGTAGATGCAAAAGAAATAAAAATAAATGCATATCAAGTATTTCACTCAAAATAATAATGCAAGAAAAATTTAGACATTGCCACTCCTAACATATCATTATTTACTGCCTTTAAGTGCTTACTTACATCACTGACATGTCCTAAAGATTGTATATTGAAGTGATAATGTGAGGAAGTAATCTGTCTGTCTTAAAAAGTCAGTGTTAAAATTAAGCACAAATATTTTCATCTCTGGAATAAAGCAGTGGTGAAAATATAACACTACTGAAATCAATGGCAGAATTGTCACTGAGTTCAGTAGGATCAGAATTTCATCCCAGGACTTCTTATTTTTATTATTTTACATATTCATTTTCTACCCTAAAATGATACATTAAAAAACACAAGCATTTAGTTATTCTGACAAGCCAGCCAGGAGAGCAGGCCATCTGGGATCTGAAAAATATTATGACTACTGGAGACTTGTTTCAGAAATACGAGTTGCTGAAGTGGTGTTTTAATTTCAGCAAAAACAAACGGGTTAAGAGCTTTCTCTTTGAAGTCTGTATTATTTCTGTACAGTGCAACAGATGGAAGTGGTGTTCACCCCACTTGTCACTAAGGAGGAGGATAGAGTCTTGTTTTGCTAAGTCTACCAGTTGAAATTTACAGCTTCATCAAGAACATATTCTAACTTCCAGTATAATTTCTTTAACAATTTACAGTTTTGTGCATTGTGTTCTCTCTGGGCAATATTCCAAGTTTCAGAGACCTGCTCACCACTAGCTTACAATGGATGGAGCTTGAAAAGTAAAATGACTTTCTAAAAATAGACTGCAGATCCATAGCAAATAAATGCAGTCAGCTGTGCGCACGATGACATGTCTGTGGCCAAGTACACCTTTGTAGAGAGGTACTAGCTCTTAATTAGTTGTTTATGAAGGGACATTTAGGGATAGAAAAAACCCTTATAATCATATTAAGAGATGGAAAAATAGGCTAACTATTAGAAATAAACTAAAACACTTAAAAATGTACTACAGAAAAAGTAGGAAAAACTCAGGCAGCACTGAATGAGCTAATAAATATTGCTAATCTTAATTTTTATGCTTATAAAATGGTAGAATGGAGAAAAGCTGGACAGCACCTTAGTGAGCATTTGAGAGAACATTCAAAAATTAACTGAATTCTCTCTCTCAACTGAGCTTGATGAAATAGGTGAAATATATTGGAGTTGAACAAGTGAGACCCACTGCCCTGTTATAGAGCATGCTTCAGTGGCTACGAATGTCATCCAGGAGTCCAGTTTACAAATGCCTCCTGTTACTACAGGAGTCCAAATTAGTGAAACAAAAGGATGTAGGTGAAAACCAGGATGCAAACAGCCTTCACCATGGAAGTCATTAAAACAGTTGTCCGGGCTGTCACGCTGCAGCTTGGCTGAGTGGTCAGACCCCTAGGGGACTGTCAGGCATCCCTGTTTGTCACTGGCTGCAGTGCATTTAGGTTCAAAGGGTAGCATGGGGTAGAAGGACTTAGCTGCTGCGGTTTCATCATAATGGTCTGCAGAGGTACACGAGCTCTTTCTGATTTCATTTCTCCATTCCTAAACTGGGGATAAGAATAATCTTTAATTTCCTTTACAAAGTGCTGTAAAAGTACTATGGGAAGCAACTGAGCAGTGTAGAAGGAAAATCCCAAAACACCTTTGATGAAGAGGGATAATACATTTTAAATCTTGTCTAAACTATTGAGACTTTCAAATCTGTGTTTCAAGGAGACAAACTCTGAAAAATTGAAGAAGTATCTTCACTGACTGCGGTTTAGAGAAGCTGGGCTTGCTTCTTAACTTCTGCAATAGCCAACATATTGTGGTTTTATCAAGTCCTACTGATGTTAATTTAGATGACAAGGACTAATGCAATACAGAGTTAAAGTTGCTAGTCAAATCAATACAGATAACATGGTAACACTTCAAATTAAATTATTTCTAAAAGGAGTAACTAATTTGCATATAAACAATGGTTACTGTTAGTTAATTAAATGTCACATGATTGTTCAAAGTGCCCTTACTGATACTTGTAATGTAGTTAACTCAGAAACAACATGGCCACGGGAGCATAATTTGTGACACATTTACTTGGACTTGTTAATGCAAAAATATTCCTGGAATTGCATTTTGATTCCTGGAAATGGGACATTTGTGGGTAATTACTTTTCTGGCTACAATACTAGCATAGTATCAATACTACTGTACTTTGCGACCAAGAAGTGAATCAGTAGTATATGTTTTAAATTACTGTTGTATTTCCTGACTTGGAATCTAGATCTGCAATACAGGGTGAGTATCTCATTTCTTCACCATTTTGGTAAAACAAAAGTAAATGATATTGACCAAAAGACACTATTGCCTGTGCTGCAAATAGTAAGGTTGATTACTTCTCCTTAGTCTTAGTTTATGGCTAGAAAATGCTATGTTGACAGCTGTGCATTTTATTTTATTTTATTTTATTTTATTTTATTTTATTTTATTTTTTTATGGTGTTGATCTTTACTGATGCTTCCCTCCAGTGTATCTTTGAATTTGAATGAATAGAGAGTTTACAGAGGAGGAGGAGGAATGTATGTAAATGACAGAGAGGAGGGGAATTGTAGGGATCTGTGGCCTTTAAATTCCATCATAGCAATTTCATTTCTAATCAGAGACTTTATTTATTATCCTGGCATCACCTGGCATCCTGATGAGAGCAATGATTAAAGTGTGGTACAGAGCAGGGTACATATGTACTTTATTTAAACTAAAAATAGCATCTTTTCGGTTCAGTGATTTCTAAGTCCTTAATTTTTCTTTGACAACTTAATACTGTTTTCCTTTTTAGCTTTAGAAATAGTTCATAAATTACACATATACAATTTCTGCCAGGGAGCATGATTTTTAAAAACATTTAATGATGTATTTTTTGTAGAGGGATGGCATATTTTCTAAATGCTTTGTTTGTACAATAGACATTAAACAAAAACATCAGTATGTAACAGTCAGTAGATAAAAACTAGAAATCACCTGTTTTATGAAGAGGGAGCTATTTATTATAATATAAACTAGACATATTTTAGCAAAATTCAATACTCTCACTCTCAGGGCTGCAACCTAATGGACTAAATGCTGTGAAACTTGGCTGGAAACTCTTGATTTTCATACTCTGTTGAAAACTTGATGGATTGGGAAGATATGGCTGACCTTTTAGAAAAAATCATTATTTTACATTTTTCTCAGAAGTATATGTAATAATGTCATGTCCCCATTGAAATCCTTATATACCTAGTATGGAGAAGTCACACTCATGGCTTCTGTGGGAGAAGATAGATACATATATGTGTTTTTTCTTGTTTATTTCTTTGTTAGCACTTGTCCCTTTTGTCACCTTGTGAGAATGTATTCTTCCATGTAGAAAGAACAAAAAATATAGTATTTTAGTTTTTTTAATGAACAAACTGTTTTCTCTCCAACTTTAAACATGGTTTAGATGTGGAAGTGTGAGAAGTGTCGCATAGGAAGAGTACCAAACGCCACCTGATGAAAGCACCCTTAAAATAGGAAGAGGTCCAAGCTGAGCTACATGGAATAGAAATATATTAGCCACAGAAAGATGATTTTTCACCATTCATTCCTGAGTGGCACCCTGATGGGAGAAGAAAGGCATCTGAACAAAACCAACATTCTCTGTATCTTGAGGCTATCTAAAACATTATTGCTAGGATTCCTGTGTGTAAAGAGTGAAATAAATATCAAACTAATGAAGCTAAATATACTCTTGGGATGCAGATCTATCTTCTTGATCAAAAAGGCCACTGCAAAGGGCGATGAAGTTACCTTGTGGTTGGAATCAATTGTTAAGAGCAGTTATTGCCAGATGTCCCATGAGGAGATGAGTCCTCTCTTTTGCCCGGTTGGATATCACTGCTTTCACTCTAAAGAGCTCTTCCCTGACGTTTACTGATTGCTGTATTCAGTTGTTGATGTTTGCTGAGGCAATTGCACTGTATTGATCTGAGGGTTAGGGAACCAGGCTGGAGTAGCAGCCCAAAGAACTGGCAAATGCGACTGCCACAGAAAACCTTTTGGAAATCTTTCTCAGAGCTTTTTCACCAGTGTTAACTTTGTATCACACATTTATTAACTTTATTATTTTTGAAATTTGCTCATTTCTCACATGCATTCACAATTTTTACAGATTTGGAACAAAATAATCAAATACAACATGATAACAAAACCAAAGTAAAAGCAAACTGGTGACAAACTTTGAAAGGAAATTGTAATTCATTTTTTTATTAAACGTTATTAGTTCCATAATCATTTCATGTCTGAATGCTAGCTTGTGATAAGAAAAATCTATGAGCTGTGAGACAAAGGTTTTCCATTAGTCATCATACTCTGCATAATGAGTGGCATTGCTAATACGGCACAACAGACTTCAAAGTTATTCAGTCAGCAGTACAAATAATGAGATTTTTACACAAAAGTGAAAATAGTGAACATACAACAAAAGCAATAAGGTGGATTATATTATTTTCTTCTTAGCTGCCACAAATTGATAAATTCAAAGGAATTTAATTACATCTCGTAAGTAATCCAGAACTTTCCACAGATTCCTTATGCAGCAAAATGGGTCTAGACACTCAGAAGCTTTAGAAAAATATTAGCAATTATTTCTATTATTGAAGCTCATAATAAGCTTGATTGGAATCTGTAACTTTGCATTTAAAATTTGGTGGCAAACATCTGCTAAGTATTTCTTAAAATAAATGAGAAGACTGCTAATACCAAATTTAGCAAACAGACCAGACTTACGGAGCAGCCTGTGGTACACATCACTGTAATTTACATTTAAACATGCATAGTATAATTGTTTAGCAGCTCCTTGAAAAAGACCTACTTGTGACTGACAGTCAAATGTAATTGTTTTTGTGTTGAATCATGTATTTTTACTCCTAGAACTTGAAAGAGGCAAAATTAAAGAACTGTGTTGCAGTTCTATTTAAAATACCATGGAGGTCTATCAGTCTCAGAAGTTGTTGAAACTAATGGCAGTTTTGTGATAAATATTTTTTACTGTGAAATAGGAATTGGGGCATCCTGAAAATGTGGCCATTTGGAATTCAACTTCAGATGTTTTGGAGGCTGTATGTTGCAAGATCATGTTCTTGTAGAATATTTCTTATATATATATATGGGCAAAAAAGCTTTTTGTCTTTGATGAAATATTTCTATATTAAACCTAAGCATCTGACCAAAATTTCTAGAGGTTCATTTTCCTCCCTCTTAGATAGAAAGTACTCTGTTTTATAGAGTGATAATCTGTATCAGAGATAAAGCAGTGCAATATGCGAAAAAAGATTCATGCACATAACAGTGCAAAGAGGCAGAACATTATGCAGCGAACGGGGATACCATGATAGCAAGATCAAGCGGCTCAGCAGAGGCAGACAGCACAGCTGAGACACCGGATGGATGCATGTTCTATTAGGGTGATAAAATGAAGCAATAAGTCCAAGTCAAACAGAGCTGGCAGAAGAAAACTCTTTCATTTATTTGGTAAATGGGGGTGGGGGGGTGGG
Organism: Apteryx rowi; assembly: GCF_003343035.1. Lineage (NCBI taxonomy): Eukaryota > Metazoa > Chordata > Aves > Apterygiformes > Apterygidae > Apteryx > Apteryx rowi. Next base: position 248,602 of record NW_020450965.1, read on the forward strand.
GAGCTAGAGAAATAGACTGTCTGTTTTATCTAAAATGAGATTGCCTAGTTAAGCCTGGATGATGACCTGGCAAGTAATGATATACAAAAGATACACATGAAGACAAATGATAAAATATGATAAAATATGAGCCTGTGATGAATGCCATAAAGGCAAATATAGCTCAGCCTCAGAAGAGGAGACTGTGACTATGTAGTGAATTCAGAACTGATTCACAGACGGTTAGTGTTGACCACATCTGCCCGCTTCTTTTGAAATAATAAAAATCAAACTAATTGTGGGACTGTATGAAGGGAAAAATATGTAACAGCTTTTGCTTTTTTCAGTTTTTTCCCCCTAAATATATGTATTTTTAACAGGGAAAAATAACTGAGGGAAACCTGGGATGAAGCCAAGGAATTTAAAGGGCCACAATAAACAGGTATTTGCAGAGTGAAAAGAAAATTTTCCTGTTTCTCAAATATAAGGCTGGAGGAGAAGTAACATTTTGAGACTATGGCTACTGTGCAGAAAGTAGTCCTTCAATTCTAGAAATTTTAGAAACAGGAGAGAAAGGACAGTGTCTACATCTAAACCCTTGGGATGATATAATCTCATCTTTTTTAAAAGCCAGGCTTTCAATCTGCTTCAGGCAGCATCTGCTTCATTTATACTAAGATAAATTAATAATGATCAGTGAAAGAGTGAAAATAGATTGAAAATTATAACTCTAAAGGACAAGGCTTTGGATTCAACTTTGATTTAATCCAAGAAACGCATACAGATTCTGTCCTTGACTGCAGTGAGAGAGTATGGCATTGCTAGATAAATTTCTCATGGAAAATAAGGTAGAGTCATATTTGTCTACAGATGGGAAGACCTTACCCGCTGTTTCAGCTTGTTGTGGCATTTGATCACTGAGAGGTCATTCATTTAAAGTCACCTGATGCAACCTGGAATATGGTAGTTTAAAAACACTTTAACATCCATATATATATTTTGGGAACATCAGGAGAACAGCAAAACTGGATCAGATCAAAGGTTCATCTCATCCAGCATCCTCTCCCCACCTAGTCATTAGCAGATGCTCAAGGAAAAAGTAAGAAAAGGATAAAAGTATACCTTAGTATAGTCACAGAACTGCAGAATAGTTGGGGATGGAAGGGATATTTTGGAGATCATCTGGTCCAACCCCTATCTCAAACAGGGTCAACTAGAGCAGGTTGCCTGGGACTGTGTCCAGTTGGGTTTTGACTGTCTCTGAGGATGGAAACTTAACAACCAATGTTCAACCATCCTGGGCAATGTTCAGCCATCCTCACAGTGAAGAAATGTTTTCCGATGTCCAGATGGAATTTCCTGCATTTCAGTTTGTATCCATTGTCTCTCGTCCTGGCACAACCAAGAAGAGTCTAGCTCCATCTTCTTTACATCCTCCCATCAGATACTTACAAACATTGATAAGATCCTCCTGAGCTTTCTCTTCTCCAGACCAAACAATCCCAGCTCCCTCAGCCTCTCATTATATGACAGATGCTCCAGTTCCCTAATCATCTTAATCATCTATGTGGCCCTCTGCACGTAGAAAAACTGTAAGAATTTTGTAAGTTCTGCTGACTCTTTTCAGGAGGGCTAACCTAAGAAGCTGGCCCAGATTTCTTAAAAACACATGCCTTCGCTGACATTCCATTCTTGTGCAGGTAGGAGGGATGATGATTTTGTACTACCAAAAAGCCAAGTACAAAACATGTAGAGATGAGTATCAGAGGATGTTTATATTTCTCCAGATCAACCTTTTAAAGAGCCATTTCATGTGGTCATCAAAATATATGTACCTTGTTGTCATCTAAATCAATTCAGCGAGTAAGTCATGAAGATTATAAATACTTGAGCTGAAAGCTTAAACCCCAAATGCCTACTAGAATATGTTTCCAGCAAAATGAGGATGTGAGGAATAAACTGGCATAATTCCATGTAATGTTTTTTCTGCTATAGAAAAGTTGCTGTAGATAAATAGCTCAATAACAAAATTGTGAAATGGGATGCAAAATTTAACATCCAGAACAAAAAGCTTTATTCAAAAAGTGTTCCTCAAACAACTTTATACTTCGGATCTAATAAGATTACTGGTAATAAAACAGAACAGTTTTCACAGGATGGCAAATGCTTTAACTCATCCCTGTAGCAGACAGCTATAAAACTCATTTCTGACCACCATGAAGAGCCTTGAACAGCAGCACTTTTCCCCAAGCCTGCTCCATCATTTTTCCATTTTGTGCTATTGATAATCAGGTGTGGTCTGTACATTCTCATCATCCTGTCTGGCAAACATATAATTTTTGTTGGTGGCAAGTCATGCTTTAATACAAAGCACTAGCATATTTGACTGAAAGAAATGCTGTGTGAAATCAGTTTTCAGAGTCACAGATGTATGCTAGAAGAAGTTGCTGCTGCCAAGTAGGAGTGTCAGATAGTCATACTTCCCAATCATGTAGAAAATAGTTTCACAAGCAGCCCTAATAGAAAACATGATTTAATCAAAGATTAAATGTTTTCCACACACTTTCTAAGTTGTAATAAATGTAGTTAAAGAAATGAATGGAGTTAAAGAAATCTTAAGAACTTATTTTTCAGTCTTTTATAAAGGTGGCCAAGAGAAGCAATAGCTGATTTTTATACATAGCAGACAGAGAACATGTGAGAGCTAAAGCAGAAAGTATCTGGCAACAAGCTTTTTATAGCTGCAAAGCTAGTATGTAGCATAAACTACATATTGCCTAGGCAACATATATTGTTCCTTCATACTCTGATTTTGATCAACCCAGGTGCAGTTTCCTTATCAGTACAATACACTACTTTTAAATAGAGGTGCATCCAGGGAGTTGCTTAGAGGTCATCGATGAGGAAGGGGATCTTAATGCATAAATACACTGGCATGTCTCATTCCTACTCCAGGAACCCTTTTCTTTAGTTACCATTTTATAAAGAAGAAATGTCACTTTCAAAAGATGCATCCTGTGTCCCAACAACACTACTATGTAGTAGACTTTCCAAGATGTTAAATTGTTGTTTGATTACACCATTAAAATGAGGGGGGGAAAAACAAACCAACCCTCTGAAAATCCTCCAAAAATGCAGCAACTCTTATATTCATTTGGCATTACTAAACTGCTTAAAATAATGAAAATACTAAAAAATAATAACATGAAAAATGGGAATCAGTTCCTGAAAATTTAAAAAACAAAATCCCTTTAATTCATTTTGATTTTTAAATAAATAATTGGTGGCTATACATTGCTTGCTGTTATCTGGGATACATGATTAGATGTTGTCATGTTTATATAAGATCTCTTTCAGTGCCTGTGTTAATATGTACTGTTTATATTTTTTCAAAACACAAATTCAATGAGTGACATTGTGTGAAGGCAAGATAAAGTTTCCAGTGTTGCATTATATAGCTGTAGTAGTAATCAACAGGAATTAGAGAATTCTGAGCTATGAACTGTTTTGCCCGATTGTGGTATGTCAAGAGGAAATGTTTTGAATCAAAATAGAAGTTTTCCAAAGCTAAATCATCATATATGTTTTAAGCATGCTGAACTAGTAAGAGTTTGGTGCCTGGGAAGGGCAGAGAAGGCAGTGGGTAGGAGTAGAACTGGAAGGTGGTTAGCATAGAAGGAAATTCTTTGGCAGAGATACAGACATATATTTTTGTTTCCCAACTAAGTCCCATAAAAGGCAGTGAAACAAGAAGAGCTATTAAGATATTTCTTAAAAATTACTCTCTATGTCCTCAATGATTTAATGGAAAGCTTTATTCTGTAGCTTATTCTGTATTAGAAATATCATTTCCATTGGCTTCTACAAGATGCTTCTTAAGACTTCTGAAAACTTAGGAAAGAGTTACCCTGAGCAGCAAGGAAAGGAAAATTTTATTACTTTTGATTCCATTTTGAATTTAGCATCCCCAACACTGAAGTAATCTGTGATAAGTTTGGATACAAAGTTTTCACACACTGGCCATTTAAATTTCTACCTCTAAAAATGAACTTGCAAAGGATTTTTACAAGCCTTAGAGATCTGGGTACACAAATACATGTGAAGGCATACATGGATGGGTTGGGATGTTGGTAAACCTCTATAGTGGAGAAAAAAGCAAAGGTTGCTTTGAAATCGGATGATTGCCTGGTCCTCTGCTTATGTTGGCTGACTTGCATAAAAATCCAGAAATACAGAGAAAGAGCGTGGCAATGATAATTTGATTGTGTAAAAAAGTATCTGATGTCTAGTACACTCTGTCTCCTGATACTTTGTGTTAAGCAATACATGAAACATTTTTTAAAACTTCAGACGGAGCTTTATAGATGAATCTGTAGACAGTGATTAGTATTAGTAGCAAACTTAATTTTATACCACTACACTCCCCTATGATCATGCCAGCAACTGAAAGCTTTGGTGCTGGCCATCTGCCATTCAGGCAAGCTGCACTAACCTTTTACCTGTCTGAAAGAACAAAGCTGCTTCTTAGAAAAAGACAACAGAATTGTATGTTAAAATATTAGTTTGAGCTACTGGGAAAACAGTTGTCAAAGCCTACAGCAATAATGGCTGCAGTATGACTTAGAATGACTTAGAATGACTTAGTTGTGTTGCATTTAAGAGAAATCTATTATATGAGACCAATAAAAATCTGTTAAGTAAAATAATAATAATTTCATATTTACAACACACACTAAGAATGCTCTTTTGCTAACTTAGCAGTAAAATGAAATGTAGGAAATGATTTGTACTCTCAGTATTAACATTTTTTTTGTTTCTGAGCATGAATTTCTTATAAAATTCTATTATATTTTATGGGATAAAAACTAGAATTTTGTTTGCAAAATAGCATGTTGGCAGAGATGGAAAAATATACTTTCAATTACGTGCATGGATATTGGCATCAATATCAACTCTTTGCAGACAGTTTTCTAGTAGAAATTCTATACATCCCTGATTCCACTAAATCTATTCCAAAAAAAATAGTGAAGTGTGAAGTATCTCTGAATATCAAAAACATTGGATAATTTTATCACAGATTTTTGAGGTTAATTCTCTAAAATAACACATCAGAACTATTAGAATTGTATTTTTAATCAGTGTCAACTATAATTGCTTGTATACAATCCAGTTGCATGTGAACAATTCATAAATTCATACCAGCGTTCGCTTTTAGAAATCGAATCTCATTTTAGATGTCTAAATATGCTGTACCATGGATGGGAAAAGGTAGGCTCTCCAGAACAGGACACAAAATAACCAGCATGCTGAACGAGGCCCTGCTAATGATGAGCATACTGCTCACTGTCCCAAGCTAACTGAGCGGGAGAAGCTGATTTTGGGAGCAATCTTAAATTCTGAATTACTCAGATTTCAGCATTTGCAAATGACAGATATTTGCATAACAAGTGGAGTGTTTAATAATGAAGGGAAAAGTTTGTCATCTGAGTCAATCCAGATAAATGGGAAAAACAAGTTCATTAATTATTTCCATACTGATAAGATTGTGCGTCTAGGAGTGAGGCTGTATATCCCATTTACAGGACAGGTCTTGAAAAGCAGTGCATTTTTAGAGGATTTATGAGTCAGGATAGGTCACGCTTTCCCAGAGGTAGCTAAGAGGTAGCTAAAAACATTGCCAATATATCTAACCTGGAGTAGAGAGCAAAAGTGTAATGTCATTAGTACAGCTGCAATATTGGAATACCAAATAAGCTAGTGGATTTCTTATCACAAACTCTCCAAAGCAAAAGTTCCTCTTTTTCTAGAAAATATGATGAAACTCCAACACTTTCTGGACTTGATGCAGAAATTTCTTTAAAAGATTCTTTCTGATGTATTATATAGGTCAGACTATGATTATGAGGGATTTTTCTATCCCTAGAATTCCTGAACCTATAATAACATTGTATAGGAGTATGATGGAAGGAAGAGAATTTCAGGGAAATTGGTTATAGGGTTATAGAACAGAATATAATTATGGTCATCAATATAATATGAAATATTAATCATATACTGTAAATTGTGGATCTACAAGAAAAGTGGACATGTTCCTGTTGCTCGCAAGAGAAAAAATGTGAAGATGTCAACATATTTCAAATAAAGATATGCCTTGATAGTAGATACACTCCGATACTTCTGTTTTTAGAATGTCAGATGTTTGTATAAAAGGCATTCTGGAAAAAGAAGCTATTGTGAAGAAATGAGATTTAGACAGCCACTGCACTGAAAACTTAGGAAAAATAAAATTACTTAAGCATGCATGTAAATGGACAGAGAAAGCATTATAGCAAAAAATGCACTCATGCTTCAAAAAAGCTGTGTTTTCCTACTGTGAAAATGAACTTCTAGGTCATTCCAGCACTTCAAGGAAAAGGAATGATTGAATTGAAAGTTGGCTAGTTTAATGCATTCCATCAAATGTTTAACATTAATGGTAGCCCAAAGCTGTTCTTTTGCCTTACTTAGGGTAAAGCAGAGGAAGACTATAAAACAAATGGATTGAGTTTTTTTCCTTATTTGATGCCAACAATGAGATATTACTATAGACTCTAATATCACTATCCTAATTAAAATTTGTTGGGGCTGAGGGTTTAATTGCTTCCTCATTATGGTTCAGAAACAATAAGTCGTGATTCTAAACATCTCCCCCCTGTGTCAACAGAAGTACCTCGAAATTGCAGGAGATCAAAATCTGCCCCACAGTTTCTCACTAAAGCAGATACAGGAGAAAATAAGCTAATTCTGTTTCAGTGTGAATGCATCTTTAAATGCAAATCATGAACTTTGTTCTCCCCCAGTTAGATGAGAAGCAACTCTACCAAAATCAATAAATAAGTTTCAATTGTAAGAAACGTGTACAGGAGGAAACTCAGACTTGCATTTCCAAGTTCATCTGTTAAAAATAGGTTACTGCAAAGAGCAGAAAATATATTGAGTCATTTCGTGATGTTTATAAATCTCACAGCTTTAGTGCTACCCCTCACAAAATATATTGCTTCTACCAATCAACTGTATTTTTATCTTAGAAGCACATGTTTTCATACTGTAAAGTAGATCTAAATGGGGGGATGCTTTAAAATGATGGTCCTATCATATTTAATTGTTCTGATATTATAATAATAATATTAATCATGAAGAACTCATTTAGTATTAATGTGGTTGTCATAAAATACTTATATAGATGCTCTAAACTAATTATCTTGACCTTAATTTTGAAGGGTAACCCTGAAGTGCCTTGTGTAAAAATTTGACTTGGACTGGTAGATGGGCTGAGAGCGTAGTTCTTGAGCATGAACCTCAATTTTTCAGAGTTTTCTTCTCACCCCTTGACAATAACTCTGTTGAATAAATGCAGCACTGACCAGGTGTGCTGATTATATATCAATAATGGATATTAATGTATTCGAAAGAAATGCGCTCAGTGGAATTTCTTTCTGTAAAACATGAAGGATTTACTCATTGCGAACACAGATTACCTTGTTGTCATCAGTCTTCCAGTAGATAAAGATAACAAAGGAAAAGAGTAAATTGGTTTCTGTGTTGTATGATATAGTTTGAAGATTTCTGTTCTTCTGGCAGTAATAATGCTGATGCATCAGCACAAAAAAGTTCCATAGGAGTCAGAGAGTTTGAAAATATTATTATTAATCTCTTAAAATTGTCTGCAAGTTATTAAGCCCCTAATACAAAGAATGTTAAGAATGTCTGATATACAAGCATTGCCCTTAACAGCAAGTTTAAACCTCAAAAAAGCTGCATACTTGGTATAGACCCCACACCTCCACACTAGATTTTGGTATCAGTGCAAACCAAATACATTTAACATTTAAGGGATTGGGTTTTTCCTGTGAAAAACTTGAAATTCTTCACTATTTTTCAAAAAGCTAGTTTTATGTTTGAAAAAAAAGGGAAAATATTTGACAAGAGTTAACCAAAACTGACTTTTAAATTAAAATGTACACAGAAATGGTCCATTCATGATGGAGCCCTATTTAACTGTCATTTCAATATCCGTCATTTTTTGTGTGCCAAAATTCTATATACCAAACTGCCTAACAGAAATACTGATAGATGTTTAATCTACAGTTCTTCAGGAGGGGCCAGACCACATCAAGAAGAAGAGAAAGATTGTTCCCTGAAAAAACAATGATTTTGTTTGTCCTGCATCCAGGACCTGATGCCCTTAATAGGACACTAAAAATTGCTTCTCTTGCCACATAAGCTCTACAATAGGTGAGTAAAAGATAATGCATACCACTTCCTTTCCTCTGTCTTCCGTTATCCTAACATACTTGTCACTCACTAGGAGCCAGAGAGTTTGAAAATATTATTATTAACCTCTTAAAATTGTCTGCAGGTTATTAAGCCCCTAATACAAATTTGTCTTCAGGTTGACCCTTCATCTGGATATGCACAGTTGTACTACATATACCAACAATCTTAAAATAGGCATGATTCCCATGTGCTTCCATGTGAAGCCTTGAACTCTGTTGCAGCTGATACTTTATTAAAATCCTCATTCGGCATAAGCAATCAGGGTGAAGGCAAGTCAGTGGTGTTGCTGTATGTTCACATTTTGAGAACATCAGTTGCAAATGCCACCGTTCTAAAGTCACCTACAAAGACTTCTGACTTTACTTGGAATAAAAAAATCCTGTAAGGGCAGCTACGTAGTGTTTGTATCAATTATTACTGTTACGCAGTTCCAGAATACTTACTTTACCTGCACATTTTTTTACAATGAAGGATAAAAACACTGTTTACATTTTATAAATGGAAGACTAAACAAATAGTTTGTTTTCTGCCTGGAAATATACATATGCATCATCTGTATACTACTGTGGTAGACCTCATGCGTTTTGTAAATCTCATTTTCCAAGGGCCACACTTTGGCACTGAATTAAGTAGTAGTAGGCATTCAGATCTACTGACATCTCTGAATACAGATACGATAATTTAAATACAATTGTCTGATCACCAGAATACAATTTGAAAGTGGATATTGCATTCAGATTTGTGGGAAGACCGATGACCAGACTGATTGTTGAGTTAGCAAAAGGAAGCAGTGTTGTAGCCCAGTTTATGGTCAATAAACAAATATACAAACTGCTACAGTGTGAGAGCAAAATCAGTAGTAAATGAACAGGGGCATAAATCCTACATAAGTGATTGAACCGAGTGCTATGTGGGAAATCAGGCTGCTCTGTTACTGTTGTGATCCTTACCTGTCCTGTAGTATAACACTGCAGAAAGTGGGGCTCTCAGTGCCTCAGTTTCTCGTTTGCAGCCATATTCAGCTCAGTGCCTTATGAACGAATACTTCAACAAATGCTGTGCTGCATATTTCCAAACAAATGGCTGTTCTATGCTTCACTGATTTAAGGTAGATAATGTATTTTATCCTTTTCATAGATGAGAGTTTGTATGCTCCTTATATGGACATTTCTGAGAATCAGTTTCTGTCTTATATAAATAGTTCTTAAGAGGATTTCACAACTAGAGCCAGCAGGAGGAAAAGTGAAAACCTACTATTAGAACGAAAAAGGATGTCTATTGGTTACAAAAAAATTAAATTAATTAAGCATATGGCCAGGCACACCAATATTTGAGTCTATTCATAAAAATGTCATGCTCTGTTGCATCAAAAATAGCACTTAAATCTCATGAAGTTAGAAGAGGCAGAAAAGACAAGCAGCTCTGGTTAAATAGAATCAATAAATCACTCAAATTCCTAACTAAAGGAGTCTCAAAGGGGGAGATATATATGTAGTAAAATTAAGAAGTAGTAGAAGAGGAAAAAAACCCTTTCTAACCAGACCAAATTCTCTGTGGAGAACATTTTGTAACACATATAGATGCATTTCAAAACCATTTCAAAGCAAGACACTCAACTCTTTCCAAGAGACAGAAGTGAATTTCAAGCATAGAAGAAATCTTGAGAGTACAACAGCAATTAGTCATATTTGTGCATTACAAATTTATGGTTGGAAATAATAATTGAGCAGAAACCAGTGACAGCATGAGATGAGTAGGGAACATTCAGAAGTTAATGGCTCTGTTTTTGTATGTTCCTGGTTGCTTTTGATCAGTGGAAGATAGGACTAGATTAAGAAGTCATTTCTGATCCTGTGTCTCATTATCCAGCCAGCTCCATTTATATAAATTCACACCAGAGGTTCACATAGCATATCATTATTGTGCAGACTCAAAATAATGTAACCATGTTCCAAGACACAGGGATGTGGCAGATCCATGGTAGAAGGTACCCTGGTTCTACATAAGGATTAAAAGAACGGAGCAAAAAAGTATGTATTTGATATGATATAATCGCTACAAAGGCACAGTAGCAAGTGCCACAGCCTTACCTGATTTGGCATCAAACTTTACTACAGTCTTGATCTTCCTTGCAAGGGCTTCTCAGAAACTACAGCCAAGTTTGTAAGGTGTAGTGCACAAATCGGGTGTTTGTATGTAACAAGTATTTCCCCAGTATCAGAGGTTTTAAATCTTTTACAAGGCTCTTTTTTTTCTCTCTCTCAAAATCCAGTAGTTCTTGCTTGGCATCTCTTCAGACTTCTTTATCAGTTTAGAGATTCTGCTTCAGTTCTGTTCACCCTCACTACAACCCAGATTTTTTACAATCACCCTATTGCCATTATGGCCCTCCTTTAGCCCTTCCCTTCCATGTAAACTCTTCTTATTTGCATTCATTACTTTAGTCCTCTGCATTGCCTCAGCACATCTTCATCTTACTACTTTTCTCTCCTTTAGCTACTTTCAGGTGATTTTGACCACTCTCAGACCTGAACCCAACCACAAGCCGAAGCCTGCATCTCATCCTGTGCCCTGATACATAGATGTAGCTGTAACTGAAACCAGCTTCTGTGAGGTTTGGTTTCAGCATTGGCCTTCTGACTGATATTCTAAAATTGGTGTTAACAAACCTTGGGACATTTCCTCAAATTTAGGTGTTCTGAGCTTTTGACTTGATTTTTCTTTCAAGGCAAAGCATTTTCCTAATTAAAAAGGAGCTGAATCTCTTCATGTTCTCATTTATTTTTCCCTGTATATATTCTTTGTAAAATACCACAAAAAAGGGAGGAAGACAATATATTATGCGCTTGCAAGAAACTTTGAAGTTATGTGCAAGAGAGAGAACAAAAATCTGTTTTTTTTCCCAAGACTATAAGGACTTAATAGTGTCATTTTTTCCATTTCTCTGCCCAGCTCCCCACCTAATGTGCAAAAAATATGCAGGGTTCATGAATTGTTGTTGATGTGTCAGCAAGATGTAATAGTAGTAATTCTTCCTAATGAAATATTCTGACCATTTTTTTCCTGATGTTCTTTTCCCCTATTCCTACCACCTTTCTTTTCTATTATCTTAAGCATCATAAGCCTGGAGAAAAAAATCTTGTTTATATAAACAAGAAGTAAAGAACAAGATCTGTTAAAAATTCCTGAGAAGAATAAATGCCAGACTGATGTTTTCAAAAGAAATGCCTTTCATTGTTAGAGGAAACCATCAAATAACATGGTTGCCTTAGACCTATTTCAAAAGTTTGGGTCACCAAATAATGCCTTTCAAAGAGAATTCCAAACCGGCTGTATTTCTGATTAATAGAGCTGATTAAGCCTCTCCTCTTGGTCCCAGAGCTGTTAAAAATTATCAAATTGTACCTATGATATTCTCTTTGTGACTTCTCGAGGGATATTAATGTTTAAATTTTCTCATAAAAACATTTTGTTTGGCTCAATGCATCGGCATTACTTTGAATAGCCATTATTCTAATACTGATCCTTTTGCTTCAGTTATCTGTTCTCCTCTCATCCCTTTCCAGAAGTCATTGTATAAATCCCTCCTTTCATGAAAGTCTGTAGTAGGACATATCATAATATTGTCAGAAGTTGTTCAAACATAGTCATTTTAAATGCCATTGAATACTTTCCCAGTAAAAGTATTTTTGAAAATGTGAATTATTAAGTGTATCAATTAACATTAAAGTCAGTAATCTGCCTAATTTTGACTTTGAATAATAAACATGATGTCATAAAGCAAAATTAAGAGATATGATAACTACCAGAGGACTCTCTTTTCCAAGATATGAAATTTGGAATGATTTCTTTTCTTTTCATTCTTTACTTTTTCTTAATTAAAAAACTTTTCATTAGAACTCTTCTTTTGGAAGAAGTATTCAGTATTCAACATCTCAAAATCTGACTGACACAAACTTAAAATGTTTGTTCTTCACTTACAGTAAAGAATGGAATTATTTCTTGCCATGGAGTTGATACAAAGTTTGTTTTAAAACATGAAAGATCATCTTAGACTGCTGAAAAATGGTATTAAAATTTATAGTTAGATATTGCTGATTGTGATTGAAAATCACTTCATTAAATTATAGTACAGAGGAATGAAGGACATCTTGCAGAAATGAAAATGGTTACAGATTTAATTAAAACATTAAATTATTGTTGGAATAAAGGTCATAATCATAAAATGTAATTGAAGGGAGTACATTAGCATGTACCCTAAGGTATCCTTTCTATTTCAAAATATATATTACGTATTTGACATTTAAAGAGGAAATGGGCACCATTTTATCTGGATGGATGAACTAAGATGGTAAGAATTGTTACACATAATACAACCTAAGAGCCCAATTTTTCAAAAAATCATTTAGTCCTTGCATAGGTACAACATACTATTTTTATGTCTCTGAATGAGAACATTCACCTTATTTATTGAACGTCATGGGCCTGCACAGAGAGGAGGACATTGCATTATATACTAAGACTTTTTCTCTATGGCAAAAGTATACCTTTATAGCACTGACTTTGAAGAGTAGTATTGTCAGACTCTGGTCACATTTATGATCATTTATTACTGCATCTGTGCATTTATCACTGCATGTCCTCTCCCTCACTGCGGATCACGGGAAGCAAACAGTGCATAGTTACAGTGAAGTAGAAGCTGCAAGTAGAACATATATCCAGGCAGCTGTTGTTGAAGTAGACTGATAATGTTACTACAGGACCTCTGTCGCCTCATGCCCTAAGGGTCTCCCTTTTATAAGCAGAAAATACTCCAGGACTGGAAGGACTTTCTTCTTGCTATTTCTCCCAAATACTCAGCAATATTCAATGTATCTGTGAATTCAGTTAATGTCTTTTTTAATATTCTGCATTACCTTCACTTCCTATACTTAGTAAGCTACCTTTTTGTAAGGGGAGAGATTGTTTTGAAATATCTCAGAGGGGAAAATCAGGGTGAATATATTTAGAAAATCTGAAGAAAGAAAACTAGGATAGTTAAACTGGATTTCAGCAGCAGTTATGCTGATGAACTAATGCTGCGGATTGAAGCGCTTAATTTGTATGACTATTGAATAAATTTATTTCTGTAGCTGTCTTTAGATTTAAGAAGTTAGATGGTAATACAGTGAAAAGTAATTTCCTTGTCCCAGCAGACAGTATCTATAAGTTTCCAGAGGAAATTACTGATGATTGATTATTGCATCAAACAGAGTAAGTATTATATGCAAAAAAATATATGCAGACACAAATACAAATAGAGTGAGACTGAATTTTACTGAATAAAAATACTGTTTTACAAATATGTGTGCCTGTGTACATATATGTCATTCAGTAAGTTAGGTGATTTTCATTCATTAAAAGCTACTATTTTATTCATCAGAATACTTTAAGTATGTGTCTCATACTAAAATGTACCTATGAGAACATGAATGTGTGCATACAGATTCTGAGAGCAATAAATGTTGCCTACTGGGGGGTCTAAGCAGAGAGAAGGAAGGAGAGAAGCTCATAGTTCTTTTTCTTCTCCCACCACTTGATTCTGTTGAGAATTTCCTGTGTACGCAGAAGTGACCCAAATTAAGAGCTATCAACCATTTAGAAAATATTTGTGGGTCCATCTTCAGTCTAGAACAAAGCCAAGGGTCAGTGCAGGGATTAGCAAATGCTGGAGAAGTGTCAAGCAAAGAAGTCTTGTCCTCATGAAACAAGTGAGGGCCGTTGTGTGTCTGTATCGGACAGGTTATGAGTACTTTTGTTGCGCTGATGTTGTGAGGTCATCTAATATGTGCCTATTTTTCTAACTCAGTACATCTTTCTTCTTTTCATATCAAGTGCTCTGTCTTTAAGGGTTACTGGTGTGCTGGTTGGTCTTGAAGGTGAATTGTTTAAAATCTCTTTTCTGACGAGAAGGGCATGTCTTCCGTTGTTTCTCAGCTTTTCCTTACTGATCTAATGTCAAAGCTCAAGCACGTGGCTCTTTCTGCACTGATGTCAAGGGCAGATCTGCTTAATGTCACCAGCTCAGAGATCTCGGCTGTTGAGGCATTTACATGCAGGTTTCTGGGACGTCTCTGGTGTAACATCTCTAGGGTTTCTGTCATACTCTAATAAAAAGCCCCTTGAACTTACAAGCTGGGCTTGTAGCCCTTGTATGAGTGATTTTGTATGAATACCGTACTCAAACAAGAACTTCTGAGGGATATTATACTTTAGAAAGTGTTTTGATTTTTTTTGCTTGATACTTCCCTGTTACTTAAAAAAAAAAATACTAAGCAAAATGTTTTGTTCTGTAACCCTATCAAGTGGCTGGCAGTGCTATAAAGAGCAGTTACAGAAATACTTGCTGTGTATAAGGGATATATATTCCACCGGTTCAGAATGTGACCTTACATTTCTATACGATGGTTTCCACTTTTTTTTATGAGGACTTCAGATAGACAGAAATTCCCCTCAGTCCCCCTAATCAGATAACAGTTAATTCTGGCATGGGCAGGACAAGAAATTTCTCCCATTTCACCCTTCTTTTAAGTTTATTTTTTAGCCTTGGTAGAATTGTTTGATATTTGATATCTGTAGATTGACTGCTTTTTTTTTTTTTTTAAGGTCACCGGAGAAATTTTATTAGTGTTGTGAATTATTTGATAAAGAGGGATATCTAGCAAGTGTATTTTTTTAATTATATAAGCTGAGTAGGCAGGTAATATTCATGAATGCAAACACCAATAGCTGTTATGTTCAGCTGGCCATAGCCGAACATAACAAATGGCATTTTCATAAAAGTCAGAGAATTAGATATACACATTCTATCAAGATTCTTTTGAAAATTTTAGCTAGGAATCTAGGAATGCATGTAATTATGAATGTAATTCATGCTACTTCAATTTTATGCCACTAATCAAAATAAGTGTTATTAGGAAAGCTCAACAGCATGAGAGAAATTAGATAAGGATTGGATTTGCTAAAAATTTATTTAGATGTATTAGCATGGCCAGTAAGATGAATATTAAGGATCTTAAACATGGAACTCAGACATGTGTTATAGATGTTTTATGATTATTGGAGTAGGATGACTTTTATTGAATAAAAAAATACAACTTCTTGCATCTTTCTTAATTTAAACTGTACACAGAGTAGTCATATCTAAAGTCTGCAATTGTATGGGAGGGCACCTAATTAAACTTATTGCAGCAATATAAAAAACACCTTATGAAACACTACAGGTATACCTTTGAAAAATACCAAACTCAAATCTAGCTGTGGAATAAACAGATGTTATATGTATCAGAAGTAAAGATCCACTTCTGCGTTCTTTTGACTCAATAGGGCAAGTGACTGAATTCTTATGGAAATGGGGCCATACTTTAAAATGAATTAACCTGTATGTGAACATTATTTAAGCAAAAGAAATTATTATGAGAGTGGGATTTAATTAATATGATCTGATAATTTTGAATATGGTATGGGAAGTTGATTGCAGTGATCGGCATTGTATAATCAAAGATTCCTAAGCTTAAACGTATTTCTTAGAATACATACAGACACCACCACCACCCCCAAAAAAACAGAAACAAATTTCTTCTCTACTGTGAATCTTCCTTAAAAGCAATTCACACCAGTTGCACAGAAAGAAGACAGAAGGCTTAGCATCTGTACCTGTCAGGCAAAAGGCTCTCACTTTTAGTGTACTAGCTGATCATTTTAAATTACCAGACATCCACAAATGCTGATTATTTGATACTTAGCCCATCATCACAAATTTGACACAACACGTATTCACTGAACACAAAGTACCTGCAATACAGTGCTGATCAATGCATGAGGTATATTGAAGCTCTTAGCCAGGCACAGTAGATTTACTCCCAGGCAACATGTCTAAGCTACACAGGCAGCATCAGCCTTGTTACTCGTGTGAGGATCAACCGTATATGTATAGAGAAGATACATCATACCTGTTTTTGACAAGCCTGGCAGATCTTGAGTAAGTTCATTTTAATTAACCTTGGCCAAAGATCCTATTCCTTATTGGCCAGTCATTGGTTGTTTGAGGGCATTGCAGCAAGTTATTTTCCACTGTGGAGAGAAAATAAGAACCATACATAGGTTATTAATAACTGATACATTCCTGAGATTCTTAAATAGAGGTAGGACTCCCCTAAATCTTCCTTAGCGATCATCAGTTTTCATTGCTCTTTCGTGTGGTCTCCACACAATCTTTCAGGTGCCATCTTTCTCCTCATATTGCTCTGTTGCATCAAAGCCATCAGAGGGGCAGTAGCAACCTGCTTACGCTGTTTATTATCATCTGTTATTGCATGGCAGTAATATTTCCTGAAAAGCTATTGCTAAAAGAATTAGTTGGCAAAATACATTTTAAAAGTCTTCTTTTTCCCCAAAGTTTAAATCTACTTCTTTTGCAGAATATTTTTATGAGGTTTCCAGTGATTTTTCACATTCTATTTTTTCTTTTTTATTCTTCCTTTCAGTGGGTACCAAGGGTATTTTTGCCCTCTCCTGCATTACCTTTTCCTTTTTTCCCACTGTTTTCATATATTCAGAAGTATTTCTTTATTAGTAGAAATCTTTAATAAGTAAGCAAAGAAGATGAGTCAGAATTTGGTAAAGGTAGGTATTGGATTATTGCATCTTACAACGTGAACTGTGTTTCTGAAGCACAGCATTTCAAGATCCATACCATGCTATTTTCATATGCCATTATATTGAGGCTGTTTCTGAAACCTTCATTATTTTCATGTCCTGTGAACTGGTAAACTTACACCTGACACAATGAGATGCAGATCTGAATATCCTTAGAGACATTTTCTTCTGCATTAGGATCTCCAAGAACAATGATGTACAAGTGAAATTTAGAATCTTCCTGTTTTGTCAAATGCCTGTTCTCAACAAGCACTTGAATGTGTCAGTAATAATCCTCCATTTACTGGAGAAAAAAAATCAAAAATCAGGCCATGTTTCCTAGATCCTTCAGCTTGGCTGTCCAAATACAAGTTCTTTTTTTCAAAACTGCCATTGTGAAAGATTAGTGGGATATCCTGTCTGCCGGAAGAAGAAAAATCCAAAGGAAAAAAAAAACTCATCCAAATTCCACGCAGGACAGATGTTACTTAACAGAGCGTACATATTCATACAGACCCACATATATATCTGTAGGTGTATATATTTGGTAGAAGACAAACACAGGCTAAAATTCTGGACTTTAATATTACCTTGTACTGGAGTATGGCATGTAAACTACTTTCTGAGATGGACAAGGTGTAAGTCTTGTATTACTATTTACCTGTTGGTCTCATTATCTGTTTTTTTCCCATATATTGCCAAAATACATTATATTACATTATATGTCTCTCCCTGATGACCTGGAACACCTAAAAAGTATTGCAGTACAAGTCTATTTGGACACAAAGTTATGCCTGTTTTCCTCAGTTTAATGGAAGTTTCTCAGAAATTGATGAGGTTTTCAACAATTTACAGAAAGTTTCAACAGTACTGTGTTTCCAAGAGGCATTTCCAAATTTTCAGCATATTAGTGCCTTAAGAAGCTGTGTCGGAAGTGTGGCTGAAATAGCGAAACAGAGTAATAGTTACACTTGAGAGGTAGAATACATGCATCCTGGCCTTGCAACGTGTCTTGAGGTTATGTCAGTGATTAGCTTTTCTGCCTATGAAGAGAATATTGAGCATTCTCAGTTAATTAAGAAAGACCAAAATTTCCTTTTTTTTTACCTGAAATCAACTATACTTATTTAAAAATCTGAAATTGGAAGTATTTATGAACACTAAACAAAATCAACCACATAAAATGGTAGCTTTATATTTGCAACTAAAATTGTAGGGCTTAAGTAGAGTTATACATGCTTTATTTACAGTAGAGGATAATCTGCCCCCTTCCAGTCTCCCTAGGACTGTCCCAGACATTATTTAAATAGGGTGTTCTGATCTGTTTTCCTGAATTACTAGTCTAAATTCATCCACATATTCTGAAAGGTAATAGGAAGCAATCAGGATGGAGATTGCTGTATGGTATTTATTTATTTATTTGGCTAATTTTGTTACTTTATTTCTCTTCCCCTAAAGTGAGGGCCATTCGGAGAAAAAGAAACAACCTTGTTAAAAGATGAGCTTCTTGTTTTTTTCTAACAGCTAGAATAACTACTGCAAATAAATTATTATTAGTGAGTTATATTCCTTACTATATGAATCCTCAAAAAGAAATATAACAGGAAACTGACTATGTGACACTTCTGCTCATTAATGAAACTGGGAGGAATACAGTTTACTGATAAGGCATTTCTGAGGACATCTTTAGACATCTGAGCCATGACCTTGTAGTGAAGAAGGAAGTGAAGGAAACAATATACAAAGATCAAATGAAAAAGGGGTGCAAGGCAGTAACTTTTAGCATCACAGAAGATTGAAATGGCAGTGGATGACTCGAATAATTCAGGCAATAGAATGAAAAATTAGAAGTGCATCAGAGAAAGTTATATGTATTATAAAAGAGATATACTAAACTTGAAACTAAAGTTGAGGCTCTGTCTACATTTCTGTTGCTCAAATAACCAGAAGAATTTCTGCTTCATAAATGTCTTTTTTTTCTTTTTCGTTCAGCTTCCCACCTCCCCAAATCCATTCATTATCATGGTACCAAATAAGACACAGAGAGGAATTACAAGATATGGTAGATTAAACAGATAAGCCATGAAACTTCAAGAGAAAGATGTGTAGGTTTTGTTCATTTGCTTGTTTGTTTGCCAATTACTGCCAAAATCTAAATGCAGTGTATTGCTAAGTGGTAGAAGGGTGTCCATAGTGACAACTGAAGCTACTTCTCTATTATAAGCCTTTTGCTTTTAGACCTTTTCTTGCTATTGTCTCTGAATCAATCAGTCTATGAGCATGCTTACATAAATCAGAATGGTCTCTTGGGGACTGCTGAGACTAATTAACAAAGTTGAGGGAGATTTAGAGTTCAGGTATTAGCAAAAAAAGAATTCAAAATGCTTAAGACTTGCCTTGTGTTAGTGTTAAAAAGAAAGTCTTAGCCTAGAAACAGTTCAGAAGAAAATGAAGCATGATAGATCTCCTGGTTTGTTTATTTTTGATCACTCTTGTGGGGTTCTTACCCATGATAGTTTGTTATTCCATTAGAAAAATATGCAGTTAAAAGTTTTCTATTTTAAGTTAGTGGCATAATCCTATTTTATGTCATGCTAGGTAAATGGACCACTGGACATAACCAGTTGCTGAATCCGGCTAGTTCTTATATCATTAGGCCAATTTCTTGAATTTGAAATGTACACAATATTGAATTACAGTACACCAAACTTCCACTTCAGTCATTGACTTTGGGGAATAACAGCAATATCAGGTCCTTTAGTTTAATCATTAAAGCTGAAGAGCCTGGGGGGGGGGGGGGGGGAGGAAGAAAGGTAAGAGATGCAAAGCTTAACAAAAGAGAAAGACAGCTGAACTCCTACTTGTTGTTCAAAAGTACTTGATAAAGCTACTTGGAACTGATGTAAAGTCTGTGGTGTCAAATGAGCTCTCAGTGAATGAAAACAGCTAAGGAAAAGAACACTGGTGGCCCATGGGCAAAGTGAGACAGTGCTGTTGTTTCAGTGTGGGTTGCAGTGAACTGCCAGGTTAAATTTTAGGAAAACCTTGCAAGATTGCAGTCAAGCATTTAGTGTAATAGAGTTTTGAATGGTAGCAAACAAAAGCCAGAATATCTTCAAAAGCAGTGTCATTATCTGAGAATTTACAGTGATTAAAATTTTTGCAAGCTTTTTATTTTCCCTTTTTCATCAGTGTTTTTTTCCCTGCTAACGATCATTCATTTTTAGTCTGCCATTAAACAGCTTTATCAAATGAAGGCTGTGTGGCTATGTAATGAGAAGGTATCCAATAAAAATGCTTTCAGTTACATTTTAAAACTGCAAAATATCAAATTACTGCTGTATGAGAATACTTCATTGAAGACTCTAAGATTAGGAGGGAGGTCATTATATTTCTCTACTACATGACTTTGTAGTATAATAGCATAGTGTCACCTTAAACATGATTCATTGAAAGTGTTACAGTGAGCAAACTAATTTTTCATTTCTAGAGCTCTGCAATCAATGAACCAGTTCATACAAAGTAAGATGCAGTGTAAACTTCTATTTCTTTATTTCAATTGCTACTAGAACTTTTAGATGATAAAACCAAAAATAATTGAAAAAAATACAATCTAGTTTTCACTATCTCTGTGATTTATTTAATTCTTATATTTGTCTTCATTCCAGTTATATTCATAATTGCTAGTTTGCTTCATCTTTTGATTCTCATTCTCTAGCAAACATTGGGTTGATAGAAAACTGATTGAGTTGCAGGAGATCAGAGTTTAGCTCCTTATTTTATAATGCCCATGTTACATTTGAGAAATTAGTATGTATGAGATTAAGTTCCATTTGCGTAAGAGATTTAGATACTCAGAAAACAATGGGGCAGAAGCACTAAGTCACTTGGCCAGTTTTAGAAATCTTACCCTAATCTTTGTAACTGACTTCCCGATTTCTGAACTAACTTTTTCTTAACCACTTGGATTACAGATTTTCAGGATTGTGTCTAGCACAAATCTCAAAATCTCAGCGGAACACATATCGAGGCTTAGGACCTCTACTGTCCTACAATAAGAGGCTTGAAAATCCTGCAAGATTATTTTGATTATTTATAAAAATTATGTCATAGCATATTTTAAAATCTTTTCAAATAATTGTATACTCTGGTAAGGCTGTGGGTTGGATCAAACCATGTATAAACTGGGTGTGTTCCACAGGCATTGCATTTATGGTCAATATAAGAAGTAATTAGTCCATTTGAAGTAGAAAAAGTATCAATCCCTGGCCATAACACAAGCTGCAAGCAAGACTGTGATCAGATGAATTTTCCTTGTCTGAATTTCAGAAGCGAGTGACTAACACATTGGTTTATGCACACCAAAGAGACATTCATAGATCTTGAGGCGTGATCCTGAGTATAAGCTGAATGTGTTCAGTGTATGGTTTCTTTGCTGAAAAGATACCTGCAATAGCAAACAGAAAATCTCTCTTCTTGATTACTAGTAAATTTAGAAGAATTGGATTATATGCACATTCCTTTTAAATAAGCAGTTTTGTATCAAAAATACCCCGGACCCATCTATACAGCATTAATTTTTCATAGCCAACTACTGAATACCACTTACCTCTTAACAGTGTTGCTCAGGGCTGCCCAACTGAATAGATGCATTTTCTACATGCTGCTGCAATGACCTCAATGCAGATTAACATGAAAAGAGTACAGTAGGTGTGTGTATCTAAACGAGCAGTTCAGTGCTACCAAGTGGTTCCTTTCAGGCGCTAATTTGCCTTGCTTCTGTAGTCGGAGCCATGTTGTATGCACTTGAGTATACCGCCGGCACCCTCCAAGCTGTTTCCTTCCTGGTGGAATCGAGGTGGAAGTCACATACTGGGGCATCATCCAGAGCACCCCACTTACAGTGTGGACCTGAGGCCTTCCCACAGTTCACTCTCTGGGCATGGGTGGGCGTCTGTTAGTAATGAAAGGCAGTCTGTTCCAAAACCTGTGTTGTCTTGCTTCTCAGGTTCAGATGGTCAGTGAGGGTTTAGGACCAGCGACTAAGTGAATTGCCAGTGAGTACACGATGTGTTTATGGTTCCAGAGCAGAGCACCAAGCCAAACCTCAGTTTTCTACCTCTTTGCCCTGCACCACTTGGTAAAGGGTTTTGCCTGATTCATCTTTTTGTGCATTCAAACCCCTTCACAGTGGGCAGGCCAGTTACAAAGCCCTGCACTTTGGATCTGGGTTTAGAGTAGATACCAGCTATTATCATACACTTTCAGCTATACAAAAGCTATACACAAAGTGCAATTACTCAAGCATTGCACAGATGGAGTGAATTTCACCTTTCAAGCATCAGCTTAATGTAATTTTCAAGAGCATATTTTACTTTTTACACTTTTTTGTGGTGTCACAGAACACTATATTCCTGCTGACAGATGGAGGGGATGCTTTACCAGAATTAAATTAACTTTTAAGAGTAAATCTGTTTTCCTCTTTGTTTTACAGATTGTGTATTCTTATAGTTCTGAATTTAAAGGGAGATAAAAAGGAATGATTTTTGAGAATGTTTTTGTTGTTCGCTGGGGAAGCAAAGCAGAAAGAAAGTTTAGTTGTTCTTGTGCAAGGTGAAAAGTAGATTAGTTCTGAACTAATGTTTTGCTTTATTCCTAATTGCTTCTTTATTATTTTTACATTACTGATTATAAAAAAAACTTTGTTCTTGACAACTCTGCCTTTTCTGTTGTGAAATCATTTCTGCCTTAAAAAGATTTAAAAAGTCAACTTCTGGATTTAGACCTCTTCTCTGGACTGCTTAAACACATGCAAAGAGTTCTGGCCGCAGAGCACTTACTGCAGAATCAGTGGGTGACTCCAATGGCACATTTCCAGTCCAGAATTCTTACTACTTTGCACTCAGAAGATCTTTTTCATTGAAACCCTCATTGCATTCCATAAACAATAAAGAAGCCATATGATCCCTAACGTTAAGGAGATGACTAGCTGCAGTGAGTTACCTGTAAAAGATCACATAACTTTTCTAATAATCTGCCATAGTCAGACCTTGTGCATACATTCATATCCACGGTAGACCTCCTAAGATTAGAAAATAAAATGGTAACTCTGTCATTTGCATGAGGAACTATATGCCTCTCTTTTAAGATGTAAAGAGCAAAGAGGTCAGGTAGCAGGAACTCTGATAGCTGGACTGCTTACAAACCTTCAAAAATAGTATTGCTGTAGTATTCACTGTTCTGGATTGCAATAAAAATGCAGAGGCAAATACAACATGATGTTTGAATTCCAAATATTTTTTACTTTATGTAATATTTAATTTGTGTTGTATGTTAAGGATGAT
Source organism: Apteryx rowi (assembly GCF_003343035.1). Classification (NCBI taxonomy): domain Eukaryota; kingdom Metazoa; phylum Chordata; class Aves; order Apterygiformes; family Apterygidae; genus Apteryx; species Apteryx rowi. The sequence goes on from NW_020450965.1 coordinate 271,917, forward strand.
AATATAACAACTTTCTGTTGCTTTGTGTTATTTATTACAAACTTTCGTGTGGAAATACAGAGGGTTTCGGGATAATTTGAGCTATGATAGAATAGAATCAAAGAATAATAGAAAAATTTAGGTTGGCTCTCTGGAGGTCATGCAGTCCAACCTCATGCTCAAAGCAGAGCCAGCTGGATCTAGTTGCTCACAGCCTTGTATGATTGAGTTCTGAGTATCTCCAAGGATGGAGAGTCCCCAACCTCCCTGGACAAATTGTTCCAGTGTTTTGCTACCTCCACTGTAAAAAAATGGGAATCTATTTTCAGGAATTATATTTATTATCAGATGAACTGGGAGAAAAATGAACTGGTAGTTCTAATAAAATAAACTGAGCTTACAAGTCCATTAATTGCACTAGTTTTTAAACTCACGAAGTAACGCAGCGTGGTAAGACTAAATTAACAGTCTTTCTTGATTAAATCATGTAGACTTACTGATTCACTTAGTAATTGTCACATGTACAGGACCTGGCCTGAAACTGAAGCTGAGTAACTCTGGCAGTCCTCTTTGGACCATGCAGCCCTAGCCAGTCAATCTACTAATATACATATATGAGAATTAGGCAGTCCTTAAAATGATCCATGCTCCTTCCAAAAAAAAAATACTGTCTCCCTCTAGTTCCAGCTACAGCAAAAGATAGACCAAGTGCTATAGTGTGATAACTTAAATGATTTTTATTTGGAGTTTTGGACTAGGTTCTGTTGCCTTACTTCTCTACCCCTCACCATAAAAAGTCCAACTGTATTATTTTCCTGAGCTACATGCCTTTGATGAGCAAGAAAATATGGGATACGCTGGCATACTGCTGTACATAAGGCAGTCTTCTGAGGTTGGGTTCTTTCATGGATTGCAGAACAAGGCGTGCATGGGGGCTTTCTGTCCGTTAGAGCAGAGAACCGATTACATAATGTCAGCATTACCCTTGTGGTTTACATCAATGTCAATATTAAAAACCACCTGACTCTGGATTGTTCTAAAAGCAGAAGATTTTTTCCTGTATTTTTTTCACCTGTAGTATGTTGTTAATGTAAATAGAGAGTAGAGAGAGTATCTGTTTTTTCCCCATTGAAGTTCATCACTGTCACTTTTTTTTTATGTTTGTCATCAGAGAACAAACTGAAAAATCCATAGTCTAATGAAAACAGAATGAACAAACCAAAATATAAACAGCAAATATACAATACTTAGCTTAAAGTAAAGATCAGAAGAACATTGCAGAAAGGATTGGAAGGGCTAGGATAACGAAGAACTTGCTTAAAAAGAGAAGCAATGGGGATCTTTCTGTTTGCTTTAGTGAGATATTCATCAAGCCTCAGGCCCTAGTCACCACCTTTGGGCCTATATATTTTTGGAAGATCTGTAATTTAGTTTTTTTAGCCAAATTCCAGTCAAGTTTTATGAAATGGAAGCTTTTTTTCAAGAAACTTTGAGCAAGAATGAATTTCAGAAGAAATTACAAGAGGAAATCAACTTATTTAACACCAAAATACATTGAACGTAGTCTAAATTTATTGTAAACTCAGAATTGATTGTGACAGATCATCTCCTGCGAGATTGCATTGTACTTCTGTACACAATGCAGTGGAATCTTTTCCTATCTTTAAAGCACGGAGCTGGGGCTTGTCACCACTGCATGCTGTGTTTATATGCATCAGCAGGGTGTGCTGCACTGCTCCTACTAAGTCACTTGCTCAAATTTTCTCATGCAGTTTCCATGTCAGCAGTCTTAGAAGTAGACATTTTTCTGTGTAGAAGAAAATTAGTTGACTATCTTTTGTCTGTGATTTTTTCAGTTATCCGTCTGCAGATTTCTTCCATTAATATTGCTGTATTTGAAAAAAAAGTTAGTTTTTAATGACTACTAAATTAAGTTATAAGACTTTTCGTTCAGAAATCATAGCTCTAGACTTTGAAACAACATTGTGGGAACCCTTGTTTTGGTATTTAAATGTACAGGTATAAACATTTACCTGCCAGCATAATTTTAAGTTAATCTAGACAGCTAAACTCAAACCATACTTTGAATTCAATGAGCTTTTAAATGCTTATGAATGCTATTTTTTTCATAATACCATGTAGCCTGAAAAGATAGATTTCTACTGTATACAATACACTAAATTTTCCAGGACATCAGTGATATTTCCATATTCAGCTGCATAAAAATATTCCTAGAGTTTTCTCCCATGAGGAAAAATGTTTTCCCAAAAGCAGAGCTTGTAACCAGGCTGATGGTCATAGTTATTTGTTTTAGTTGAAATAAGAAAATTACAAATAAAAGACAAATTGCACAGTATGTAATGGGGTAAAATTGAAAGCTTGTTTCAAAGTTATGTACCTCAACTTAAAAAAAGGCCAAAGGTTCTTTTGTTTCATGCTTTTTTAAGTAATACAATTTGGATTCTTTCCGTTTCCCTTAGTTTTAGAAACTTCTGGATGCATGTTTTCCTTGTACCCTTTTAAAAAAGGTTTCCTTGAGAAAGAATGTTGTTATGCAATTGAATTCAGATTTTAGATATATAAGAAAAAATATTGAGGGAGTTTACAACACAGGAAATATTATGGACCTAGTCTGACAACAGTTTTATTCCATATAAAAAAGCTCTTTATGCTTTAAATATTTCAGGATTTGCCAGTAATGAAAATAGAAATGCCACAAAAAAGCTGTTAGAATGGTATTTCAAATTGGAACTGGGGAATAAAGGAAATTTTGTAAGTCAATGTGCTAAAGCAGCAAGGAGATGATAGTACATATGGAAAGATGCTTGTTTTTTTCCTACAAAATTCCTGCAACTGTGAGTATAAACCAAGTAAAAATGTTACCAATTGTTCTGACTTTCAGGTCATTACATTACTAATTGCCTTCAATATTTCTCAAAATAACCATATTTCTAATTATATTCATGCACAAAAGCATCCAAAGTTTGGATAAAAACTCATGAATAAATTAGACACCCATGAAGAACAGACTTCATGAGAGCCGTACTAACAAAAGAGGTTACTGTAGCTTTGTGAGTGGTTCTGTTGTAACATCATGTTGCTAACGTGAGTTTTAAATTATATTTGATTGTAACTTTTTATGTAAAGCAATAATTTGACCAGCAGTTACGTACAAGAAAGAACAGAAACATAGTGACATGGCAAATCATGTTATTGTATATGTGCCAAAAATATAACCTCTGTGATAACTTTGTGTTTACTATTTGATGGAAGCTATAGTTTGATTCAGTGACAGAAAGGGTCATTAACTTCTCTACGTCTGCGATCAAAGGTGTGTGTGTATGCGTGTGTACGTGTACCTCAAGAGAAATGCTAAACTGTATTTCCGCACTGCACTGTGGTGTTTGTGCCAGCGTATGGGCTTCTCTCTGGAGAGGCTGCCAGCAGTTAATCAGGGTGAAAGTGTGGTCAGGGTGTTTAATATGTCAGGGAAACTGGGGAGTTAGATGGTATCATGCTCTAAAGGGTGACAAAAGGGTGTGGAGGCTATGAAATACAGCAAACATGCTGTTTCTTTTGTGGAGCTGCTCGCATGTTGGAATATTGAAATATAAGCTTCTGTTTACATTCCAGAAGTAGATACAAATACGTGTAATATGGATGTATTAGTGTATTACTCAAAGGGGACAGAGTATAGTGATAATAACACATAGCTGAATTTTGTGAGGTTATTTTCTATTACCAGTGCAGATACTGATTTACAAGATCCTGCCCATTTCCCAAGAGCAGTAAGGGCTTCATGTTTTCTGGCACTTTCATGGGGGAAAGAGAGAAGCTCTCTTAAGCTACCAAAAGGGTATGAAAAATGACATGAAAAATCAGGCATTCTTAAGCAGACAGAGATTCCCGGGGAGAAAGGACGAGACATACCCATGGGGAGAGGCACCTGTGTTATCCCAAAGACGGTGACCAGAGAAGCTCCTTGTGCCTGCCACCAACATGACAATGAAAACACAGGTCAGTGATTCATCAGTCCCAGCTTCTCCCTATTCCCAGCCTGTCCCCCTGACCTTTTAGAAAATTATTGGAACATCTTCAAATGTTTTTGCTGTGTACAGATTATATTTTCTTCAAAGTGAAAAATCCTTGGCAAAGACAGTTTATAGGGTTGTGTTTTTATTTCTTATTTTTGTTTCAATTTTCTGCAGGGGTTCAGATTCAGATCAATATTGGCTTGGTGTAGTTGTGACCAATAGCTACTATGTATTTCCTTGAGACCTTTTGAATTGAACTGAAAACTGAAAACAGGCTAGAATACATTTTGCTTACTCTGCCTGCTCTTGAACAGTCCAGTCTGTTTGCTTTATTAGCTCTATTAAGAGCTACATATTTTTTTCATGCTGTTTTTGCCTGCAGAAGGAAGAATTTGGTGAGCTGCAACAAAACCTATCTGAGGAATGATCAAAACCATGATGGATTTGATGAGGGTTTTGTGAACTCTTTGTTTAGATGATCCTGAATGTGGAACGTTTTATTGTATATTTACGTGGGACAGGATAAATTGAGTGCAGCACGTGCATTCTCCACCAAGTCAGGATGAAAATGTTTACGCTTCTTCTTCATGAATGTGTTCTCTTTTGTATTACCGGAAAACAGCATATTTATAATTTCAGAATGTTAAATCAGTAGTATCCTTACTGACAAAAATGCATAACAAAACTACTCTATGACTTCTATTAGTCTCTATGAGTCAACAGGAATATAAATACATGCATAAGAAAATTAATAAATAAGACTTTTACTCCTTGGTTTGTTTTAAAGATTTGATCTAAAACTTCAGAGTCACTGAAAAGACCTCAGTGGCTCAAATTCAATGGCAAATTATTTACTTCACTAAGTAATTTTTGTTTTATAATAACAATGGTTCATTTCTAACTTACATTTGAGAACTTCATTTATTGGATTTCAGTTAAATAGGGCCTAGAGATAGCAAACATCAATGTCTTAGCCTATAAAATAAAGACTGAATTCTCATAAATAAAATCCAGAATACAAAATTTCAGCACAGAAGTATCAGTAAATAACTAAGCTATATTTATATTTATTCATCAGATTTTCAGTGGAGAGTAGAAAACCTGGACACTCTTGCTATGATAATGTGTAATTATAACAGTAGCACTTTTACATTGAACCTTTCTGTAGAAATGTCAGTTGGAAATTTACTCCGTTATTTTTATGCCAATTATCTTTTATACACATGGTCATGGATCATTTAACAAAAAAAGAGAAATTAGATATTTTCCAGATTGTACAGTATTAAAGAAAACCAGAATAACAGTAACAATTTCAATTCTGTAAAAGGTGAGTAATTGAATTTTAATGGAATCATTCACTTTTTTCAATGAATAAAACATTTTCTTTTCTCTTCCTTAGTTTGATTATTGAGAAATCCCACAGTTTCCCCTCATAAAAGAGAGCTTTCTAGCATAAAAAAGGGATACTTTTTAGTGTAATTAACAGAAATAAAACAGAATTAAATACAAATAAAATAGAATAAAATAGAATTTTTATTATTCAGTTTCTGTTATTCCCGTGTTGTGGATGATGTTAAGAACAAAAAACTGATACACGTTTCAGCAAAATTAAAACAAAAATTAAAAAGAGGCCAATACTATCCGGCTGGCATAGTGTTGATGGGAAGTATAGGCAAGAGGGAGACAGACTCAGTGCAGTCTTGTCCAAATGGCCTTTCAGAGCCAGCCCCTGTGCCAGAGGCCAGCCGAGCGCTGTGCCCTCGCCAGCCCGGGCTGGCAGCTGCGGGAGCCAGCCTGGCCTCGGGGGGGACGCTTTCCCTCGGCACCTTGCCTGGCAGCTCTGCGGCTGGTTTGTGTTGGTGCCTGGAGTGAACGCTTCCCAGAATCACTCAGGCTTTGCTTCTGATGGAACTAACTGATTTATTCCAAAGAAAATGTGAGCAATAAGGGAACTAAGGACATAGAAGTGACTTGACAGTGAAGACATACTCTCTGAGGCAAAGTGCTTGCAAATTGTCTACTTTATTCAGCCTCTGATTTCCCACTGCCTGTGAGTTACCAATTAAAAGTTACTTTTCATAATAAATCTTCTCAAACACAGATGACAGTGAATGTAAAATACTTATAATCAGCCTAATAACCAAAATGCCAAACAGCCTGAATAAATATTCTTGGTGACTTGCACTGTTTTTTGGACTTGATAGTCTGCCTTCTGATATTAATATTCTGTAACTCTGTTTAGTTGTACAGTAACTTGCCCTGTCCGACTGTTACTTCTCTCACTTTCAGTAGCCATTATCTCTGCCTTTCAGAGGCTGGAGCTGCAGTTTTCTTCAGTATATGTCCGTTGAGGTTGACAGCCTCACAAATCTGCAGAAGTACTATTTAATGTCTCAGAAGATGCCAGCTTCACTAGAAAATGACACTGTCCACATCTGTGATGAGACTGCATAATTTTAACATGAGACCTTTGCTTTTCGGCCTTTTCCATGTCTCTGTATTTCTGCAAATCCTCTATGACTCTGACATCTGTTTCTACCCAGTGCAAGCAATCTTGTTTACAATTTTCACTTAAATAAAATGTCAGCATGTGACAACCCATGCTTCACTGGTGCCATCTTATAATTTTGCAGAGCTAAATACAGATTGGTGTCTCATTCCACTGCATTTTTTATAGGCACTTTATTATTTTGATGCATTTTTTACCAACCTATGGCGAATGGAGATAACAGACTAGAGGTCACATGTCTAAACCCCTATTTCATAGCAAACTGCTTCTTAAACAGCAGCCCACAGACAGACATTACCATGTCTGATATGTCTAGTGACAGTAGATTTGATGCACATGATCGTCTGTTTAACTCTACTTTCTTTTTCTAAGGCTGGGTCAGAAGTCTTAGAATAATAGTTTAGAGCAAATACATATACATTCCCATTAATTGTAAACAGGTCTCTGTGTTAGGCATTTAGTTTGCTATGCAAGTAGCGTGGATTATCTTTATCATCTTGGCCTTCATTTTTGGCATATGCAGTAAGCCTTCACAGTTTGCGCAATATCCCTGGCCATCTGAGTCTTCAGTATAAATTATCTCCAGCTCTCCTCTTTGACTTTTTTCAATTCTTAAATGCCTTTTCTGTACCATTGCAATGTTTACAAGCTATCTTAGGAATCATTATCCTTTAAGGAGAATCCTCCCTGCCCTCCAGAGAAAGTGAGAGCTTCCTATTGATTGATTGTATGAGTTGGGAAATTGTTCTTCTGGCCTCTCTGTGCTAATAACCTAAATTACTTTCTGCAGGGTGTCATCCTCCAAGTGTAGCTTCAGCCACCATGGTCCATCTTTTGCTAAGACCAGGTAAGAATTTTAAATTAGACTGATTTTCTTATTCTGAACTTGCACTGCCATAGTGCTGCCAAATGCCTTAGGACAGTCAGTTTGAAATCCTTATATCTCTTCCAGGTTTGTATTCATTTTGCAAGTCATGTTTGTAATTAGAAGACAAAACCAAAACCATGAAAACAACAAAAGCCCCTCTGTGTTTTGAAGTGGTGTTTGTCAGGCCCCATTTGGCAGTGGCAGCAGTTGACCCTGAACTTTTATAAGGAAAGATGTTAGACTTTGTACAGCAAGCAAATCCTGCTCCTCAATCTGAATGTATTAGAATTAATTTGATATAATAGTCATGATATTTAAGCCAGCAGTCTCCACTTTTGATCATACTAATGTGAAAGAAGTGTGCTGATTACTTCCTTGAAGGTGTCTAGCAGCAGCTTTGTCTTGCACTTACTATCACAATACCATAAATCTGACTAAGATTCCATTTTTCCAGCTTTTTAAAATTAGCATTTCATCTTCAAAGGACATTTTTGCTCATGTTTGAGGAGAAAAAAAAGTAGGCACAAACTTCATACAACTTTACCATTCACAAAATCTTCACACCCATTGCCCAGAGAAGAGGGGATTCTAGTTGTGGCCTTAAACATCAGTAAAATCTACGTCTGCTTTTAGTTAGGTTAACTTCTCACCTTTGAAACACCAGCTTTGACTCTTTCTAAAGCTGCTAAGAAATTGGGTCATGTTATTTTATTTTTTCTCAGACCACAATATGACTAGTATAGACATTGATATTCTTTGCGGCAGTACTCCAAGTTAGGCAGGATTCTGAGTTATATCTGTCTGCATCCTTTCCTCAAGATGAGCATCCCAAAAACATGAAAGAGACTTTGAATGTAGCCTGAAGTTTCATTAGAACATAAATTAGAAAAACAAACTTAATTAAAATAGAAAATACTCAGATTAACCAGGTAAAATAGAATAGAAATAAGCATGAGTTTATAAACAAATTTCCAACTTCACATTTTAAACTTGCAGAGGGTGTGTGCATAAATGTGTGCTACCTGCCAGAATTCTACTAATTCTAATGTGTCCAGGATGGAAAGGTACTTATATTTGTCATTCAGTTATGGTTAGGAAACATTTAGCGTCTGGGTGTGTATGTGTAGATACACATTTATTTGTATAAGTATATAACAGTCTTCCTGTTACAGGACAATACAAAAGTTTTCTTTTAACATTTTAGCCTTGGGGCTAAGCAGTGATTGACAGGTATCCCCAGGGGGTGTTTTTTCACTAGTGTAAAGAAAATGAGCAGGGCTTCAAGTTCCTGCTGCTGAGCAGTTAAACGCTTTTACCCACCTTTTCTGAAGAGACACAGTTGCATAATAGAGTTTGGCATAGGAGCCAATATGAGCATACCGTATGTGCACATCTTTTGTTTTCTTCTAAAGACTGCTAAAGGAAATGTATAATGGAAGTTTTAGCTTATCTGGCTTCACATTCCCTGAGGTGTTGAGATGCTTTCTATTGTTTGTAAATGTTTGTTTTCAATAATGAAAATCAGTAATGCCTCCTTTGTGACTTTAGCCACTGTATATAGCTAAACGTCCAGATGGTGTTATTACAGGAAAGAGTCAGAAACTACGTAACTTGGGAATATCCACATTTTCACATGTTGCATATTGCTCCGAAGAGTGCAGTAATTAAAACTTTAAAAATAATGCTGAAAAATAATGAAAAAACTATGAAGAGGCCTATTCTATTTGATCATTATGCAAAACACAAACATCTCTAAATGTTTTTGCTTATCTGGTTTCTTAGCAGAAAATGTATCAGAGAAGAATATGGTATGACAGCTTGTTTCAACTTCCTTGGGGGATAATGAGCTTTTCTTTCAAGGTTGGGCCAACTGATAGGTACACATCTAAATTTTGAGAGCGACTCTCAACTTGTGTTTAACTCTGAAGTCTGCTTTTTTATTTCAGAGTTGAAGAAGGACTTGTCTAATTTTTTTGACTGTATTCTCTGGTCTCATAGAAGATGTTACAGTTATCTACAGGCTTTGTCATGCCTACATCCTTTAGACCAGCATAGCTACAATGAAGCAACTGGAGGAGCAACAGAACCTATGATTTTAACAAAATAGGATATGATCTCTCTTTTTTTCTTCTGTGCACATGATAAAAACAGGTTCTGTTATTTTATCTGTGAGATTCTAAAATGAATTGAACACCCGTGTAATTCTTAAACTGCTGATTCTGGCTTGCTCAACAGTGCTTGATATATGTATATCTACTATATAAGTGCATTTTAAGTTGATTTTTATAAGTGTATAAGTATGTCTTTATATATTTAAGTGGAAAGCTAGGAGTTCAGAATAAGATTTCTAAAGTTTTGAATCTTTATTCACACATGAATTCGATGACAGTATTTGTAGGAATAAGGATTAGCCCTATGAATAAGAGTTGTAAAATCAAGCTTAACAGTTCTCCTTGTGTATTTTGTTCATTGACAATTCACCTTCAAAAAATTTTCCTTCCAAAAATCATCATGAAGAACAAGTTACTTGTCTCTGCTTTTAAGGCTCTTCTCTATCACACTATTAGTCTCTCATATACCACTGAGAGATCAGTCTGGATGCCCATAACCACCAGGAATGTAATTTTGATCACTCACTCATTGAATTTTCCAACAAATATCTTTGTGTTTCTCATCTTCAGCCTCTTCTATTGGGATAATTACTTTGTAATAATAATTCACAGAGCATATTCATTCTTTTTCTTACAAAATTTTCTTAAAACCAACAGCATTATTAGGAAGCTCAGACGTAATGCATCTGGAACCATATTGTATGCTATCAAATACAACGTACTAATTATATAACAGAATATAGAATAGGATAAGGAGCAGTGCCAAGATTTTGTTCCACAGACTGTGTCTATGCTGTCTTAAAACAATACTCTCAAGATCAGAGAGTCCTCTATCTCCTATCGCCTAATCTTTGCAAATATAGCTTCAAATGCAGGTAGAACAAGTCCTCCAGAGTCCAGAAACTTCTGTCATGTTAGCTTATTTCCAGGCGTGTTTATGTAGTCCTCTGACAGGCTATCTTTGAGAGAAGGTAGGGCTGAGTAGGTAATATATTTATGTCCACATCAAAGCCCAGTGCTTCAGGACAGTATAAATATGGTAGTGTTATCTAGAAAGCTACTAATCAGGTAACTTGAGTTATTATGATCATTTCTTGTGTTGTTGTGAGCATGGAGACTACCTGTCTTTGTGATGTAAAGTTTCTTACCAAGAATCTTCAGAAGTGCTTACTGGTAAATAATCTTCTCTCCTGAGAAATAATAAAAATAGAAGAAATAGTAAAAGAAGGTGTCAGTTCACTTAATGCATTTGTTTCCTCTGTTGTTTCTTGCTTATGGAAAGTTTCAAAGGAAGGCTCTACCTTCTGTGAGGGTGAAACTGAGTGCTATGAGGACACACAACTTTTTTCTTGCAGAAAAGATTGGACACAGGTGTTGCTTTGGTCAAGTTAAGGCAATGTAAATGTGGGTTTGTCCTGGTTCACTGCAGAGAGGTGAATTTCTTCCCAGGTAACATGAAAGAGAAGTTTTGTTACATAAAAAGTGAAAAATGTGTAGTTATTTTATCTTGGAATAAAAGTAACTACTATCACAATAGAAGACTTCAACAACAAAGACAGGGGTAATATCTTCAAATAGTCAACTCAGAAAAGTGCTATGTTGCACTGCACTGAGATGAATTTCTCTCTCAGATCAGCAAAGCAGTCAGTTGCCTGCCATTTGGATAAATGAACTACAGAAACTGTGTTAGTGTTGGAACTGAGCATCCACTCTAAAAACCCAGCTTCCTCCTATCCTGAGATTTCAAACTGAAGTCAAAACATGTGACTCACTCACAATATGGTCAAAGTCTGGCTTAGATATCAAATACTATTGCACACAATACAGCAGGCGCTTCCCTGGTACAATTTTCCTCTCTTCTTTCCCTTCCTGCCCCCACCAAAAACAGCAGTGGTTTTGAAATGAATAGTTTCTTTTATTTGGTGTATTCAAGAGGTTCTTAGCTTTTCTGTACAATTCAGTACAGATTAAATTTATGTGTCCTATTTTAGTCTGCAAATATCTGGTATTCAGGTATCCTCAGGAGCACTGAGAAGAGCACAGGCTACAGAGCCTTCTGCTGTACCCTGTGAGTTGGTGCTGTGCATAGTCCCTCCGCAGCACTGACTCAGGCCGTACATTTGCTCACTTCTTGAGGCAGCAGCAGTGTCACTTGCCAAAGGTAAGGAGTAACTGAGTCAGCAATAAAGCAGTTGTTTCACTAGGGTAGCAAATATCGCCATCGTGGGCTCTCGCGCCCCCTTTTTTCTGTGTGTTAAACTATCTCAAGTTCTGCTGAATACTCACCACATGCCATGTTTAAAAGCTGTGAGACATTTATAAGAGGTTAAATATGTATAATGTGTTTGGAGGAAGCAAGATTAGACTAACATAAAAACTGAGTTCTCTGGTGTAAGATCAGGCTATTGGCAAAGCCAGCTTCTAAAGGTGCTTCTTTTTTCCCAGGGGAACCAGTTTCAAATATGAATGCATTCAAAATGAAATGTACAAAAGCTTGCTGAAAAACACAAATTTTAGATCTGTGTGCACTATATGCTTTTTTGACAAATGAAACCTTCAGTTACATATTTATACCTGCAGATGAAAATATATCCGATTTGCCATAAATTCATTAATGAATACCAAACAGCATGTGTTCTGAATGGATAAAACTGATCCTGCTGTCATGTGGATCCATAAGATGGACTTTCACTGGCTTTTAGAAATAGGTAGCTTCAAAAAGGTTTGGGATTGCTTTTTCTTTTTCTCCTTTCAAGTTCCTTTTTTTTTGGAGCTGTATGCTTGTTAATAGTGAGCTGCACGGACCCAGAAGCCGATTAAAAACCCAGCATCAGAGTTCTCTTTTCAGGATTTTTTAGCCACAAATTAACAATGGAGAAAATCGTTTGCATTGATGTGTTAAGTCTATGAAATGTCAGTTTGTCCCTTTGAATTTTGAAACACAAAGATAGGATTTTAATTCACCTGGAAGGTCCTTTCCTTTGAGCTTGTTTAGATAAATTGACTTTGCATAATGAAATTTCCATTGCTTCTGGAAATGAGCAGAATAATGTATTTCAAAAAGCATTTACTATATGAGAATTTCTCCAATCCTAGTTACAGACTGCATCTATGAAATAGTATTAATATCTCAGTAAACATCAGATAAACAGCTATAACATTTTTAAGGGCTGTGTCTTAAAGACTTACTGATACATAATTCACAAATCTTTTCATTTTAGAGAAGTCATTGTGTCTGATATCACTAAGTTTTAAGGATAAAAAAATTAATGTAAAGGAGGATGATGTTTTTGTTTCCGTCTTGGAATTCTTAGTTATATTTTTTGCTATATATTTTATATTTACAGGTATGTACAGCAAATGTAAATGGAGTTGACATTTCTGAGCAGTCTCATGAAGTCAGTGTTAAGCTTCACGTACTTTAAGTTAAGCATATATAGAACGCATTTGACAGAATATAGAAGTAGGCACAGGAAGAACTAGAAAGCCACAAGTTTCTCTTGCTAGAATAAATCCTCCCTACATAAGCCTTGCTTACTCATCCTCTTCCTGTTTGTAAAATCTGAGGTGATCACCATTCCTGGTAGACAGAAAAGAGTCACCAAATGATTAAGCTAGGCATGCCAGGAGTAGGTTGGAGGAATTTTTTTCCCTCAGATACTAAATTTCCTTGTTTAAGAGTTTGCATGATTGCTCCCTGCTTATTAAAACAGGTTCGTGTCCAGTAGGCTTCCAAGTGACCTATAAATGCACCCATGCCAAGAGGGTCGCTACCTGAGTGAAAATCCCAGTGGGATGGGTGCTAAGTTGCAGAGCAGCCTGTATATCTGAGTATCTCTTTCTTCACTGGTAGCGCCCACTCCGTGGTGCCATCTGCTGCTGGCAGCAAACCTCTCCAGGCATTATTCTGCACCTCTCAGGGAAGAGAATGGAGTTCATATAGTGGTGCTTGAGGCAATACCAACCTTTATTTGTCTTGTACAAACACCTTACCATCTCACATGGAGCAAGATTAAGGGAATGATAAGACGCACTTGATTTTTGTGTAAGCCTGTTCTGGTGCTGTCGTTTTGATCCCCAGTGGATAGATGCGACAGTCCCAAGCACTTTGAAACTGCAAAGCACTGTCATTAATGAAATTCAGTGCTGCACAGAGCTCTGCCTACTGGTATGCTTCCTCTACATACTTAAAAACAAAACCAAACCCCAACAAACCACCCCCTCCCCACCAACACCAGCCCCCAGCATGAAGTTTGAATCATTAGTGAGAAGCAGTGGATTCAGTTTCTTTTTAAGTGCAAAATCTATTGCGGCCTTAAATGTTGTGCATTGGGCCAATGCATGCATAGCACTCTGTTTATTACTATTTAGGTCACAGACCTGATTTTTCCTGGAAAATTGAATTACTTTTGATAGGGGAATTTGTTATGCAAAATAATGACTCTAGATATACTCTTGGCTACAGAAATAGAGCAAAGTTGGCATTATTTCTCAATCCCTTCTGTAGGCTTATTTACTATAGAACAATAGCTATTATTTGGCAAATTTTAGATAGGAAATCAAACAACAAACTTATGGTAGAAACTTAACTGAAACCTTTACAAACCAGGCGGATGCTGCAGTACTATACTGAAAAGTCCAACAATTGCCTCACGTATTCATTTGGATTGTTTTAAATTCACTTTAACCTAAATGCCCATTTCTTAAAATTAGAAGAACTGATGCACAGACAAAGGTTTCTTAGGTATTCTGTACCTTGAGAATCTCTCACGAGTAAAAAATTCTATTTAAGACATGATGGATAAGATTCAGGTGTATGATCGTAAGTACCTTGGGTCATTAGAGATGCCTTACAGTGTCCAAGACACCAGCACAGGGCTGGAAGATATGACACAGGATTTACGAAGACCTGTTCCCTGTTAAGGAAGCAGCTGGAGGCCAGGCAGGATACGGTAGGCAACCCAGATGGCAACTGAATCCCACCTGGCGTGTCTCCTGTTACATCTTTCTCAGATACGTCTGTTCTGCTTTACCTTCTTAAATGTCTTCATCCAAGTATAGTTCAATAGTATTTCACTGGCTAGCCACTATAGGTTTGAGCAAGGGTTCCTACAGGCAAGGAAAAGGAATGCACTGAATTGCACTTGAAATGCAATTAACATGGGAGTCCTCAATGGGGAAGGAAACCTTACAGAAAGGAGGGTAGAGATGAAAGTCCAAATTGCTTCTTGGTAGCAGAAGGGCAGATGTGAGAACTTTTTAGCACTAGTGATGTTCATCAGGGCTGCTTTTTCCAGTTGCTACTTTATTTTCCTTCTAAGGATTGCTGCTCTCATGATTTAAATACTTTAATCCTAATATCCTTAGCTTCTATTTTGACTGCTTGCTGAGAATCAGACTCTGTGGGTGTCCTTTAGGATTTTGCCCAGGTCATCACTGTTTTTACCTACCTAGAGCCTTGGTTTTCTTTTTTCTTCAATCCCAGCAAAATCTTCCATATTAAGTTAGTAGGCTGATGTTCAAATGTGCTTTTCCAATTTTAACGAAATCTTTTCCATCCAACACTAAAAGGAAGCCAGTGCCCTCAGATGACACTGTATGCACAGGCACATGCTTCTGTTCAGGGTGCAGCTCTTCCTGCTGGAGCCTTGTCTGTTGGCCAGGGTGGCTAATAAGAAAATTACTGCATCCGCAGACTTCCTCATGCTTTACCTAAAGAACATGACAGCCACATATGATTTACTTAGGCTCATTCCTCGTTCCATATGGATAAATAGGGCTGGAAGCAGCCAGAAACATCAGACTTTGGGGCATGTATTTATAAACAAACAAACAAACAAACTCTGAGGGAGGTTTTTCAATATAACCACGTTTGGATCACATGTTAAAATGTGAATACAGCAAACTCTTTCCCCGCCGCTCCTCCTTCCCAAGAATTGTAACACCTTTGTTTAAATGTGCACCTAACTCTTCTTTCATCTGGGTGTTCAGGCCTGGATCTAAAGTTCTGTCCCCGTCTATGTTTCCACACTCCTCTACCCCATCTCTGGTAGTAGCAGCACATCCATATCTCTCCTACCCTTTTATATATTGCCTGTTATCTCTGCTAGCTCCTTGTTTGCAGGACTGGACAGCACTATTACATCAAGAGTTCTTTATATATGTGTGTGCATATATCTATATTTCTTGTAGATAAAAGTGTTTATGATAGTGATGAAGGGCTTGCTTGACCTTCTGCAAAGTTCTTTTTTTTTCCTACAGCGGCTTTTTCCCTTACCATTATTTCTCTCCCTCACTCAGTGAATGTCCCTATCCTTATTTAGAGTTTAAATATCTCTACTTTAAGTAAATTATTTTAAAACAACCCCCCCCAAAATCTTTTGTTTTATCCTAGTAGTTTTTGGTTCAGAGACTGGAATGGCATACAGTATTTCTTAGATTCTGGTAACACTTTTGTAGTTCATTGTGCTTGTTACTGACTGTGGGAGGCAGAGATCATTCTGTCAGTGTTACAAGTAAGATCATTTGGATTACAACAGGTTTGCTTCCAGAAAAGGTGAAAATAGAATGAAGTATCTCACATGGCTGAGCCAAAACTCACTCACCTTACCCTGCCTGTTTGCACTTCATAATGTTTAGCTTACTTTTTACAGGCGAGTATTTCTTAGTAGTAGTATTGGTATTTCGTAGTAGTAGTAGGTTTGATGAAAGTGATACACCCAGGCAATGATTCCATCTATTAACTATATTGCAATAGTGCATGGGGACCACCTAAGAAGAGTTGTGCCAGACACTCTTCAAATATAAATGAAAAGCAGTGTTTTCCCTGAAAAGCTTGACAGATAAAGCTGACAAGACAAAAAGACTGGATCTGTGTTTATGCAGTCAAAATATCTACAGTAGCAATGGCACATTTAACTTATACAGTATTTTATTTATTAGCCTGCTGGAAGCATCTTGATGCTCTCTGAAATGTAGAACATAGTGAACCTGATAAGAAGACTGAGAGCTACTACAAGGGAAATGCCTGAATTGGTGCTTTGCAAATGACATTTTGTTGCAATAGGAGATTACAAAACCAAACTACCAGGATGTAATCAGTAGAACTGGTGCATTACTACTGTGCTTATAGTTCATCTTCTTCCTCTCCAGGTTGAAGTAGATGTTGTTATAGTATGATGCACTTATATTAGACTTTGAGCAGTTAGGCATGGTTGAGGGACTTGGCTCAGGAAAATTCTCATTCAGAAATATTAGGTGTTATTAACCAATACTGTTTTGTACTAGCAAGATGTTTGACAGGATGTCTACTCCTGCTGCTAAAAAACTTTAAGCTCATGATTATTTGCATTATGTTGACTGGAAAACTGAAAATAAAGTAAAGCAAGTAGATGCCTTGCCTATTTCTCCTGGGTGGCTGTTCAGGTATTCAGGTGTTGCAGTACTTTACCTCTGTTTTACAGAGTCATGTCTTTAACTGTCTCATTGAACGGAAATACAATACTGCCTTGAGAGTATGCACAGTAGTGCTTCACTAGCACCTATGTGGGGCTGCTCTTTTGTAAGCCAACCTGTCTGAACTCGTAAGTGTTGCCCATGAAACACTGCAAACATTAATGATCCAAGTCCAATCAAAGCAACTGTTCATGCGAGTAGAACTAGTGTGGCTTATATGCATCCACTGAAAACTGGCACCATATCATTCTTTGTTTTATTCAAAAGTTATATTAAAACTGTTCAAAGAAATTAAACATTCAGATTTAGGGCCTTCTAAAAATTATCAGTAATTCTAATCCTGTTGCCTTTCTTTCATAGTAAATTACTTCTGAGAAAGTGTTGTTGGCTCTAATTGCTTAATGAATTAGTCACTTCAATTAGGAAAGATGATTTTAAATATCTAATTTTAAATGGAATGGCTATTAACCATTTTCAGTTTCTTTACCAGATTGTTTTGAATGTTTTGTCTGTGGTTTGAGATCTTAAATATTGAATGTTTTGGGTGCCAATGAATATTTCAAAAAACAAAGACAAGCTCTTCTGAATTCACAGTTTATATTTTTAAGCTGTCATGAAGTGGGAAAAACCTCTGCTATCACAAAACTATGATAAAGAGAAAACACAGAAGTGACTTTGATGAGAACTTGCAATATTGAGGCCTGGAAGAAAGCACCAGAAACACCAGAAACACAGGACAAGAAGATTGAATGTAATGAAACCAAAAATAGGAAGCTGGCTGGCAGATTGAAAAAGGATTTCATGTGATCTAGCCACAGTTCTAAGCCAGTAAAGCTGTCGTGGCAGCTGAATGATAGAAATTAGAGAGCTCTCTATGTGATTATCAAGTGGAAGGATTCAAGGCAGAGGCCAAGCAAGTGTTTCAAACACATCATAGGTAAATTCTAGTTTTAAGGAGGAATATTGCAAAGTGTTGCCCATAGTCAGCTGAAGATAGACCATGTGGCAGAGTATGACATTTCTCAGTTTGGGGGAAGACAATGTTACCCAATGCTTTCTAATACCCAAGGGGTTTTTTTATTATTCTTTTTAATAAAAAGAATGATAGTGATAATACTTAAAAGATTTTAGAGAAATTTTATTTTCAGGTAACTATGATTTGGTCATGGCTGCCTGGAAATGCTGACCTGACACATTATGGAGCCTCCCAAAAAACTTCTATTTTGCCTACAACAACTTTCCATCTATGTATGCTGTTGCAGGAAGATCTTTACCAGTACCTGACACAAAGGTAGGTGTATTTCTGGGGAAGGTTTTGTCAGTGAGCCGACACTGGCGTCAGAAGTAATCACTGATCAGACAGACTGATAACAAATGAAGAGGTCACCATGGATTTAGGAATGTAGAAAAAGAAACCGCTTTCGATATTGAAATTTCCTGATAAGTCAAAATTTGAGTTGTGCCTGTATGAATAAAAAGAGTTAGTGCAGAAAACACAGACAAAAATGTTTCGGTATAATTTACTTTTTAGAAAGTTCGTTACATTGATGCTACAGCTGATTCTAATGCAAGTTACACTGATCAACATAGTCAACATAGCTGTTCAAAATTGTAATCCTAACTACAAAGATCAGACTTAAGGGAAAAGGTGAAGTGAGATACGATGGCGAAGTCTAGTTGCGAAAACTAAAATATAACATGAGAATAAATGAAATAGCAGAATCAAAATAGTAAAACAGGTGACTTCACAGGAGACTAGAGGAGCACATTGACAATAACTCTAGGAGTTACCGTGAATATGAGTTTGAACATAAAAAGGGTCATTCTGAGTAAGACCTAACAGCTCTATAGCCCAGTGTATATCTGCAGTAGCAACCAGGAGCAGATGTTTAAAAAGATTGTAAGAAAAGAGTCGTATATAAAGGGATCCTTTTCCTGACAAAACTCCTAACTTCCAGCAACGAAACACTTGACCAACAGTTGTATCCAGACCAGTTTCTGTGAAAGCCCCTGATGGACTTGTTCTCCATTAATTTACCAAATCCATTTAAGTATCCATTTCTACTTTTGGTTTCTAAAATGTGTTGTGGGAATGAGTTCCACAGTATGACTCAGGTAGTTGGTAGTTGGCAAAAAAGGTAGTTGATGAGGAGTTAAAAAGATATGATTAGTTTCTTGAGATTTGGGAAGCTGTTATATGTAATATTGTCACAGGTTTTGGTCAGGTTCAATCAAGATATTTAAACTGCATTTCTCAAATCCCGGATAATCTCTTGTCTTTTAACTAAAAAAAAATTGTAGAACACAGAAATGAATAAAATCCATGAAAGTCCACTCAGAATGGTTTATTTCTGGCTTTGATAAATAGGCATAATCTGACAACATTTCACAGGTCATGTCACCTCCCTATTAAACTTAGTGCCTGGTCAAATATCCTGCCCTGTATACATCATTAGTGACTTCACTACTGGGATACCAATTAACAGTCTTCTGTGTTAATTTTACAACTGCATGACCTAATGTGGTTCAGGGCTAAACCATAAGGATAACCTGAGATAAAAACAATATGCCTTACATGAGGAAAAACTTCTTCACTGTGAGGGTGACAGAGCACTGGAACAGGTTGCCCAGAGAGGTGGTGGAGTCTCCTCTGGAGATATTCAAAACCCGCCTGGACGCAATCCTGTGCAATGTGCTCTAGGTGACCCTGCTTGAGCAGGGGGGTTGGACTAGATGATCTCCAGAGGTCCCTTCCAACCTCAGCGATTCTGTGATTCTGTGATTCTGTGATACATGGAGGCATCTAAGAAGCTCAGTTTATTTAGTATGCCAGAGAAGAAGCTTAGTAGCCCGCATTACTTTTAAGAGTATTTTTTGTGGAGAAGTGTTCTGATAAAGCTGCCTCAATACTAGCAGAAAAAGGAGTAAATACAGCTGGAAGCAGGTAAATTCACACTAGTCATTTGATATGATGCTTCAGCAAGGAGGGAAAAACAATAATTTAAAAACTTACGGAGTTATATGATAAATTGTTCTTCAGCTAAACTATTTAAATCAAGATGTTGGATATTATATATAACAGTAGCTTAAAAAAATTAGCCTATTAAAAAGGTAAGGCCAGATCTTTCTGCTTTGAAGCCGTAATTACGGTATGATTTTTCCACAAGCAAATTTGGAAGTAATCATTGTATCTTATGAATGACTAAATGTTTGCAGACTAGCTAGCTTTCACTGGCTTAAAACTAATACAAGCACTTTAAAAAGAATATATTTTTGTAAGGCAGAGACCATGTCATCTAAGGAAAAAAAGATGAGTTTTTTTTTCCCCTAGGTAAGCTACTGAAATGTCATCGCTTAGCCTGAAGACAATTTTTTTGAACAGAGCTTTAGGAATTCAAGGCAAATTAAAATAAATAATAGGTACAATTAACAGATATAGTAGAAAAAAGTTTGTGAAGAGAGGGAAGGATTCTGGCTACCTACTTGCTGCTATATGTCTGAGTTCCAATAAAGTAGGTATCTATATAAAAAATGAAATATCTAAATGTGAATTTCTCCAAATATTAGTCATTAAAAATAATTTCATAATTTCACTTAGGCAAAGGCCAGTAATGGTTAGAGATTCCTCCTGCTTTTCATAGCATTCAAAGAGCGTGAAGACACTCCTAATTTATCCCCCCTGCAAAGACGTTAGTCTTTGTCACCAGGAGAATTAGCAGAAGAAAGGTTTTAAACTTCGTATCTTAAGACCAAGTCTTGAGTTTTCACTGAAACTTGGGATGCTGCAAGCACATAAATGTCCTCCTAGCTACCTGTCGCACTGACAGCTTTTAAGCAGCCCACTTGAACATCCATTGGCCAGATGAGTGTCTTCTTAAACCCTGAATAACTGAACCATCTAACTCAGACGTGGATTATTTGCAGAGTGCATAGTCCTATACCTCAAACCTTTGAAAACCTTGCTGAATGCTGTCTCAATAACATCTTTAATAGTAGTTTCTGTGTTCCTCCAATATATTTCTCTCCTTCTGCTGATAAAAAGTAAATCTAATGCAATGATATATAAAGAGAAATGAGTTCCAGGAATTAGCAGTCTCAAGCAACACAAATCTTTAAAGCATGTCTGCGTCACAAAACTGTATTGCAATAACCTTTGGAAGAACTGATGGCTCTCTGAAGTTTAGGACTAGCTAATACAGCCTGCTGCTACTCGATCTAGAACGTATAGGTTTCTTTTTGTGTTAATCTGGTAAAATCCCGTTGATCTTAGATAAAAGACATTGCAGGACCTATCTTTTCCTTTCATCTTCTCTGTGTGTTACCCAAGTCTTTATCTTATAAGTCACCTTTTTCCTACCTGCTCTTTACCCCATAGCTTCCATCTTGAAAGAGCACATTAACATGTTAAGGAGTTACATGGATAGCCTTTTCTTACCAAAAAATTATGACCATCTCTTGAGATCAAAAAGGAAGACTGCCATTCATCTGTTGTTTGGACACTCTTAAGAGGGCATGCTTTTTACTGTCTTGGACATGCATCTTAAGGTCAACAGTGTGTGCAACTAACAAAATTCAGCTGAAGTTTAACTGACCAAAGCAAGATAGCAGCTTCCCCATAAAGGTTCAAGATGAAATGACAATTTCCTACCTAACGCTAATCAGCCAGGGTGTGTTTCTGTTCCCTTGAGATCTAATCATTTTTTTAAAATACCAGGCGGAGGATGGCCCTGCTTGTATGATGGAAATTTGTCCATCTAGAAAATAATACCATGTGTATGTCACACAAACAGAGAAAGGGGAAATCTCTTCAGAGTAAAGGCAAAATAAATAAATAAATAAATAAATAACACAAACTATTTGTCCTGTAACAAATTTCCCCAATTATTCCTGTGTGCCTACTGTCTGCCTCCTGCTGGTTACATGGACTCCTAGTATACTTTCTTCTTTTCTGTACAGTCAGTTCCTCTTACCTTTGAAGAAGAATAATACTCAACATATAAATAAGCACAGCTATTTCTGTTTAGGGCTACCCTGGGTTAGCCTCATATAGTCTCTGTTGATGTGCAATTTAATTTATATTTTAAAAATTTCCTTATTTTCCCTGAGTTAGTGTATTGCCCTTTGGTGCTTAAAATGTGAACAACTTCTGTTTGTGCATTATGAGCTCTTTGGTCAGCTTGCTGCGAGCAAGTCTGAAGAGGCGTCTCCCAACTAGTTCTTTCAAAAGTGTCAAGGCTGCCAGCAGCTCGTGGACGTTTTATTGTGGGCTGAAAGAACTCGGACTGGAGTAGTCCTGCATCCAGTGAACAACTGCTAAATGCTCCCAAGATAGGAACCATCTGCAACAGCAGTTGAACGAGGGTAGGAATTTCTTGAGAGGATATCCACTTTTATGGGTGCTATAGATCAATATGCAATGTAGTAATGACCAATGGATTATGAGAGAATGAGATCTTTCTATGATCAGTCATTACATGCAGCAATGTATACTTGAGGACTAAGTATGCTAAGCATTCAGATGTGCAAACAGATGTTTCAGAATCTAATGGTTTCATAAAGCTACAGAGAATGCGTCAGGAGGCTTTACATTAAGGCCTGTGCCTGATAAAGGTTTAATAAAACGGTCTAATCTTTGAATCAATAAAGAACAGAAATAGAATTCCCAGCTCCAAGATCTTTCACTGTAAAAGTTATTCTGTTAGCTGCCAGAGAAGTATGATATAGGTAGATTTATCTGGCTATATGAAGAAGAACATAATAATTTATTTTTCTCCTCTAAGAGACAGCCTCCATTTTTCCTGCTTAGATCTTACAAGGTGGCAAAGTTAGAGGTATAGCTCAGTTTGATTGAAAAGGGGAATGTTTTAGTGAAGATAATTAGAGATACTAACGTACTGTATGCTATTTTCTCCACCCAAGGAGAAAACAAAACTATAATGAGTGTTTATAACAGTATTTCTGCTAACTTGCTATTAAAACTTTATGGTAAAATTTGTGTTTGAATAACTATATTGGATCTCACTGGAGATTACCACAATCTCATCTGCTACTTTCTGATTTCGTGTATTGAGTATATACTGTTGCGTTATATTCTCTGATATCCTTACGTAATATAAAGTGCCTCACTGGAAAATTATTTATTTCTGCCCATAATACATGCTATCAAGCAGACTCTGTTTAAAGACAGATTTGGGGGCTCGCACATGCTAATGATCAAATAAACACAATATTCTGGAATGAAATATTTTATCATAGCTCTGGCTTCATGTTTTCTTCCAAACCAAGCTAGATCTCAATTTATTTATGATAAAGAATACTACTGATTATTCTTACACTTTGGCTCAGTTAACTGTATCATTTGACCAACATGCTTATTCATGAATGAGCAGTTTGTTTAAAATTCGAGAACATCTTCCCAGAGTGTAAGTAAGTAGTATTAAAAAGAAAAGAAAAAAATCCCACTTACTTTAGTCTGTATATAAAGAAACATAACACATCACTTGCACTGGAGAGGAAACAAATATACTTATTTAGTTCTTAATCTTGTTAACAAAAATGGATGGTTTTGTTAGAAAAATTAGGTATTTTTTGCAACATATAAAAGTATTTTTCAGTTTCTTGTGACAGAAGTTATAACAATTAATAATAATTATACAAAGTACAAAATTGAATATTATGTACTTTGTTTCAGTTTACAGACTAGCCCTTTTCAAAATGCACCTTTCTTCCTGGCACTTAGGAGGTATTTTAATTCATTCAGTACCTAATTGGATTGTGCATGTTTATCCATGGTAAAATCTTGATCTTTAGTCTGAATACACACTTTAGTACAGAAGAAAGTTTTCAGTAGTCAGAATATAGATACTAAATATATACATATATAAGCTTATTTAACATAACTACTGATAGTGAAATTATCAGAAGTAGCCTATTACATGAAAACAAAGACCGAGGAAAGAAACAGTTCTCCATAGCTCCTGCGTGTTCGGCTCAAGGGGCTGAGCCTTTTTGGCTGACCCTGTGTCTGAGCGAGACACAGGGCAGGTCGGTAGGTGGGGAGGCCGCCCGCGGACGTACGCAGCGCCTTGGACACACGACAGCCACGTTCCTGAAGGTCTGAGCACCTGGCTGGAGCCCTGCGGTCTGAGAGAGTCCTGTCGTGCCCAAAGACCTCTACATGGGGGGAGGGCCTTAAGGCCTTGTGTGCTCCAGTGGTCTGATTTTTCAGACTAGATTCATTGGTTTGCTGAGCACTACCAGAATCAGAAACAATCAGAAATAACGTAATGCCCTCAAGAGAGTTTCTCATTGGCACAAATCAGGAATGCGACAGGATTTCCTAATAGTAACTGGTGATGCAAAATGGATTTTCCTGTCATACTGCTAAATCCTGCCTGTTGTTGTCACCAGGATTAAATGGACATAAAAAGCCTGAGATGTTTACAACTGGATTATGAGATTTAAAAAAAATAATAATTGCCACTTTATACAACACAGAGGAGAAGATAAAATGGGAGTTAATGCTGTTCACTCTTTTAAACTAGAAAAATAGCACTCTCTGAACAATGAAATGGAGCAGAGAGATCTGTTTTATTGAGAAAGGAACAGAGAAGTATACTTGTTTTTCACCTGGATAAGATGTTTCATGTGGAAGAAAAAACTGGCAGTGTGCCAGAAGCCTCTACCTTTACTGCTGTATGGAGTGTAAATTTGGATCAAGTCTCAGGGACCTGAGGCAGCTGTCAAAACATCACAGCTCTTCCCTTCCCTGTCTTTGTAGTATGCTGAGTAACGGCATGGCCCCAGACTTGGGTAGAAAAGAGTAAAGGCAAAAATAACTTCCAGTAATAGACATGAAGATATTTTTGACAATGTCTTGGGAGACACGGATTTAGAAAATAAAATGCATAAACACATCAGAAGACCTGAGGCACACTGAAACTCTAATATACATTGCAGAGCCACAGTGTGCTGGGTTGTTTCACACTCGGCTGTGTGAATTTTAATGTGGTAGAATGTGCAAGTCCAGAGATACGAAGAAGGCTTCCTTGCATTTTATATTGGAGTAAAAAGTTAATTCTGTCCATGCTTCAGGGTTTTTAGACAAATAGAACAATTGCAGGGATCAGAAGAGGCAGGTAGGGCTGCAAAACTAAGTGCTTTCACTTTCCTGATACCTCGTGGAAACCAAGCTGGCAACAGAGGAACATGCCTTATTATCTCCAGCTGGTGAAGACCTAGGAATTGAAGGGAATATGTGCAGAGAAGATGTGGCACTAATAGCAAAATCTTCTGTTCCTTTGCATTTGTAAGTATAGGAGAACAGGGCTGCGTAAGAGTAGGTGATGATTCTTTATTTTGTAGCCCAGAATTACCAGACTAGACCAGGAGAAAAAAAAAATCTTCCTGTGACAGTTACAATGCAAAAGAGTAGAACAACCAAGCGCAACAATCTTTAATCTGCATTGTAGCAAGAGCTTTTCTGGCTGACTATGCACAATGTAGAGTTTAACTGCAATTGTCCTAATTTGCTTGCATTCACTTCTTCAAGCAATCCCTTATTTTCTTATTATAGAATGAAGGACTGTTTAGGTTTCATTATATTCTTGACATCCACAGCTACCTCAGTTAAGTTGCTGTTTAAATGTGGCATGTGTGATTGGTATCAGTAAAGCACATGAGAGCTTTAGTGATATACTTCAGAAAACAAATAGTTGTCCAGAATTTCCTTTCCTGAGTTAAAAATTCTTTTATTATTGAAATTTTGGAAGTTGCTCATTTCTTCCATTGTGGATAGACCTTTTTGATCTCTTTCCTTTCTTCCACTTGGGAAAGAGGGAAAGAGGGAATCAAAAAGAGAAATAGTAATACTCATGTCATACTCCTACTTTGTTGAGCAGCAGTTAACAAAAATGGATGTCCAAAAATGGAGCAGCAGTTGTTGCAGCCATTACGAATTGAAAGAGTGGCGTTATGGTAACATTGTGTGTTATCATGGGCTGATAATCTGTAAAGGCACGAGCTACCTAAAATTCTTTTTCTGTCATAAAAACCTTAGATTCACATAACAAAAACACTATATATATCACTATAGCAAAATTTATTTAAATACAAACAGTTAATGATCAGCTTTTGACACTAGTAGAAGGGGATTATTTGGTCCAGGTGCTCTTATTGACTAAAGACAGGCTTATTAATGTTTGATTTCAATTGTGTAATTTGACAGGCCTGTTATAATTCTCATACCACATGTCTGCCAGCCATGACAAGTCTGTGACACTAATTCCTAACTACAGGAACAAAAGCAGCATTTGACCTTTAGAAACTCAGCTCAGAATGCAAGTCAGTGTCCTAAAACTAACGTAGCTCATCTTTTCTTGGCTGAAAACAGCAAGAAGCCATACAGCAAGCCACTACAGGTTGTGGGCACAGTGAAAGAGCACAGATGTATGCAATTTGCAGAGTGTGATTTAGTTCTAGCAAAAAAATAATAATAATCATACTGCATGCACAGCACACTGTTCCAAGGAAAAGAAAAACATCACTTTTTAAAATAAATGTTTAAGTGAATAACTTCAGAATGCCATCAGAAATAATTAAACCACCTTTTTCATAACTGAGGAAGAATGGAGTTGAAAGGAAAACTTACCTTTCTAATTTTTTTAGAAAAATTAAATATTCAACTGTTTGTTGTTCTGCTGAAACAATGCTTTATATTTTAATGCCTTTTTTAATTTAACAATATTTTCACATGAGGAAAAATTGGCACAACTTACAAAAAAGTAACAACATATGTATTTGTCTTGTCAGAAATTTCTTTCAAATTTTTTCTCATCCCATTTAATTGGAGGCTCCTAACTGAGATGGTTAAATCAGGAGTCCCTAGTTCCCTTAACTCCCTCTATAGTCAGTGGAGAATCAGAGGGCCTCTACAGAGCACTGCCACAGATAAATTCTGAATCACCTTTTGGAAGTCTCTCCCCTTCTCCCTCCTCTGTCCCCTCTAAATTGAGCATTTGAAGGTTTAATGTTAACTGGGAAAAAAGGTCGACTGTTCCTGCACAAAATGTGCTTCTATGTCTTTAAAAAGACATAGCCTTTCTAAAGCTACTGGAAATTAATTCCTGCTTTCAGTGATTTCACTGATTCATTATATTTTTAGTTTCAGTGAATAAGTATAAACTAGACACGCTTACCTGATTTAGTACAGCATCCCTAGAATTCAGATGTTTTGACATGTTGAGCTATCTAGATGCCTTTCAGCTCTAAAGAAGAAGTGGAAGTAGTTTTATGTAATTCTAGTGTAACTAGAATCATTGCAAATAATTTTTCAAGTGCGTTTATAAGACTAGAAATTAAAAGAGATTGCTAATCCAAAAGATACAGTAGCTGAAAAATACAGATGTAAAATACATTAATGAATTGTTTCAATTTCACTTATATTTTCCTCAGTGATTCCATCATGAGAGATTTTTGTTGTCTGTGGTAACTGCTCTACTTGTCTTAATTTGTACTGTTTTCTAGTCTGACTTCTAACCTGCTCACTGTGTCTTGAGAAAGAAGGGATTTTTAGCCAATTTGTACTAGTCAGCCTCGGTTGCTCTGTGTTTATCCAACTATATGTTTCTCATTCACATTTTCATTTGGTTTGCCAGCTTTCTGCTTACTGGTTCTTCAGAACTAGAGAGCACTGCAATCCTTACATGGTACAGAGGGACCAGCAGTACTGAGAAAGACAGAACAGAGAAGCAATTTAAGGCTAGAACAAGGTGGTGAAAAGGGGAGTTATCTCAAGGGATTATTCTGTGGTGTCTTGGACATAAAACACACTGCCTGCACATGGGAACAATACATGGTTCTATCGCAGAAGGGCGAAACCATAAGATCTTGAACAAGATGCTGTCAAAGCCGTTGTCGGAGACTCTTTGTAGATTTTGTAGAACGGTTCTAACACAAGGGGCACATTTTCTGAAATGTAATTGCAGAAGACCATGACTACAAATTCTCAATGATCCTTTGGCTGCAAAGTGTCCACGACTGACAGAAACCTATCCATTGCTTGAGTTACTGCATTCTCCCAAGCAATGCAAAGGCTTACTGCAGGTATCAAATTTTCTTGGAAAGAAACTGAGCAACTAGTAACTCATTATGCAAAACAGTTAAATAGTCTAAGCAAATCATGCACATGTTAATGGTCCATAATACCAAGACCTAGTGAGCAAGAACTCCTGGTGAGTACACTTGTAATAGTGCGGTAGTTTACAAGACAAATTTCCTATGCTGGTACAAGTTTTTATGAAAAAAATTGGAATTACAATAATTTAGAAAAAGAAGGACAAATTTACTGAGAAAAAAAAAGAGGAAATACCATGGCTAATTTTTTAGATTACTAAAGTCATTCATTATGTCTCTACTTGTGAGAGTTAAAATTTTAGATTTAACGTTTTATGCCGTTATCCTTGCAACAAGCTGTGCTTTAAGTGTATTTTTAACAGCTGCTTTTTCAATGGCAGTAAAGTGATACAATGCACAAGTCTATTCATATAATAGTGTTCTGGGTTTTTTTTAATTTTACTAAAGGTTATTCCAGAATATGTTAAGGACTTCATAAAATCAATACCAAATGTAATACTTCGGAATTTGCAGTATGTTCTTTTAGGGTAAGTGAAATTTTTTTTATTGTAAAATGGTTACAGCTTGCATGAATCTTTAATTTTCATTGCTTGCCTATTGTGGATTGACCATGGTCATTAGCCTTTATAACAAAATTAATTTTCCATCTATTTGAAAATACTTATATTTCCCTTTCCAAAAATCAAATTTCTCTTTCCCTTTCTGTGAAAAAACCTAGAACTTTGTTATGGTTTACCAAGATTTATCCCCAACACATTCTGAATCTTTAATCAAACATATTTTAATCAATAGATACCATTTATGTTTCATTTCTAAAAAGAAACAGCTTACAAATACAAGTGACATTTTACTTTGTGCTACAACACACAGCAGAGTACTTCTTTACAAGCAAAATGAGACATGACACAAGCAAAGTAACTCTATTAAATGACAAAATATTTTCCATGTTCTTGTGCTCTGAAATTATTTTAAAAGGCATTTCATCTCCATAATACAGGTCTGTGTATTGCAGCTGTCTAGATAGCAAATGTAAATTCAGTGAAAGAGAAAAATAATTCAGTACACAATAGTTCATTCTGAATAACCAGGAGCCGAATTTTACTGTAGAAAGTGTTTGGAAAAATGGAGGAATAGCAAGAATAGCTTCTTGAAGCAAGAAAGTGTAGCTCTAGCTACATTACTTTGCCTTTTGCACTGTGATAATTATTAAAAGGCAAGCTCGTATCTGATTAATGGAATAACAGCGTTATGTAAATATGACCCAATTAGATTTAACGTTCTATGCAACAAGCGGTGCTTTAGGAATTGTCTATTTGCTTTGATGGCTGCTTTTTCAGTGGCAGTGAAAACATGATACACATCTATTGACCTAATAACATTCTCGTTGTACTAACTTTATTAAAGGTGGCTTCAAAGTATGGAAGTTCATAAGTATGTAATTCAAAATAAATCAACCAAACACATCCAGACTTATAGACAGAACTTCCTTTTCTCCTGACAGCTTATTTAAGTTACTAATTCCTTTTTCTCTGCTCAAAATAAGATTGTTTGTCACTTGCTAAGTAGTTGTTAAATTGGTTTGAGATACCCAATAGATTGAAGTTTCAAAGGACTGATTTTATTGTCTGATCTCTTCCATGGCTCAGGCTAAGGAAGGACCAGTGATAACTGTATACAACTCAGTACCTTCACAGAAATACTGATTTAATCCATAATCTCTCTCCACTCTCAATGTACATAGCCACAAGAGTAGTATAACTTTCTATTCTATTTCTCAGGCCTATAACCTTCCTTGATACAGCCTGCTATTTTCAGTGGTCTCTCCTTTTTAAATTTCTCCATTGCTTTTCCCTTTTTGCTGTCTCAGAAACAGTCATCTTTTTTTTTACCTTCCAGTTCCTTCCCATTCCAGACAATTATGACTATCCGTCTCATTATTTTACTGTGAAATGACTTCCAAACACTTTTCCAGATACTGCTGTTCTCAGTCATCTTTCTGCATCCCTTACAGCAACCTTGAAGCAAGTAGATTTTACTTGCTCTATACAAATAATTTTTTTTTCAAACAGTCTTCTTTCTAAACTAGCTCCTAGACATCAGTGTGCCAAAAATTCTTCATGAAGAACCTATTTAAATGCTTCCAAAATTCTGCTACAAAAATGCGACACATCTTTCAAGACTTATTGAGAAAGTGCTTCACTTGAAATGAATCAGGTCTTCCCTGTTTTAACTCTGCTGACACCATACCTCCACTGTGGTATCACTCAGGCCATGCAAAACCCTCCCAGCCTAAGCTGTTGCTCTTAGTTGGTGAACAGCGAGTCTCAGGGCCAGAACAAAATGGACATTATGGCAGCAGGCACAAAGAATCTAACCCCAAATGTAGCAGTCAACTTGCAGAGGTCAACATGACGTTCTTTGTCTTTCTCCATGGCAGTATCTTATCTGTGTAGCTTGTAATGAAAAAGAAGCCTCATTTAGTTTAACTTATTTGGAATCTCACAGATGGACCCTCATCTAACATCCAGACGTTAACTAACATGTAAATCAAAGGAAAAAAACACATGGAAGAATCACTGCCTTGACACACTTGAGCAATTCTCTTAAGCTTTTCCATCACCAGATTTCCTGTTTAATAAGGCATTCGGGATACAAAATAACTAAAAAGCAGTCAGTTGCAAGTTATAGCAGCAGCCACAAGAAAAGGAATATTAAAAGATACCCAGAAATAAAACTGTAGAACAGACACACTGTAGTCAAATCACAAGCCTCCCAAATGTAGTTTTACAGGTCCCTGAGTCACTAATTAAAGGGTAACCCTGTCAGAAGACCTGATACTACAGGTAGCACTCAATCCATGGGTTCTCCAGGTAGTAGTAAGGCTGATGATAATCCTAAAAAAGGAGAAAGAATAGAAAAAAGAGAAAATAAACTGAAAAAATTTGTTCTTCTGTCATATATATTCTATCTTCTGTATATTTTAGCTAAGTTTCATAATAAAATCCTTTGTAATAAAAAACTTGAAAGAAGAATCCTGTAAGAATTTAACTAAAGAGAAGTATCCATTCTGCCTTCATTTTACCTGGGCTGTCCAGGTGCTATTTCAGAGCAAATAATAATAACCACCGTAAAAATAATTAACACAAAGAAATGCATTAGTGAATGGTATAACTTTTGTAGCCTGTGAAACAGGCAGTTCTTTTCACTTGGCTGACAGGTACCTGCAGTAATAACAGTTTTAAAAGTTCCAATAGAATACGATTTCTCATTCTTCCTCTTCTTACATACCATTCTTTGCCTTGTGGACTAAAATTTTACATGTGCATTTTTTTTTAATTGTTCCCAGTTTAAGGATTAGGAGATGAAAATTGGACATAGGCAGATGATACTTGGATACAAAATGGGAGAAATTTCACCACGATATGTTGATATCAATCAGCAGGCCAACTACTTTAACTGGTATTAATTGTGTAGTTGCAGTGGCTTGGAGGGAGTACCACCTCATGTATCTGCTGGAAATTTGCCCCAGTAATTTCTACTCACAAGAGCAGATTAATTTTAAGACCAAAATCTTACTTTTCTTTATTTTTAAACCCTTCTCACTTTTATTGATGACCTTCATTTTTAGTTGCTAACTAGTTTGGGGTTTGTGGATCTATGAGTCTGGTTTGAATAAGTTCATTATTTTACTGCCAGAAGAAACAAAATTAAACGTAATGGGAGGTCACCTCACCTCTAGCTCAAGTTAATTAAAAGCCTAACCAAACCTTTTGAGAAACAATAGCCTGTCAGTGAAAAAAGATGATAAGGCGGATCAAGCTCACTATACCCATACTGAGGGTAGTAATTTCTCTAGTTGTCTCATATCTTATTGGCCCTCATTTTGCACGTAAAGAAATACGTAGAATAGCACAGATATGTTCATATGATGACCATACTAAATAAAAGCATTTGTCAGTTTTCCTGTTCTCTAGTAAACAGGATATTGCAGAAAGGAAGTGCATTGATCACAACATATGTCTTTATGCCTCCCTGTAGGTGTCAGCTAAAATAACCAGCTATTACAAGGTCAGCTGTCCAATTTTATTGCATTGGGGAGAAATTTGAAAAATAGTTGGATGTCTAACATATTAATAAAGATGACCTGGGTTAAACTGACACAGTGCATAATGAAGTGATCTGAGCGAGTCAGAAGACCTGTGTTTTCATATAGTACTGGCCTGCTGTGTGACGTAGGAAAGCTGTTGCCTCTCCAGGGTGTTTTGTCTATTTAAATTGTCTGTTCTTTGATGTAAAGCATATCTCTTCCTCAAGTGAGTGTACAGTTCTTAAAGGGCTGAGGCCCTGATCGCAGTTCAATTCTTTCAGTGCTATAATCATCATCATCAAGCTTCAGATTAATGTCATCCCTAGGTGCAAGGAACACAAAGATTTGCGTAATTGAATGACCACTCCTGTAATGAAAAAAGGCTTATGTGCAATAATATTTACACTACCGTTATAATGTAATTATACTGTGTTCATAAAATGTGTTATTTGAGAAAATCTTCAGTTCTCAGTAGTACATTCCCTTTAATTACTGCTAAGTACATATTTTGCAACTTTACTTGCACTAAGCAATACTTAGAAATTACAGTTATTCTCTGTCTCCATGATGTCCACTATCTTTTGAATAGATATCAATCCCTGATGTTTTACCTTTTCTGGTAAGTAAGACATAGAACAGTCTGATTTCACTTTTACTGGTAAGGATTTTATGGAACAAAAGGATTTCCTTCGTTACCTACGTTACATCAACTCAGTAAAGCCCTAAACTTACAAGGTGATCACTCACTCTTTACTTGCACTTCAGTGATTTAGTCTGCTCAAATTATCTGTTGAGGATCATGATCTCAGGTCACATTCTTAACCATGTGCATGAGGAATATTCAGGTGTAAGTGTAGTTTTGGAAAAAGATGCTATTCTTTGCAAGTTAGCCTGGCATAACTTGCCCCAAAACAATATCTGTAGAAATAGTTACTGTAAATATACAAAACTGACACTCTGTTAGGACTGTGTTAGCTACATCTGCTCTGTGCAAGCAGCCAATTATACTTTCCTGTGATGCTAGAGCATCTCTTTTTGTTTTGACCTTAGTGGAACTGTTTATTTGAGTACCATTACATTACTTAAAGAGGAGAAAGTGAAACACATCATGTAACATATCTGATGTGTGAGATCACCTTCTAAAATGAAAAAATTACGAGTTATGTGACTATTTCAAAATACGATTATTGCACTTTTCTAGCAGTGATAAAAGAATCTAGAGTCCTTACAGAATTCTCACTAAAGAATTAGATGAAGTGCATTGTGTGTCACTTTAACGCTGATAGAAAGCTCAGAATCTTAGGTAATTTGCTATCTGGCACTGGAATAGAAACGTACAATGACAGAGACGAGCCCTCAGTTACCAACCAAAGGTCCATTTTTCAAGTAGGAGACTACCATTGAAAATCCAGGAGACTACAGGATCAGTAATTCAGTAAGAACTTTATTTCAGGTGAGAGATTTGGCTGATATTTGTGTCTGTTGTTATTCTATCCTAATGGGCTTATTTACCAGTAGTTGTAGCATCACTGATTTCATTCCTACTTGTGATTAATCATTTGAATAGCAAAGCAGAATATGTAGCTATGTGTGGGAAGATGCTGCAAACTACCCCAAAAATATTAAATATCAGTATGAAATTATTTAAATTATTGGCTATCTTTATGTGTCAGTTTGCTTTTTGGAACTAGCAGAAGTGACTCAGTTGTGTCCCTGTAATTCAGCGTGATATTGTCAACTTCAATAGATTTTAATCATATTTATTCAGCTGTAACTGAGATCAAATCTTCGCTCATCAGATGAGGTTAAGATATCTTTAGGGGCAGATCAATGGCAAAATTTCCTGGCAAACATATTTAAGATATCATCTGTCATGGATTGAAATATATAATGCACTTGAGCCTGTGCCCTAGCTCTTAACTCTGAATCTAAATAAAAAAGGGTTTTACTAAATGAATTTTTTTTTCTCCAGTGTATTTTACAGTATTAAATGCAGTTAGGTGTTCCCATACCCAGTTTTCAAACTCAGCATGCTTCATTTTTCTCTCTCCATGAGCAATGCAGAGAGTAAAAAGCCTCTCCTTACGTTAGCTCAAGGTCTGTCTTCCAAAGCTTAGAAAACTATGGAAAAATTAAGTCATGGGAAGGAACACAGCAGTATTAAATAATAATCGCTACCCTCTAGTATAAAACAGTCTAGAAGATGTCAGGAGAACTTAGTATCAGCCATCACTGCTGCAAGAAATCTATAAAGAAGGACATTTCTCACATGGGAGATCTAATGAAGCAAAGTTCTACCAACAGATGCAGAAAATTATCACGGCTGTTTGTTAGCTTCATATCACTAACATTCGTATCACGCAACTAGCTTCATATCACTAATACAACAACTTCTTCCATCCAGAACCCACAGCTGAAACTTATGAAAGGGAATTATTTATTTTTCAATAAAAATAATTTATTGGACTTGAAGTCCAGAACAAAAAACACTCAGCAAGAAACCTGGGATCTTCAACGTATGTTAATTATCATGTGTTAATTGTCCTATGTTAATTATTATATTAATGTCTTTGGTGCATATTTTCTGAGCAGAATTCCAGCAGAAACCTCCTCATTTTAAGCATAACAGCTTCCCTAAGGCATTAAGTGGAATATTCAGTATTAGGTACTAAAATCTCAAATTCTAGTGACAAACAGTTTGGTATTGTCTCTGTTCTCTACTGGATGACCTAGAATTCATAAAAATGAGATCCAAGCCAGTCTACTTTTGATATTTTTATTGCTTGTCTTTACCCTTGCTTTTTCCTCCTGCAGAATGAATAGTCCTTTAAGCTAAGATGACCAGAAATTTTTCATCAAAACAACTTTTTGTGAGAAGCGTTTTGTGAAATCATGTTGATTTAAACAGAAAATTCAAAGAAAATTTTCATAACATTTACTTCTGGAATAAAAATTCAGAGATTTGAACTTTCATTTAAAACTTCAATCTTAGGTGTTTTACATAACTGTTTTTGTTTGTTTCTTACATGATTTCATGATATATAGAATATTGTTGCTACTCCTGTAAACTCCAAATTAATGTTAACTGAAAGGCATTATCTGCTTAGATGAAAATATGTTTCCTATTTGGGGACCTAATGACACCACAAGTACAGATGCATTTCCTTGGATTGCCCCAGAGTAGTAATTTTCCTTACTGATACATTTTTGGCATCTATTTTTACAGAGTAAAAATAGCACAACATGGAAAATAAGAAGCAGACTAGGAATAAAATGTTAATACTGGATACTTCAGCATTTAATTTTAGCATTCTCTTTCTCTCATGACGTATTTTCAGGGAGCAAATATTCAAAAGCACACACGAACTTGTTCTTTTTCTTGCTATCATTTTCCCTAAATGTTATTGTCAATTTTAAGGCCAAGGGGAAATGTCTAATATGGTATACAGATGTTTGCATCCAAACAAATGCTTAATTTTGTATGAACATTCAAGTTGCAAATCAAGACTGAAACAAATATGTGTTATGTCATGCAATCAGTTGGTTTGGGGAGCATTTTCATGCCATATTTTTTTCTTCCCATGATACTTTCCCACACAGCTGAACAACACGTTTGTTTCATGCTATTCAATAAAAATACATATATATTTAAACTTCTGAAAATGGACATGATTTCTTAATCTCATACAGGAGTTCAGACATGGTTGTTCATTAGGGAAGATGAAAGGGAATTCAGGATAATTTTGCTTTCATTAAAAAAAATGCCACCAAAGCCTATTACAAACTGTGTCATTCATTAAATGGCTACAGAATCAGTCTGTTAGGCAAGAATAATTGAGGAAATTGGAATTTCCAGAGGATTAATGTCTACCTTGGACAGTGAACTACAGATAATTAACAACGGTGAATCACTTACCACAAAAAATGCCCCAAACGCCCTACTTTTAAAATTTCATGAATGTTTATGAAAGTTTATGAATCCCTCTCTGATAGACATATAAATAACCCACTAGATACCTTTTGTGGACAGCTTTGCAGGATGTAAAAACATTTCTAGAATAGTATCTTGCACATTAGCAAACTAGATGCTTAGCAAACAAGCAGTAGCTTGTTCCATCCCTATATCTTCTTTTCCATCTACAATATATAGTGCGGCAAGAAAACAAGTGAAAAGAGTAGGAGAAAAGTGCCACCTATACTATAAGGCACTGGAGCAGAAGTAGTAGGAAAATGCTGAGATTGCTCAGGGTTTAAGTAAGTCTAAGACTGGCTTGACTGTCAGAGCTGGGCCCACTCAGACTGAATTCCTTGTCTA
Organism: Apteryx rowi; assembly: GCF_003343035.1. Lineage (NCBI taxonomy): Eukaryota > Metazoa > Chordata > Aves > Apterygiformes > Apterygidae > Apteryx > Apteryx rowi. The sequence goes on from NW_020450965.1 coordinate 308,408, forward strand.
GTGAGGAAGAAAGCCGGGCTTGCAAAAAGAAGCCTCCCCTAGCAAATATATTGGGACTTTGGCGATGTGTTTATGATTAAAACAAGATTATAAATGACTGTGGCGATAAGCATGAGAGACTGAATATAAGTGAGTTTATGACTAAGGGCCATAAGTGCAGGGAAGTTAATATCCAGGAATGTTAAAAGATAGGAGAAAAAATAAAAAAAAAAAACAGCACTAAAACCAAGTGGCTAGAAGGGATGGATGTCAGGAAAGAAGGGAAAATGTGCCATGAGAGGAAAACAGATATATGGAGATTAAAAGAGGATACATTGAAAAGCAAAAGATGAAGGAAGAAGTAAAATCAATGAGAATATAATATACGTAGAGTGAGTCATAACAGGATGCTTGCATTTTGTCAGTAAGATTCATCAATCTATAAAAGGAAATAAGAATGTAAAGAAGTGGAATAAAGAACCAGGAAAGCTGGGTGGAAATAGACTGGAATTTCCCTGGGGCAGCACAGTGCCTGCAGCTTCCCCCAGCTCCTTTCTCATGTGCTCTAGAGTTTTAGTATGTATCCTGACTGAGCTTTTTTCCTCAAGTTACTGTCCACTGCTTTCTTTCTGAAGTGAAGGCCATCATTTTGTTTGTGAGAACCACATTTCATGTCTCCCACAAAGTCACTGGTGATATCTCTCCATTGATATCAGTTTCATGGATGATACTTAACCTCTCTGAAAAGATGGAAATGTGATTCTCCTGGCAGTAGTCTTCCAAATTACAGTGATATTGCATATGGTCCAGAGACTTCCTGTGTTGATGGGAGACTAAGGAGTGATGCAGAAGAATAGGGAAAAACATCCTTGGTTAATGCTCGGGGCTTAGAATTAAGGAAACAGATGAAAAGGAGTTTTGCCTTTCTGTTCCACAGCTATTTAATAAAATGTTAACATTTAAAAGCTCTTCTCTCCTGTTTCACCTTCCTTAAAAAGAAATCTTCTCTGAGGTGCATTGTAGGAGTTACTTTGATATTTGAGATCAAAAAGCAGACTGATACTTACCAGTTGCAAAGTATCATGTAAAATCTTCCTATCCTATACATTCCTGAGCTTCTACATATATTATAAACACAGCTGTGGACATGTTAACTTTCTAACAGGGTAAAAACAGCAGCAGTAAAACAAGATAACGTTACAGAGAAATGCCTATGGAAAGACTGGGTAATTTATGTTCTAGCTGTTCGTCCAAATGGAGGCTTACGCTGCCACCTTTTGTCTAGTAACCTTAGCACTGCTGGCTAGACTAAAGCTATCAGGAGCATGTCTTCATGCTTCATACCTTCAACCTGCTGGGTAAAAAGAGTTAGACTTCAAATGACCACATTTCTTGTGAAAATGAGACTGTCTCCAAGGTTTTGTCAGCTGAGAGGAACTGTATGGACTTTTACAAAATGCAGAAAGAGACTAAAGATCAATGTGTAGGTGTAGGATGAATGACACTTAAAGCTCTCTAACTAGCCTCCAGGTAGATACAGGAAGGAGAGAAGATGTATTTGGCCCAACTTGTCATGGAAGCTTGTCATCTTCTTATACTTTGTGACCAGCAAGGTAGGGCCACAGAGGTACTCTAGTACTTTCTCTAATGTGAGCATAGCTTCTCCTTCCCTGTTCACATTGCTAGTAGATGGATGTGGGACACCTGACTCCTGAGATTAATTTTTTGGAGATATGTAGATCAGGGTTTGTTCATGCGCATATGTGTAGTGATTCCTCCGCCACAGAAATCTGCACGCTCTTGAATTAAAACTGCCATCAGGTTGTAGCTGTTTCGTGAAACTGTTAGCAAAGTGAACGACTCACGAGATAAAAAAGCTGGTTCTGCACACAAGGATACTTACAGTGGATAGTACTTGGTTTATGCTTCATAAGTCCAGCAGAAGTAAGATTTGGTGAGAGTAGAAGCTGGCTTACAGAGGACTTATAGACAGTAACTTACATTTTACTCAAAATACTACTGAAACTGTGATACTTATTTCAGTAGGCTTGGATGCTAGCTTCTTCTATCATAATCACACTTTTAAGAAGTCTTGAAATATCAGTGACTTTTCCCATTCACACCTCAATTTTTCTTCTTGGTTGCTGCCAGAACAATTTCATTTTTGAGTGGCCAATAAAGATATAGTTGTAGCATTCTTCAAAACTGATCTCCCTCTTTTTTTTTTTAAGTTCTTGCAAGCAGTAAATGCAAACTCTTCATGTCTTTGCTATACAGAAACATAGGGTCTTTAGCATGGGCGAATCACACTGAAATTAAAAGCTGAGTCTGAGTTATTTTAGGGGCCATAAGGGCTTAAAATTAATAGAGAGGATATGTTGAAGACAGATCATGGTATTATGCTTGGTAAGCACAGTAAGAAACAATTCATACCATCTTCTCTTTCTCCTCAATGCATGCAGCTATGCACAATGATTAAATACACATGTATATATATGTTGGCATTATTGAAGCAGCACATACTGCTAGGGAACTGGAGGAAATCTGTTATGGATGTTCTTCAGATAGAAACAATTGCAGTTAGTTTGCTTTTATAAACTGATGTCTATTACAGGCAAAGTTCTAAAAATAAGGGGAAATATATGGCAAAAAATTATTAATTTAATATTAATTTTATAGCTTGTATTGTAGTTATGAATAGCAGTTGAGGTGGTAGATAATCACACTATTTATTTAAAAGCTAAAATAAAGATAAATGAAATAAACTCAGAGGAAACTGATAAGTCAGGCCCAAGTATTAATATTTGTTCATTACTGAGGAAATGATCTGAAACTTGGCTTTCTATCAGAGCAGAGAATAGTAAGAAGTGTGATATGAACTTCCTTAAAAAAATAAAAAGTAGCAATTCCCACAGAGCTCAGTACTCAGGCCATTTCTAATTAATTGCTATGTTTTGGAAGTGGATTTGAGAGGCTTAATTCAGGGAAGGAATTGGTGATACATGATTTGGAAGATACTGCCATAGTGGCAAATGGTCTTGTGAAAAGAGCTCTTGCGTTGTCACATCTTGAAACTTTCCTTCTCTAAGCAAGTTATAGGATGAAGAAATGCTCAGACTGAATAAAAACAAACATGACTTAATAAACAGGCCTAAAAAATAGTGATTTTGCAGGATAGTTATATAACCTGTTTTCTGAGCTTCATATAACCCACTCTACCAGGCAACTGATTGTTAGACCTTAAACGTTCAAGACATCCAAATTAAAGATTCCCATGCAATTCTGCTGCTAATGCAGAAGTCTAAAAGCTCAAATCCACATTGATTTTCTCCAAGAAAGCAACTAAATGAGGGTACAACCTAGCAAAGGAAGACTGGCACCTTCTCCACACCAGGCAGCTGATGAACAAATGGAACCAAGTATTATTTCTGACCAGACTACATGCTAAATGCTGAAACCTTCTTAAATTTGCAATGTCTGCTTGCCAGTTGCTTAAACTGTTCTTACAGGTTAAGTTCTGCAAACTGTAGCAAAAATAAAACTCTTAAGAGTTGGACTTTTTTTTTTTTTTTCCTAGTAGCATGGCCAAAGTACGGCTGGTTTTCTGGTGACCAAAAAAGACTAAAAGATTCGGGGCTCCTGAGTCTACATCTTAGGAGTCTGAGAGGATATACAAAACTTGAAATCATAAAAGACTGCTTGGGAGAGGACAGTTTTAAAACATTCTTTATAACCATAAAGAGATTTTAAAAAATCAACAGGCTTAAAATTCAGCAAGGAACATTTAAATTAATGATTTGATTCTAATAGTAAAATTAGTAAGGCACTGGAACAGATAGGTGTGAAGTTACAGAGATTTCACACTTTGCTTGTTCAAACAGCTGCCAGGAATGAGCTACGTACAGTTGTTCTTGCTTTGAAGCAGAAGAAATAAGTCCTCCCCGGCTCTATTTAATATGAGTTCTGTGAAGTGGAAATAGACTCCACTTCTCCTACAAGTGCTTTTACTGGCTGCCTTTGAGATTAAGGGCCTACTTAGTTGTATGTTTGCTCCATAAAATTTAGGGTGAGTGAACAAACATTTTCTCCCTACTAAAAGAAAGTTTGTTGTGAGATTATTTTATATCAAGTATAATAGTCAGCAAATATTTAATGGTTGTTATGCATGTATTTCTGTTTGGTGCTCCTTGTTGAAATGCTGAAATGGAAGGCAAGTTTTACTTCAAATATTGAAGTCAATGTGCTAATCAACTGATGCATCTGGGATTTTAAGTATCAGTCAGAAACTACTCTAGAGAAACAAGGTAACTGGATTCTCTTTTGTTATGTTATTTTTTTCAACAATGATGGAAAAAAGTTGAGGATTCTCCATCCTCTTCCCTCTCCACCTCCCATAAAGCCTGGTCATTATATTTAATAAGATCACTTCCTTGCTTGAATATCATCATTCTGCTAAGCGTAGTTTCACAAGGCATTTCCCAAACTGTACAGCACATAGTGTGTATTTTGCCTTCATACTTGATTCCATATAAGCTTTATTTAAGCTTTCTGTCTAAAACTTTTAAAAATCGGATTTAGGATATAATTGCAAATGAACTTTCCAAACTATCTAATTTACAGCAGAGGCTGCTTGGTAATCTTAAACAATGTGCTTGATGCACTATTTAGAAAAGTTTAAAAGGCTCTTTGACTCACTGCTTAAAGAAATGCCATAAGCTTAACAGAACAATAAAATAAATGGGCTGTGAAAGGTTCACTAAGTTTAACAGAACTGCTCAATAGAAAATGAAGGAGTCTTAAACATAAGAATTGGTTTCTTCTGTCACAGTGAGACTTTTGATTTATAATTTATAAAAAAAAAAAAAAGGTTATCCTTTTTTCAAATATGAATATGTACCTTGGTACATTAACATTGTTTAGGAGCCTACAGAGTTTTTCTTCCATACTCATATTCATATTCTAGGATCAAAAGTACTCCTGATATACTCTATTGCATTCTTTAAAGGGGGGGGATGAATCTCTGTGCTGAAAGGATATAAAAAGTTCAAAATCATTTAAAAGTAAATTCTACATCTGTTGTCATTCAAGAGTTTCCCACTGAGTCAGTGTCTTCAAAGTAGCTCTTTAGCCCTCTACACATTCCTACCACACTTTCATTTAACTATATGGGTCTCTTTTCATTAAATACTATGTCTGAATTACACATCTGAAATTCCAGGTTCCAAAATCTAATTTTGGTTATTGCTATTTGTATAGCTTACCACTGCAGTACAGAGATACTCACTCACCTCCTGGAGTTGACCCCTATACCTTCGAGCTTCAGGCAGACTCCAAGGGCTCAGAGGCATTGACCTGCTCGTGCTTTAGCACGGCTCTGGCGTGAGTGCAGATCTGGGACTCTTCCACAAGGAGAGTCTGCTCTTTCCCCTAGAAAGAATATGCTGAGACACCTGGAGCAGACTACTTTCATGATACTTTCATGACAGATCTTCACAGATATCAGATGTAGGCTAATATTTCTTAATTGGACAAATGTCCCATCGGTTTCAATGGCAATAACAGTGGCTAGATCAGTATACTGATGCTGCTTCCCCTCCCCTTCTTCAAATAGTTTATGTTTCTTCAAAAATTCACTGTTGTCTAGTGTGAGCAAATGGAATTAGTATCTATTTAGAAAATATTTCTGCAACAACTTTTTGCGTTGAGATTCCTGTTTATATAGGTGCATTCAATGTATGTCATCTGGTCATCTAGGCAGTTTTAGTAATGCTCTCCAGTAGAAAGTATGGAAACGATAGGCACTAGCAAAATTACACACCACTAAGGAAGCCATCTCAGATTTCTAGGGGGAATGTTCTTAGGAATGGTCCCACAGATACACAACTGTGTATCTAGTATGTGAGGAGAGCTTCTAAATGAGGTTCTAGTATCTGTGAGAAAACAGATCGTATTTGTGAGAAGTACAGCAGCTGTACTTATACGTAAATAATATCCAATTCTATATATCGCTTAAATGTAAACAATTATTTAAGCAAAGTGAGTAGTTCTTGGTTAATGTTTTAAATTTAAATATGAGTTATGCTTCAAATTCACGTATCTAGGCAATAAGATAGTTGGTCATAAAATTAACCAAATTCTTAATATTCATGCCTGAGAGTGTCTTGTTTATGGTACTAAAAACAATGTTGCTTTCACACACACTTACAAATCTCGTTGTTTTTACATTATATCTGTTTAACATCCCAACATTTTCTCCTCTCCTATTTTAAAAAATAATAACAAATAGTTTGAATTTTAAACTCTTGCTCACGCTTAATATACTCTTTTGTTTATCAGCATTTGTTCTGAGGCTGTAGTTTGATTAATATATTTCTCTATCTTGAAAACTCTGAAATCAGGATGTCAACTTCATTTTCAGTATTTATATTAGAATAAACATTTGATACAAGACTGCAAATGACCAACATTTGCAGGATGCTTTTCTTTTTGTATCTGACTTCTTTTTATGAACCTGGATTGTATTACTAGAAGTGTCTTTTTAGAAATGTTGAACGTTTTAGAAGTACTTTACTAAATTCTCAAAAATCAAACTAACTTACTTGCTTCTTTAAATTTAGAAATTTTTCTCTCTTTATTACTCTACTTGATCAAAACTGAAATGATTTAAAATGAAGTAATGTGGGGTTTCATTTTAAATATCAGGGAAACAATTATTTCCCACAAAACTGCTATGGGAAAATTGCTGCTCATTCTACAATTTTCATATTGTATGAGACAAAGATATTCTAAAAAAATGGAAATATGAATTAAATTATTACTGCCTGGCATGCTAAAATATAATAGTTTTTCCATTTCCAACAGGTGTCGTGTGTTTCAAATAATATTTTTTTTAATTTTCGAGTTCTACTCTTCTGTGCTCTTAACAGTTCCTGGGTGAGGTATGAGAATATATACAGTCCTTTCTCTTGTGTTGGTATGATGAGATTAAATTGCAGATAGCTGAATGGCCAGCAATGCTTATCCTTAAAATAAACTGTTTATAACTTAACACAATACTACTAGAAATTATTTTTTCCTGTAACACTTCTTTCACAGATTGTTTACACAGAACAAGCTTTATTTCTAAACCTGCTACCCTACCTTCCCCAACCCCACAGTTTCTGTTACTGTTAAATGCAGCTAGAACACAGACCAGCTAAGTCGTCTCAAGAAGTTATTTCTCCTGTTGGATAATAAAGCACGTGGTAGCAGTATTTTACATGTAGAATACTGTAATACAGCTTTGGGGTTCTGTTATTTTGATCGCATGACTAGTTTGACCTCTTTGCTCTGTCATTCACTTCAATGCATTGCCTCTAATTTTGTGTTTAATTAACTTCAGCTGTTAAACAGATTATGGCAAGTGTCTCATAAATCAGATTGTTGCCATATTTTACTAATTTTAACTGAACTAATTTTCTGAAGGACAGTACTTCAATAAAAAGCTAGATTGTATGCTGAGCATACGGAAATCTGAATTGAACTTCCTTAATACAAATTCAGATGTTCATATTTGAGAAGAAATTATAGGCTGACTTAGGATGCAGTTATTTTGTATGCACAATCAGTTGGAAGTACTACGAGTAGCAGGCATAAGTCTATGAAACTAGTCCTTGATCTGTATACTGATTTAAAATTTAGCACAAACCTTAGGAAGAACAGTATTTTCACTGTTTTATATGTTTTTGGAGCATGTCTCATGGAGATTATATGTTTTCTTGATTATTATTGTTCTGTGTACTTTAATATTAATGATAATACCTCTTTTGGAAATATTCTAGTGTGTGGAAGGTACTTTTTCAGACTAACAAATTTATTTTTGAGGACTAAACACTATCGTGCTGAGCAGCTGATAAATTGTTTATTCTTTGAGACCTGCTTGTGCTCTCTGCCTAGATGCTGAGCCTGCTTAAATGAATGAATTGCTCAAGTATAAGTGGAGGAAGATAGAAACCATAGGTGAGATTCTCAGTCTTGTTCAGTTACTTCAGTAGCAGTCAGCAAGGTATTAGAAGAATAATGAGCTCTGGGTTAATAGCATGATAGAAATATAAAATCCCCTATTCGAGCAGAGAAAAGATTCCCAGATGCAAGCACTGACATATGTCTGCCCATTATTGATCTTGTTAACTCTGTCTTCTGGAAAGGGTTGTGTGCTTCCATACAAACAAATGAAGTACTAATTATTGGCATAAGCATTCGCTTGCTACAGCTAGAGCGCAAGCGCTTCATTCATAAGCACACTTGAAAGGAATACTAACCTCAATGCTTGATTGTGCTGCAGGATATTTAATCAGAACTTACAGAAAATGTAAGCTATTTTTTAGTAAATTAATATGTTCAACTCCTCATTACCTGAGTTAACACACTTAAAGCAGCATTTCTTAGATTGCTGACAGACTCCTTTGAGGTTGGAAAGTGTTAAACATCTGCAATTGGCAATAGCTTACTTGCCCTGAGGATAAGAAGTAAAAATTACTGGCTTGGATGTGTTTATTCTAGTCAGAGAAGTGCTAATTACCTCTTAATTGCCAACGGGTGATCCTTTCTTCCAGGATGAGTGAATAAGCAGTTGTGGCCAGGACTAACTGGGTTTCACTTTCTTGTCTAAGTGGAGGCGAGCAACTTCTAGGCCCTATATTGGCCTAGCTACTTCAGATAACTTCACTCTGTTGCACAGACAAAGCTTCAATAATTTTGGTGGTTCCCAAGGCATTGCTATTATATTATTAATTAATCATATAGAACATATTCATGAATGCAGACCTAATCTCAGGGACTCAGCTTTGACTGCAAGGGGTTTCATTCTGTAGATGAGTACTTGTTGTTTTCTTGTGACTTATCTGCAACTCATACTGATCTGGAAATGCTCTCCTACCAAAACAGCTTATGTCCGTATATTTCAGAATTGGAAAGAATAAAAGGAGTACTTATTCTGAGAAGAGAGTACTAAGTATAAACTTGTAAAGATTGTTTATAAGTTGAAATTTCTTTTTTGTATTCTCCCTTTTCCATTTTCCATCACGAGGAGGTGTTACACTCAAAGTCTTAGGGGCAGAAGGGAGCAGAGCATAAATATGGAGCCAAAAATTTGTTGTTAGCCTAATTAAAATCTTAACCAGCTAATCAAAACACAACAATGAGAAAATTATTCATCCAGTTACAGCAATGTTAACACTCGTAGTCCAAACAAATGTATAGAAAAGCCTCGTTAATAATGCCCTTAAAAGCATTGTACAAGAAAACTTACGAGGGTCTACCCTTTTCTCTGGTGTTACACTCACCCTTCCTCAAGCGGAGAGGCAGCAGAGTTTTGCAGCAGGTTATCAAGATCCCAGGCTCTTCACCAAGGGACACACAATACTAACAGTAACTCCCCCCTTCCTACCCAGCCTCGGGCGCTACATGCATTTTGATGTGGATCCCTATAGCAGCTTGCTGCTCCATCAGTGCTGCCCTGCCTCCATGGGGGGAGCCTCCCCAGTCCAGTGGGCCCCAAGGGCCGCTGTGGGTCACACAGCGACAGGGAGCACACCAGGCGTCCCCAGAGCAAAGCCCAAAGAGGGGCAGTAAGCACCAGCCTTGCAGTCAAGTGACAGCACCGCTAAAACCAGCTTGGGCCAAGCCAAGGCCAGGCACGTCCTGAGACCCTGCACTGTCAGGTCAGAACGGAGCCTGGGGCCTTTTTCTGGTAGGGGCAAAAGTCATATTTATTGAGCTGCAGAGGAAAAACTGAGATACTGAGTTTGGTCTTTCTGCAGACACACCAGTGAATCCATAAGCTGCTGTGATGCATGCGGGAATTCTTGCATCAGTTTGTTTGGCTCTTGAGAAACTGGGAGGTCAAAACATTGTTTTAATTACAACCTCTTCTTAATTCTTGCAATTTTAAAATTAAAATGATAGTATTATTTTACATAATGTTATGCAGAAAAATCTGTGTTTGAACAATAGCTATAGCTAAATGCCTTAACGTTTCCCTGATAACTAGTTTCAGCAACGGTGTTTTATTCTCTCTTCCCTGTACATATTTATACACACACTCTCAATGGGTACATAGTACTCATACCATAAAAAGAGTTCAGCTACTCTTTTTTTAAGAGTACTAAAATTGAATGAAGATAAATAGGGATATGTATGAAATGATGTTTGGTTTTGCATATTATCAGTATTCTCTCTACTACCGAAGACTTAAAGTTAAAAGCACATCTTCAGGGAAACTCCAGCCTTATACTCTCTGTACGTATGCAGTGGTGGGTGGTGAGCAGGTACTGCTTAAGCAGTAGCTTAAAGTCCTGCTCCTATTTTAAACACTGGGTGGGAATTAGGTATGCAGCACAGGTGTGCTGCCCCTTCACCAAAGACTTGCAAGAAAAAAAACCCCACTGGTATTGAAAGGGCTTTTTAACTAATAGCAAGTCATGGTTGAGTGAGTTGATACGGTTGAGGAGACTCGTTTAGTCAGAATTCTTTTTGCCTTTTTGGTATGTATTGCCTATATTATAAGGGTAGCAGTAGGGTGGTGTGTCCCAGTATAAGAGGACAAGGGAGAGAGTTCAGTTTTTTATAAGGTTTAGATAATATATTTCTTTAGCAACACTACTTAGAGACTATAAAGCTTAAGCTATCTGTTTGATCATCATAATTTGTACTATATTTTAGCAAATGTTTTTGATCAAAACATTAATAAGATTATTTTCACAAGTGTATTTTGGTTTAAGCAATCATTCATATATTTTTCTATGAAAAAGTCAATGGAATTTTTCTTACAAAGCTAAGTAATCCTTCGCTCACTGTTAAAATTTTTCTGGTGCTGTAATTTACTTACTATGTTAGACAATGTAAGTGTGAAGACAGTCTTGTAATTTGGACTCAGTTATATACCCAGTTCATAGTCACACACAGTTTCTGTCTCCCCCTCTCTCGTCTGGCTGCCTTGACAAACAAATGAGGGTTGTTTCCCTTGCTAAGTTATGTAACTTCAGTAGAAAGAAGGACCCCATGCTTGTGACTGTTTATATAATGCACCAAGAAGTGGTAGGAGGCCAAAATCTGATTAATGTTAGCAGAATGAGAACAGCAACGTATCTCTAGATAAGCATTATACAGAGTTGTGTTTATGTACCTAGCAGTATTTCTATATGAAAATCAGTGATCTGTAAAATCCCTATACTTGATGTTTTTAAGTACAGTCATTACCCTGTCAGTAGTCTGCTTCCATCTGTAGTTCGAAAACAATTTTGTAGTGACTGGTGATTTGAGGATTGCTGTATGTACACTTGAGCTTGCAGATGAAAACTATAGAATTTTCATGACTTTCGTCTGAAGGAGTTTTGTGGGCCTCTCATCACTTAGTTCTAGTCTGAAATTATCCTGATATATAACACGTATTAATCAGGCATTTGTTCTAAGCAAAGTGTTTTAATGCAGGCCTATCTTCAACTCTCAGATTATCAGAAATGGCAAGCAAATAGGAGTCAAGCTTAATCAATAGGAGTATGGTAGGCATCCTCCCAAAAATTCAAGGCACCTGACAGTATTCTGTTGCACTAGTGCAGAGCCAGTGTGTCAGCCTAAACACACAAAATGTGCTTTAGAAATATCTTCTATACATATGTAAGATGAACTAAAGATGTGATAAATGAATTTTCAAGGCTATTTTTTAAGCTGCAGAATTTTATTCTGACGTCCTGATCCAAATGGTTAATTTCTGCTGTGACGTCCTTGTCAAAATTGCTGTGCTGTGTCTGTTATGAGATGCTGTGGAGCAGCCAAATTCTAACCTAGCACTGAATACCTAGTTTATTATTATTTGATGATGTAGATTAGTATAATCCTCTAAAATTTCTGAGAATCTCAGACACACATTAGTTCTGATGTTCATTTAAATCTCACTCATTTTATCTGCCCCTTACTCATTGTGTATGTATCCACAAAATCCATACAGGTTTCCTGAAGACAAAATGCAGACATTGGTCCAAACCTCCACCAAAAATTTATTCACTGTTAACACCAGGCAGCAGCAGAGGAGAAGAGGGAGAAGGCTTGAAAAGGCCTCTATAGACCTTTATAAATGACATGAATGATATCTTGAAATATTTGCTTAGGGTCTTATTTCTAGTAGGCAGAAATATGTTCCCTGCACTGTTTGTGTAACAGGGATGAGAGATGAGAAGCCTGGTGGAAAAGAGTGGAATCCAGCAAGCAATCTTTTGCAATCTCAGTTTCTTTTCAAAAAACAAAGCCAAGCAAGTGAAAGTATAGCTAGCTGCAGGAAACATGTCATTACCTCTATCTGCACCTAAAATGCAGAAAAAGTGGGATTTTCTTTTTCTCCTCTGTCAGTTTTGTGGTTGCTTGGTACTAAAAAAATTAGCAAAGAGAAAATTCCAGTTATGTGAGTTAAAAACTCATATTACTCATGTTAAAAACGGCTTTTATAGATGTGACTGCATAGCACATAGTATGTCCTCATGAGACAGCATGTTGCCATGCAGGGACTGGCTTTGGGCCTTAAAAGTAGCCCCATCAGCATGCTCTTCTTCTCAGCAGGGTTAGTTATTCTGGGTGCAACTCCATGGGGAAGTCTGAAGCTAAGTCAGCAAGTGTCATGATCCAATGGTTAGAGTAGAGTGACTCTGTGACCCCTAGAGAGGATAAATTTTCTGACTTGATTTTGATTTGAACTGAAATATGACAAAATGAACTCTAGTCCTTGCAGGCAAGAGGACTAAAACAGTTGCATATTCTACACACAGAGCATTCGAAAAGCATATCCTAGAGGCTGGAAGTTAGTTAATCTTTAATTCATTTTTCCACAGTATAAGGCCATCTCATCCTATTTTTGTGATCACTACAATATGACATTAAGATAATATAAACCTGTCTGTTCAAAAGCTATTTGGAAAAATGAGTTGTCACCCGTGATATATTTTATTTAGCTTTCATAACCTATATTTTAAAACAATAATAGCTATGCATGTTATTGTAGAAATGCATAATGTATGTTTGCCAGATGGCAATTTGAAAATATATGCATGAACTGAGGATATATATTACACTTTCTTCGCAAAACACCTTGAATTCAAAGAGAATTTCAAAGAACATACTAATATTTTCTTCCCTTATAATGACACACATTTTTTCTAAAAAGGTGTTTTCTGTTAAAATTAATAAACTAGGATTTGAGCAACACATCTCTAAAACTGCTATGCTCTGGTTTGTTCTCTTTCTAGTACTGTATTAAAGCATTAATATGATAAGTTTAAATGATTTGGTTCTTTTAAGTGGCATATTTGAGGTCGGCTCTTACACTCTCTTATTGGTCTAAAGTAAAAATAAACCTCTTAAATTAACATCTCTGATATAACCATTCTAGAATAGTTAAGAGAAAATCAGAGATAGAATGTCTGAATTCATGTAAGAACATAAATACTTTTACTTTTCAGTAAGAATGTCCTTCCATGAGAAGACAAGCAAAAGATCCTTCCTTTGCATTTTAATTTAAAATTCTTTTCTAAAAATTTATAAAAAACAGTATTTTTTAGATTAGTAAAAGGGGATGACATATTTATAAAGCAATACTTGCTTATATTTGCTGACAAGATGCTCCCAAAATATCTAGAGTCAATAAAATTAGGATATCAGATTCATCAAAACAAGTTTGATGTTCTGCGGTAGAACTGTCTTGAAACTCCTTTGAACGTCAGTTTTTCTCCTTAAATGTGTTCAAAAGAAAAATATTTAAGTCCATACAAACTAGTGATGTGTTTTTTAAATACAGAGCAGCTTCATGATTTAAATCCCAGGGTATGTGTAATGCCTCGTTGTCTGCTCTCTCTCCCCGTAGCAGTTGTTTGTACTGGGCTGCGTGAATGATTGAGCTTGAAAGTGCAAGGCTTGATTAGCTCTTTCAGCTGTGTCCTACCCATTTTAAAATCCCAACTGGAGTAGGCAAAATGGCAGCTTTGGGTATTGGCATGTCTTGAGCAGAGTCTGGGAACTGAAAACCCTCCTTTCGTCCCACCCACCCCTAACCTGAACAAGTAGCTCGTGAGCCTCAGGACCATCACACCAGAGAAAACACCAGACAACAGATGTATAGCACACAAGAGCATAGCCAGCCATCTGTGCCCTCATCTCCCTTAGTTGGGGATTATTTTTTCCCCTTCATTTGTCAAATTTGCATTCTGTCATATATTTGACCAGGAAGAATATCTCCCATGTCACATTATGGAAGCTAATGGTGTGTTGTTTTTACCTTCTTTAAAATAAGTGGGAGATAACAGTGCCAAATACTTTAGCTGTCTATTCCCTGATTTTGGCATGATTGCTGAGCAAATTAAGCAGCATGCTAAGCAGTCAGATTTACTCCTGAAGCCCATGTATTGGCAAGTCATCATCTGAAGCTGTTTCCTGTTGCTATAGGATAGCGAGAAAGATACCTTTCATTTAAACACTTAAGGCAAGGCAGCCTATGGAGCTGCTTTGGTCTCTGCTTGTAAGCTGCAGAAGGATCATCCTCCTGTTGAGGCCTGCTCTGCTTTGTCTTGGTTATTCGCTTGGAAATGGCACTGGCTCATGTGAGGAAGAGTCACCTACCTGCTCATCTCAGTCCTGTAAGCAGCTGCCTAGTAAAACTCATCTCCTCTGCTATAACGAAATCTCTTAGACGCTTGGTTATCCAAGCTAGCAGTTATCCCAGTTAAAAGAAGTAATTAAGATTGATTATTGCTTATGGTTACAAAAACCCTCTTGAGGGTAACTAAGATCTAAATCATCAAATTACTCAGGGTCTATATCTCAGTGTATGTAATCCTATAATAACTGTAACCTCAACTACAATAAATAATTCAGTTGTATGTAAGCTCTATGAGTGAGAAGCCTTTCCCATTTGCTAAGGCAGTTTCTTTTACAGCATACGGTATCAAATGCTGTTTTGCATCTATCAATAGCAATTGGATTACCATGTATGTATGTCTTGCATGAAATACATTTGTATTTTTGCTGAAACCATCTTGATGAATAAAGCAAAAACATCTCTTATTAGTCTTTTTCTACCAGTGGAGTTTGCTTCATGCATTCCAGTCCGTTTTCAAACTCTACTTCAATAAACAGCAAGACAACTCTATAAAAGAAACAGAAGTAAATTACTGTTTTTTCTCTAAAGTGTATCTGCTGCCATCTGTTGACTTGTAAAGTACCTTCTAGTCTTAAATAAAATACAATCAGATTATCAGATGTTATACATACAATTCAACCTCTTAACAACACTTTAAGATATTGCCAATTAGCCATTTGAAACTGAGCCATATGTTTCCATTTTATAATGAAAAAGACACACAGAAAAGGTTAAAAACTGTGAAAATTCACAACTACTTAGAATAACATGGTGCAAAACAATTTGCACAGCTGTTGAGGAAAATATTTGCAGTAAAATCATTTGGAAAAGACTAAGGGTGCAGAATACTGCTCACAGGAAGATACTGAGTATTTAGATGTAAGCTGGATGATATAGCAGTGTACCGAAATAGAGTCAAAACTTGCAGCTGGGTTTAGTTTGATTTTGGGAAGAGTGGTGGGTTTGAGCTTGCTTATATAAATACACAGGATTCATTCAGAAATTCCAGTGAGAAAAATCTGCTTTGTGGAAGTGTGGAATACTACAACAAAATACCTCTGTGGATATGCTGTTTGTTTGCTGTGTTGCATGTAGAACTTCTAGTTTCCTATGGACTCCTTCCTTTTTCTCCCTCAATACTGTATTTAATAATCTTCAGGTCTTATTGAAGAAAACTGGCATTGGTTTTTTTCTCATGTTTACAGCAGCATCCAAAGGGAAGTTACTGGCATGTATATAGAATTTTTAAGTTGCTCTGTGTTTTGCAGTAGTAGTTAACCCTTGTAGTTAACCCTTGTTCTAGAATTTTTGGGGAGGGACAACCCATTATACTTTTTTGAATAATGCAATGGCATGTTGATTGTGCATTCATATGTATTTGCGACATCTCACTGCAGTATCTATATCTGATAAATTTCTTCATCCAACAAATGATGATGATTTCTATCCTTTTCCTAATCAGTTTGTAAAAAGAAACATATGTCTTAGAGTGATGAAATGCTGCACTATAAGTGGATTTTTCCTGTTTGCAGTGTATTATTTTGTTCTGGTTTCTTCAGTTTTGAGCATCCTCATGAGAATGCTTTGATCCTTACTCCTGATACAGGAAGGAACTGGAATCTCAGTGTTGCAGGGGTGAACTGCAGAAGGAAGAAATTTTCTAAAATTTAGTAATTAGTCTTTAACCCATTTTGAGCTTTAAGCAGATGCCTTTTTTTACAAAAAAAAAGATGTTACGCAGCTCCAGATGTATTTTAATGCTCCCTTTGCTATTAGAATAAATTGTAGTAATCTAACCAGCATCAGTCACTGCACCTATTTGCTACCTTATGAGAATGTTTAAAATTTTTAGCTCTCTGAAGATTAAGAAAATCCTAATATAGCCTGGCATCTATTGGTATCTTAGTCCAAAAGTAGTATAGACCCTAACAAAATGCAAGTACTATACAGGGTTCCTTGACACAATCATAGTGTTGCCATTTTCCCCTCTGTTCCACAATAAAGCACATCTCTATTGTTTATCGACATAGTAAGCTTGCTAATCACAGAATCACAGAGCGGTTGAGGTTGGAAGGGGTCTGTAGGGATCATCGAGTCTAAACCCCCTGCTCAAGCAGAGTCACCTAGGGCAGGCTGCCCAGGACCCTGTCCAGAGTGCTAATGTCCAGAGTAAGTGGGCCCTGGAGTAGCAGTCAAAAAATACCGTATACTGTATGTTCTACTGTATAACACAGTTTGCCTCTCTCTCTCTCTTTTTTTATGTTGTGCCCAAATTCACTCTCATTTGTGATTTAAAGCAGGTTTTGAATGTTGCACTCCCTAGTTATTGGCAATGCATATGTGTATTTACTATGATGAAAGAAAAAAGTCACTTCTGTAGTTATAAAGTGCTATGCAGACAGAAGACTTTATATTTTCTAAGTGTCAGTCTGATCAGTTGGATTTATTTTGATCCAATATGTCATGTTTTATAGAGAAGTAAGTGGTAAGTTTAAAGGAAATGCACTTTTGTTTATCTGTCAGTTCCTTTGGCTAGATTAATGCTGGCTTGTTAACAAGAATCACAAATGTCATATGTAGTCTTAGTGCATAACATCTCCTGAGAAGTGATTCCTGCTTTCCCCAGGAGGAACTGATCCCAGTTGGCCTTAAGATTTCTGCCAGGAGATGACAGTTGTGTAGCTTCTACCAGAGGCTCTAGAGATACCCCACTAGCCCATGAATTTGCAGTCACTGATTCATTTGGGATCTTTGCCCCAGAAAGACTTCAGGCCTTTCTAAGGATATTCTGATTAATTTTGTATTTTATTAGATTTAATTTTCATTTTAAAATGTTTTCTCTTTTGGGTTCCCTGGCTGTATCTTCTGTATTCACTAGCTGTAGAATAGAAACTGGGGACCTGCTAATAAGTATCATCAATAAAAATTGAGCTAATTAAGTTTCAGACATAATCCCCTATTATTATAAGAGAGCTCAGTGAGATAGAAGATAATGGAGTAATAAACCCCTGAATATTGGGATTTAGCAAGGAAATACCAACAGAGCTCAAAATGTAGTATTGTAATCCCAGTGAGATAATAGATGTTTAATCAGCTGCTATTGATACATTTTAAGCAGTATAAAGACCTGAGTTTTGATACAGCAGCAATGGAGTTAAGTTTACATATAGAGTATTTGTAACAACTTTGCATCTCCAGTGTATGGAATAGAAAGAAAACAGAAGCCCTGATTCAAAGGACATCTTCAAAGCATTCAAACTGTTAAGGGATAGTGAATTTAGCACAAGTATAACCCAACATCTTTATGCCTGTAGGAATAAGCAGAATTTAGATTATCTTTTTTCCTTCATCATTTGAAGAAATTCCAAACTATTAGATATAGAACACTAAGTTTTCAGATAATACGCTATAATAACTTCAGAGAATAATGGAATAAGATGTTCTGACACTTCCTGAAAAGTTTATTTAAAAACTCAATGGACACCTGAATAGTAATGTAAAATGAGCATGATGTTAGATTTTTCTCCCCTACAGGGCAGGTAACATATTATATGAAAATTTTTTTGTTAAACTTTTATGTTGATTAGAGGGGTAGCAATCTTACATCATCAGCCAAGAGCAAAACTCTGCAGAATGTTATCGTGCACAAATGAGCGATTGCAGACTTAACCTGCTCAACCAAGATAGCAGCTGAATTGAAGGCTGATTATGTTTACAAAATGGCATATAACAATTAAGGGAATTTTGGGCGTTATGGTTGGCTTTAAAATACGTTTATTAGGTGAAACTACACTACAGTCTTTTATTACTTCCTGATTATTATGTTACAAAGAAATTATTACTACTGACTTCTGTGTGGCATAGACTTATCAGTACTGTGTGTCACAGCTCTGAAGTTTGTAGTTAGGAAGGAATTCCAGGAGACATCTAGAAGCTAGAGAAAAGTTTTGGATCAAGTGATACCTAAGGAATGTAAGTGGAAAGGCTCTCTCCTTTTTTCTTTCTCTCCCTCTCCCTCTTTCTCTTCCTCTCCCTCTTCCTCCTCCTTTCTTGTCTTTCTTTTCTCTTTTCTCTCTTTCTTTTTCTCTCTCTCTCTCTCCTTCCTTTTTTTAAATTTTTTTTTCAGGGGATTGGTAGAGTGCTCCAGAAGAAGGGCTGATTTTCAGAATATCTCTGTCTATCTCTGCAATTTAACTTAGATTTCACCTTGAAAGAAGCTGGTAGACAAGTTGGCTGCTTTCTGTTTGGCACAAGTGTGAATTTCTTCTCATAAAAAGCAACAGAAAGTTAACAGGCGGAACAGTTTATGAATCCCTGTGGTCATCAAAGACAGATGCAGGTAGAATGCATGTTATTAATGCCATCTTCTGGGGGAGAAGAAAACATAGCTAACTGATGTGAAAATCATTTCAGAGTAGTATTTTTATCCTCAGTTTCTAAAAAGAATCCCAAAGTGTCTCGTTTTGCTTTGTTTTTTAAGCCATATGGAATTACAACCAAATGTAGTGTTCCAATGATTCATACAGATACCAGGTGTGTAAAAGCTATTTATTGTTCTTGATTGCCTGCCTTTCCAGCAATGAAATGCACTCCTGCCATATGCCACCCATGAGAACCCTTGGCTAAAACACTGCTTGATCTGCCTCAGGGAGCAGCAAGAGTGGGCTGCTCGGAAGGCGGCAGAGGGCAAGCTGGAAACTGAGGGTTGCAGTCCCCCAACACCAGGGGGTGCCCCAGGACCCGAGCTAGGTGAGCAGGGTAGGTCTGGTGACAGTAACCAAGGTCAGCCACAGTCCAGATGGCCACACAAGCCTGTAGTGATGAAGCAGATCCAAGGTCAAGCCAGGAAATCAGGTCAGCAGGGCACAGGCAGGTCAGCAGGGTACGAGGTTGGGCACAGGCATACCTACAACACAGCCCAGCCTGAGCTTAAATGCAACTCCTGAGTCAATGGGTGGGGAAACAAATATGGTTGTTTTCACACAGTCTGGTCCAAGGTTAAATAGTTCTGCCACATCAGAGCAGACCCTGAACACAGGCAGTGAAACCCCTGGAGCAAGGGGGAGAGGTTTCACAGGAAAGAAGGCTGGTCACGGCAAGTAGAGACTGTTGGTTCAAACAGGGCCCTGATGATCAATGTGTGCTGTTTCTCATCATTTACTTCAGGAAAGTTTTGAAGCACAGTTTGTCTTTACTCCTCCATTTTTAAGCAGGATCAGAGGAGGCGAAATGCAGAGCAAGATGTGACTGTCAGGTATTATGGAAGCTCCATTCCAAGGAAACAGACTTCATGGGGGCCAGACGAGGTTAGTTTAGGCAGAAGGCAAATGGATGTTTCTGGATTTTAGGTCCTTGTCTAGCGTAGAGATTTGTTTCACAAGTGGCTCAGGCTTTGTAAGAGTGGGTTATCTCAAACTTGCTCAAGAAAGAAACAGGTAACTTCTTAACTCACAGAGTTTGTCAGTTGGGATTCATCTGTGCAGAGCAAGAGAATATCCTGTTCTCTACTCCATGGGATCAACAAAGGACTGACTTACCCTCTGCAAATCATGCCTGTATGTTGGAATAGGTAGCTATCACCAAATGCAACAGCTGGAGAGGTGAAGAGACACAAGGCTGAACTAGTTAGTGTAAATAGGCATTCAGATGCAAGGTAAACCAGCAAGCATGAGATGTGGTGGTTGGAACGAGGCCTAACATATACAGAAAGAAACGAACTGGAGAATGCAAGAGAACATTTTAGAGGGCTAAGAGGGGACAGAGGTGTCCAAGTAAAGCTAAGATGACATAAGGAAAACAGAAATAACGAGGGAGGGAAAAGCCAGTGACATGAGAATACTTAGTCCCCAGAAATGATCAGAAACTGGGATTTGAGTGTATAAATCTGGAATAGAAAATACTGATAGTAACTTAAAGTTTGACATTTGTTTTAACAGAAATTGTGGTATTTGTGTGCCTGAACTGGGATTGTTTTCATCCTGTTTCCAGCCTGTCTTCCTTTTTCGAGTGTTTTTTGTGTTTCTAGTCCTGAACAGTTTCATGGTGTGGGATAATGGTCTGTGATTATCTGCGATCCTCCCTGCCATGGGGTAAACCCTGGATACAAAGGGCGATTTGCGGCCTGACGCCCAGGCTGGTGAGGGGCGAGGCGCAGGTCCCACCACTCGGCATTGCTCCACCCAAAACGACACCTGGGGCGAGGCGGGAGTCTTGCAGCCTGGTCCTGTTGATAGGGGCAAAAGGAAAAAAAGGCCAGCAGCCATCGCCACCCGCTGCTGAGCTCGACGAGGACCAAACATCCCACAGTGCTTGACTCGGCCCCCCCTCGCCAAGAGCCTAAGTTCAGTGCATAAACGAGCTTCCATTTGGAGGACGAGAACGCCAACCTACGGACGGGTCGACGGGCCTGGACCTCTCTCCTCCCCAAAACAGGGACGCCTTTTTGGTAAGGTTTGCGCCTCCGACAACGTCAGACATTACCCCGGGAAAAATACCATTGGTGAAAGTGCTTAGTTATCAGTTTGAGCTCAGAAAAAGTAGAATTTGTTGCAGTAAGTGCATTTATTACCGGCAATCCTGAACCTGTTGATCTGTCGCTTTAATAAATTGTCTGTTTTGATCAACTTTGCGAACCTGACTCAGTGAAAGTCCTTTTGAGGAGGGCTCTGGCAGGCAAACGCTGATTATCCCTTTCCCTCCCTTCACACGACAGTAACACATGGTCAAGTGAATACTGTACTATCTGCTTCTCCTATACTATAACCAGGTGAGGTTACCTATTTATTTTAATTTTCCCATTACATCACTGGTTTTGACCAACTTGAAACATGCAAAAAAATGAAAACTAATGCAACAAATCCAGCTAGTTTCTGGTGTATGTGTTTTTTTCGTTTATATCTTTTTTTTCCAAATGATAGTTGGGATTTGGACCGGTTTCAGTTGGGAAAGATTTTGGTGAGAATAGTATAGATGCATGCTCATATGGTTGCAGACAATTTCCAGAGGAAATGAAAATAAATCAGGAGACAGAATATGCTTTTTATGGCCAAGTTTCACTTGTACTGCTAACATGTAAATTAGAAATAACATATCTCTACTTAAGTATTTTCAATGAAGCTATATCTTTTACCATAAAACAGCCAGTTAACATCTGAAGAAAATTCTGCTTTCTTTCTAGATGCTGTTAAATTAAAACAATGTACAATGGGTCATGCGTAATGCCCACAAAACTTTTCCCATATTAAAATATCCAATTTAAAAAAAGATTTGAGTTCACTAAGACTACTGTATTACTTCCTAATCATAATAAGTGTTAGAAAAATATGGAGATTTGAATAATAGATTACTTATGTTTCTCAAGTTTGTCCCTGAAAAAAAATTGACTTTTGGCTGTATCTGAAAAATGGGGCTTCTGTGTTGCAAAATAATATTTGTAAATAACTAAAATTTGGGGATCCAGGCCAGTATGTGTCTTGAGTTCTCTCAGATTTACTGCTGTTAATAACTTTATAAGTTTATTGTCCTCAGATGTATGCGTAAATATATCTTCTGTGAGGTTTGGGAAGCTTTAAAAAGCAAGAAACCTTAGGGTTTCTGGTGCAGAGAGCACTGATCTGGTTTTGTGACACTTCTGTAACAAACATTATCAATTATGTGTTGCCTTCTCTTACTAAATAAGAACCAATATACATGACCAAATTAAAGCAGCCTGATTTGAAGCAACCCCCCCCCCCCAAATACTCTTATAGAGACTGACTAAACTGTGGGAGTGAAATCTGCTAGCCATTGTATTTGCAGTTGTATTTGGTTTTAGAAGTTGGATATGTTAGATGTGTTTGATAAAACCATTAGACATAATTATATTGATAACATTAGAGATCCTCAAAATTAGGGTTTTTTTTTTTCTTAATTATTTGCATTGTTACATTACTGGATAAGAGATTTCTTTTAAGTTTGATTGACATACTCTGTAAAAGGTGTGGTCAGCTGTTTCACTGGTCAGCTGTTTGTCCAGTTAATGCAGTGAAGAAACACAGGCAAGGAGGAACAAAGCAGAAGTGAAAGTTAATCATATCATCAAACCGTAACACTTTGAGTCAGGAGATCTGAGCTGTTTACATGGCTCTGTCATGTAATATTTGTAACCTCCAGGAAATTTGCAGAGAGCAGTTTCATAGGAAATTTGTCATAGATACTTATCTGTTTGACAAACTTCTGCTGAAGTATGCAGACAAAGCTGTACAGAGAGACAGAAGAGGGAACTAGCTTTGTTTTCTGCAGTGTGCTGGCAAGTTGTTAGAGACCTTGCAGTTCCCTGATTCTCTGACTCCACAGCAGCTACACCATCATGAGCAATTTAAATCTGCCATTTTCACACAATGTGCTGCTAGAGCTAGGTGAGAAATCATTTTACCACTTAAAAAAAAACTTTTCTAGTTTCAAAAAATCCCTCAGTTGGAGTGAATGACATCAAGACCTTTCCATGCTTCAAAAATGAGACTGATAAGCCTGACACCTTATTAGTACAAAATATAATATACAATAATTTAATTAGTATTCACATTGGTAACTATGTTTGGGGAGGAGTTGTTAAAATAGCTTATGAAAAGATGAATTATGCTTCACAAACTTTTCAGAGAGCTGCCAGCCTTACACCAGTTAATACAGGCTTGGATAATCAGGAAGCAATCAGACAAAATTCCTCGCCAAAATACCACAAAGAAGTTAGACAGCCGAGGGATAGGATGTCCTTATGCAGAAGAATAGTTAGTTCAGTGATGGAAGTGCCAGGGTGCTGAGTGCGCTAATAGGCCTTAATTGCCCTGGCAAGCCTCATCGGGGACCCCATCCACGTCCCCTCTGCCCGTGGGCCAGGAGCTCCATGACAGCTCAGGCCTGGGCACCCAGAGCTGCCTGGGCTGCGGCATAAGTGTACCTGTGCCCAGCGCTGTCTCCTGCATCCTGCCTGTCCTCCTGGTTTCCCCAGAGCGACGGGCTCTGCACCTACCGTGCGGGTAGCCATGTCTCCAGCCGCGTCTCCTGCTGTTCCCGGCCAGACTGCGTGGGGAGACCCAGGACCCGCGCAGCTGTCTTGCCTTGCTGGGGCTGGAGGTGGCACCTGTCACTGTCCCCCCGGGCCTGCCCAGGGGCTGTGGGGCTGCACCTGGGGCAGCAAGCGCGCTGCCCTGCCCTGCTGCTGTCACCCGCCCGGCTGGCTCGGCTTGACCTCCCTCGGGCAGCAGCCACATCGTGCCGCTCCCCGAGCGGAAAGCAGCGCAGAGGAGTGAACGTCAGCCGTGCAGGACCGCGACTGTCAGGGGAGTCCGTCTCGCCAGGCTCTGCGCTGCCTTCTGTATTTCTCCAAATGCTCTTCAGTGAGCCTGTAAAAGAGGTTTTCTGGTAACAGTAAGCTTTTCAGAATATTAAAACCAAGAGCTCACTGGGAAGAACTGCAGAAGGACCTTATGACACTGAGTGACGCAGAGAGGACATGGCAGATAAAATTCAGTACAGATGCATGAAAAGTGATGCAGGCTGGAAAAAAATCCTAACTCTGTGTAAAATAACAGACTTTGCATGAACCATTGCCACTTGGGAATGAGATATTGCCATAAATGTCAGCTTAATGTTCAGTAGTCAAAAAAGCAAGCTGAATGTTAAAAATTGTTAGGAAAGGAATAATGAACAAAATACAGAATTTCTTTATGTCACTGTGCAAGTTGACTGTATGCCCAGCTCCATCACTGCTGTGTGCAGCGCTGCCTCTCTCTTCATCTCAGAAAAAATATATAGTAAAAACTGGAAATGGTTCAGAGAGAATCAGCAAAGATGATCAAAGGTATGGAACAGCTTCTGTACAAGGAGCAATTAAGCAATTTAGTACTTCTTAGCCAGGAAAGGTAACTGAGGGAGAGATGATACAGTTGTAGGCAGAATAGGAAACAGTCATTCCCCATCTCTTCCAAAACAACAGCTATGTTGAATGAAAACATTAAGGACAAGTTCAAAACAAACAAAATTAGGCAACTCTTCACACAGCTTGTAATTGAGCTGGGAAGTTCTGTAGAGTTTTTGGATGCTAAACACACATGTGACTTAAATGCTGAAAGTCAAAGGGAAAAATCCACTGATGGTTTTAAGATACGAAGGCTTTTGGTTTGGGAAGTTCCTTAGCTGCAAAATTTTGAGGGATGGATATGGAGGAAGTAGTGTGCACTTGCTCCAAGCTTCATCTCTTCCCTAATGTCCGCTTTTGGCTACTGTCAGAGACTCCTGCTGGCCGAGATGGGCCCTTCTTCTGACCAGTAACATCTATTTTTATCTTCTTATGATCTCTGTTAGGAAAGCACCATTTATTATTCAACAGATGTAGCACATTTTTCTTTTTTAATTTTACAAAGTACTATTTCTAGGAGTTCCTTTAAAGTAGTATCTTTCCACACATCTTAAATAGAATGATTTGTTCTGCCCTCCTTAAAATTTGGGGTGGGTGAATCTGTAATCCATTTTCAGCTGATCATCCTTATTCAGTGATTGTCTCACTTTAATCAGATATTAATAATAAAACATAATTACCATACAAAGCCATGCAATAGCTTCAAGAAGATCATTATTCAGAAACAAACAGGAATGACTTAAAAAAATGGCAAGAAATGCAATTCACAGATACTATTCATAAGTTAAAGACATGTTCCATCTCCCTGTCCCTATCATTAATCATTCAGCTCTAATGTTTAAACATAATTATCATACTAATTTGGGCATTTTTTGATATTGCAGAAATAGATAATAGCTATTACTTATGGCTACTAGTTGTTATTTTAAAAAAGAACAGTTGTGTTTGTGGACAATTATAAAGTTAAAGAATTTCATAAAATATGTTTCCTTTGGAAAGATAATTTTCAGGGGTTCTTACATTTAGGCAGAGCAATTTAACTAAGTAGAGAGTTGTTCTACCACTGAATCAAGGTAATCCCCTTTATTTTTGACCAATATTTAGAAAAAGCCTGGTGGAAAGCATATGAAACAGCATATAATCTAAATGGCATCTCAGGTTATTTTTCTCTCCCTCCAGCAAAAACCATGAACATTTTAATTGGTGTTTGTCCACTGTTTTTTAAGACCAGAAAGGGCAAAATGGGGTCCCGCTAAGAGCATTTAATGAGGTAGCTGTAGTAAGTTTGTATAATTTAGCATAGAGATGATCAGTAAAGTAGACAGGGCAGGAAACTATTTTAAACAAAACTAAAATAAAGGCTAAACAATTTTCATGGATATCTTCTTCCACAACTTTTAAATGTGTTTATTTATGGTTTATTTTCTTTACATATTCAGTATTAGCTTATTTCAACTGAATTTTGACTAGAAAACAGTGCACTGAAAAATAGTGCATTGAGGAGAAACTGTGGGGAAGGGGTAGAAATTATGCTGTAACTACAAATTAGCATGCAGTGAATGCAATTTAAAATGAGAGTCTGATTGTGGTGTCAATTAATCTCCCACATAAGACTTTATTAAAAAAAATAGTTGTACACAGATGCAAATAGAAATGGGCTTAACATAGCTATTGGGGTAGTTCATTGGTGTATCAGTGTGGTGGTTAACATACCAAACAGATTAAATCTGTGCTTGCAGGCTGGAATGGGCAAGCTGCTTGAGACACACTGGCTTCAAGTCTGGTTTCCTTCTAAAGGCGGTCTGGAAGACATGGAGTTATCGAGGCTGCCAAAATAAGGTACCTCAGTAGTACCATGTAAAACTTAGTTTCTGTATTATAAAATCTGATTAATATGGAGCATACGCAGAATAAAATCCAAAATGCTTAACTACAGGGTCTGATCTTCCAAAAATAGTGTTAGTCTTGTTCTTTACTAGCATTGGTCAACTTGTGTTGATAGCGCTACTTAGTCCTTAGGTTTTTGTAGGACACGTTTATGTTACCAGGCTTCTGTTTTGAAGAACATGCAAAAGCACAGTAATACAAGTATGGTAGAGAGCTCATTGCTACAAATGGGGGAAAATGGCAAAGTTGGTGAATTTCCGTGCTCTGCTACTCTGTGCTGGACTTTCTGAATATTAGCATTTTCTGAAGGGGGGAAGGGAATCTACCATTTATTTGATTTATTTGAAATTTTTTAAATATCTTTAAGATGCCTCAGAGTTAGGGCATGCCTTTGACTGTTGCGGTACGGATTCAAAATAATCCTTATTCAAAACAGCTAATAGCATTTTAAGAAGTATCTTAATGGCAGGAAGTTTACTCTGGATATCCATTTGTTTTTAGTTTCTGAGCAATCTCTGGAGGAGCAGTACGTTCAGTAGGTTTTCTAGGAATGTATTTGAAAGCAGCCTCCTCCCGCCCCTCTTTTTCTCGAGGCACAGAGTTAAATAGTTAAGCAAAATGATGCAATATCTTGTGTGAGTGCAGATGCATGCAGTATGTAGCTTTGCTTTGTCAGGAGCACTTGGGTACTTTTACTACCCTTGCACAACACACAGTACATTCAGCATCAATTTTATTCCCCTTTTAATTTAGAAAGGAAAACTTATGTTCCCGAAGGTATGGCTCACTTTTCATATGAAGTATTGTATTTCCGTGATTTATTGAGATATTAACATGGAAATGGTGATGTTAAACAATACTTGGAATAGCTCTAAAAGTGTAGTGGGAATCATGATTTCATAAGAAGAAAATTAGTTATGTAGGTAACATTATTGTATAATTTCCCATAGGATCTCTACATCAGGCAAGATTTTATTATATTCTAAAACAAAGTTGCTTGCACTCGCTTTAAATATAGAGTACTGCTGAATACGACAATATCATAAGGCTGCTCACAGTACAAGCAAAGACATCTGTTAATGGTACCATGAATAGTTATGAACTGTGGTACTCAAATGTCTTTGCCAGCAAAGCATTGCCTCCTAATTTATTTTTATAGCAAATGGGTGCCTCATTTTTCATGGTTTGGTAGTTTGCATTCAAATGTACCAATAACTTCCAATGCAATCACTTCTACACAGCATGTTTTATTTGAGAACATAAGAGACAATAGCTAATGGTGTGTTGGTGGGTAGTCCTCTTCTCCATCAGCAGTTTTTTATGAATCCTTATGTTCTTTTTTGAAATTAGTTCATGAAAGAGAATGTATTACATAAAAATATGCTTATTGTATGGAAGATTTAATTTAATATCTTATCACACAAATGTAAAGGGACAAAGGCTGTGTAATTGCACTGGTTTTGTCATCCAATATGCTACAGCTGAACCAGGCATTTTACATTTTCACGCCATACTGGAGGCATCACCAAAGACTAAAAGGGAACAAGTGGTTTTGGCTGTTACGAAGCAGAGTAAAAAGCCTCTAAAGGCTTTCACAGAAATCACTTGGGGAGAGGAGGGAAGCAGCAAAAATTAATTAGGCTCTGTCTAAACTGTTTTTTCAATAATATATCTGGTTCTGGAAAGGGTTTGCAATGCTGACATGATTAGTAGTCAGTAGCTGCTTTCATTGGTTCATCAGCTACCTTGTGGTCTGTTGTCACGTCATTTTCTCAAAGTGCCATTGTCTGGCTGAGTAGATGGGGACTCTGTGGCTGTTGGATAGCTGGGATGTCGGCATCGCAGCTGACTCTGGCAAGGGAGCCAGCGGTCATTGACTCGAGTGTTGCAGATCCTGTTCTGCATGCTTGGCTCTGTTGACAGCTCTTTTAAATTAAATCGATTCCTTTAATACAATGCTGTTAACCGTTGTGGTGTGTACAGTTGCATAAATGTAAATGGGGGGAGAGGAAATCCAAAGACTGAACAACAAAAAATATCCATTTTATTGTAATAGGACCATGTGAGGTTTGTAGGATTTGATTTTGAAATGACCTTAGAAGGAAAAGAGGAAGTGGGAATCTCAAGACAGAATGTTAATCAAAATTAAGTTCATCTTATTAAAAAATAAATATGCAAATATAATTTTAGAAGAGGTAATTTAAATCTTTTATGGGTGGACTGGTTGGTTTGGGGATAGTTTTTTAGCTGAAATTCCCCTAAGTCTTTTCCAAGCATAGGTGCAAATTTCCTCAGCTTCTCAGCCTCGCAGGGCAGTTTTGTGAAATTCCATCCCTGCATTGCAGATATGTCTACGTAGCTTTGGGACCAAACACAAAATGAGATAATGCTGAGCCATGCTATTGCTAGTCCCAAAGGGACTCACAGCTCTCCATGACAGCTATTAAATAGAGCAGTTGCACTGACCAGTGAAGTTCCACTTCTCCTATGTGTGTGTGCAAGATTGATGAATACTCAGCAGCACCCTCTAAAACTGTAAGATATTCCATTCTGATGGCCTTGTAAGGACCCTACTTGAAAATCACATTTAGTATCGCAATTATTAGTATGACATTTATTACAGTATTATTATTACATTTATTACAGTATTATTAGTATAATTAATACTAATATTTATTACAAGTAACCTAGAGATTTATCTTGGATGTTGGAGAGTAGGTTTTAATTTTCCCCAAATTCCTCCGTCTTATGATTTCACAGTACTTTGTGGAGTCAGTTCCACAGGTGTCTTGATTTGAGACCTTCCCCTAACCGCTAAGCCTTAGGGTTTTGAAAGAATCAGTTTTCCCCACTCTCAAAAGAAGAAGAAGGAGAAAGAGAAGAAGACAGCATTCCTGACAAAATCTTTCTCAAGCCAGATACATCCCTGTGAAAAATTCAGATCTGGAACATCTTTTAATTGAAGATGTTTCAGTTAGGTCATCCAAAACCTTTATCAACAAAGCCCACTACTGCTTCAGCTAAGGCAGTAACTCCATTGTTATTCAAAGTAGCTTCAGGAAAGCTGCTATCTTTCCTGCCCTCGCATTTTGTAAATCTAAACAACAATCATCTCAAGTCTCTGACCAGCACAGGCAAAGCAAAACCAGAAGATTTCAAGATACAGTTGTTGTGTAAGAGTCCAGTTTTCATGGCAGATCTACTTTGCAACACTTTGGATGAATGACAAGAAGCAGCTTGGCAGCTAAATAAATTTTTACTGTCCCAGTCCATTTTTCCTTTTCCTCTCCCTATTCATTAGATCACCTTGGCATACCCATATTCAAATGCAGCCTGCTAGCTAGCATTTAGATCCTTTTTGTCAAAAAACACAGTTTTGAAATATATGATGGTAATATATTCTCGTAAGGCATTTTTTTCATGTGTTTCTGACTATGGCTTTGATGACTAACAGTGATGCATTATAATAAATTGGGATTGTGATAAATATTTACAGCAATAATAATAACAAAAAGCTGGGCCTGCAAAACTCCAGTGTCCAAGTAACATCTTTCTCGCATGTCTGTGGTAACAGAGGCCTTTTCTCTGTGCTAGAGCAAAACTGTCACAGGAGTTTGTAAATAAAATCACTGTAAAGGTGTGTCATTTAAGTCAGTCCTACTAGACATGCTTTGCATGGTGTACCACTTCAGCCATCACTGCTAAACTGTACTGACACTGATTTGTCACTTCTGAAGTCTATAGCACAATACTCACAGAGGCTGTTACACTGTAGGGGATATCGATCAGATCTAGTTAGTGCTTGGTGACTGTATGCTAGTGAAACCAATTGGACAGATTAGTTTGTGCTCACTAGCAATTAAAGCTCAAGTCAAGATGTGATCAATCCACCAATCTGTAGTGACAGAATAATACATTGAAACAGATTGATCCTTGAACTACACTAAATCAGGTTAAATCCTTGTCCTTGGTGAGGTTCTTTTTTTTACAGAAATACAGTTTACATACGACTTCCTTGGTTTCTGTTAAAAATTCTTTAAACACTACATTTTTCATTAACGTCTTCCTTGCCACTACTGCTTTATATTTTCATCCTGTGCTATGCTGATTGTTTCCCATATGAGTACATGAAATAGCAACTTCATGAATAGCATGTTGCCAGTTAATTGTAACTATTATTCATGAATTCTTCCTTGAATTTCAGTTTGAAAGCTAGATCCAAAATGATGTTTGATCTTTGATGATGCTAGAGATAGAATGGTAATGTCCATTCAGAAGAAGTTGTTTTATCTATCTATATGTCTATCGCAGACTTGTTTTCTCTTTAGGATATGCAGCTTAAGGGTGCCACACTTCATCTTTTTTACACTTGCATTGTGGAAATACCAATATCTGTGGTGATTGTATAAAGCAGGGGAGAAAACTGTGGATTACAGATACTGCAGTGAATAAAGACTAAACTTTTAAATGGCAAAAGTAGAACATTCTACATAGAGTGGCAATTGTTAGTGAGGCAACTGTTGGTGATAGCTTTTTCAAGGGTTTCAAGAATTACTCTGTGTAACCCTCTAAGTTCTTAAGTGTTAGCTGGTCTTCCCATAGCAACTTCTTTGTTAAAAAGAGCTAGCTAGCATTAGGAATATTAACACATCTTAATGTATTACAGTGAAACACCAGGAAAACCTCTTACCAAATATCTGGAAGCTTAACAGTCTGTCAGAAATGCTACCTACTGGATAAGAAAATTTGCTTACTTAGCTTCCATGCATCTTAGGCCAGGCTGCTGCCCATTAGCTGTTTTTCCTTGTTTGAAATATGTTTTAAAAATGCGTCTATAATCTGTTTTCTTATTGGGCTAGCAGGAAAAGGAATGGTATATGTTGCGTGCTGCAGCCTTGTTGTCACGGTCCTCTTAGGATGCGGAGTCTTCTGCTGGTGAGCTGCCTGTGCAGTGGCCTTGCTGGAGCGCAGCCCTTTGGGTGGTGGCAGACAGCCTGCTCCTCAGCCTCTCTGCTGGGAGCAGGGTCCAGGGAGCAGCGCGCCAGGAATCGTGCTCTTCCTTGTCCAGACAGCCCCTTCTTTTCAGTCTTGTTCTGGTGTTTCTTCCGGTGCTTTCACATGCAGACGTTTCCATCCATGCTTTGTTCAGGCCAATCTTAGTAGTTCTGTTCCAAATCTCTGCATCTTGGCTTTGTTCTGGCAGCCTGCTCCTTTCCACGAGCAGAATCTGCAGGTGACAGTGCTAGGCAGAATTTTCAGAATGTCAATTTTAAATAGACAAAAGTTAGTTTAAGGAAGTCTCTAAGAAAACGAATTAAACTCTTTGGTTTATATGAAATCTAATAAGGCTATTTTATTACAGTTGCACTCCTAGTAATCACATTCCAATTTTTAAGCCCTTCAGGACCTCAAATTCGTACTCAGAGTTGCTTTACTGTAGTGTTTGCCTGACCAGAGGAGCTGTGGAGCCCCACTAGAGCAGCCTGGTTGGGCTGAGCTCTACACATGGTAACAGGGGACTGTCTGCTCTGCTGTGCACCTCTTCCCCCTCATGCCACCAGCCTGCCTCTCTGCTACATCCTACCATATCAATCTGAATAACGCGCTGAGGATGTGACAGACTTCTGACCAGAGGCTTAAGTTTGTAAAAGAAAACCCATTTGACAAGAAAACAGAAAACTAGAATTAGTACTTGCAAAGTAGAACTTCTGATTTTTTCTTGTAATTTCCTGACTAAATAATAGGTCTACTTAAAAAAAATGCACATGATACTTGGAATATCATCTATTTGATTGTAGAATTGTCTCTACAATGCTTGTCTATGGGAGAGGGGAAAATGCTAAGTATCTAACTATATCTGATGGTAATTGTATCTTGAGTTTTCAGAATTCTTTTTTAAAGTGGTTTTCAGTGTCTGGTTGACGTTTGTTGAAGTCTCTTTTCTAGTAAAACACATCATTTCTCCTTTTGAGTTATTTGAGGATTCTATAATGTTCTCTTTGTATATGAGCAGGTAAAATCTGCAAGAGTAATTGACTAGACTGAAAAGGAGAGGACAAAAGCTAATGGATGTTTATACTGTGTGAGCTGTCACAGACGTATTTAATGTGAAGACATTTTTACTTGTTATCCATAGCTGAGGTTGGAAAGGGCTTATGGAAAAGAGTCACTTTTCATTCAAATATTGTTGCATTTGTTACATGCCGTTTAATCTCCAAGACAATTTTGTCAGGGCACCAAGTGGGCTGGGGGTTCCCCGGGGTGCCAGGAGCCGCAGGGGCTGCTGGTGGCGAGAGGGCTGGGCCTCGCAGCCAGGGCCTGTCCCACCGCCCCGCGAGGGAGCAGAGCAGCCGGGGCTGGGGCTGGCCCGTCAGCACCTCCCCGGGGACAGGGCAGGGACGGGGACAGGGACTGGAGAGGCAGTCGGCCCGCGGATCGGGGTCGGGATCAGGCCCGGCAAGGGTGGCCAGCATCAGACAGCCTCACAAGGGCCAGGTGGGACCGAGGGGCCATGGACAGGCTGAGGTCAGTGCTGGGACGGCAGTCTGCACGTCAGGTGTGACTTCAGTATCACTGAGGCTTAGTAATGCTTAGCAGGTGCTGTCTAGATTTTAAAACCAGGTAACCTCGCTTCTTCAAAGAACTGGTTCTGGAGTCTGTTTTCTTATATGCTGGCAGCATACAGAACCAAAGCAGGTAGATTTAGAGATCTTAGCTGTTGTCACTGACTCCTTTATTAAAGATCTGTGAATGTCTTCTCCTTGATGTTTCTAGTTTTGCTTAGTGAAAAGCCAGACTTGGCCTAGATTGTCTGTTGCAGAATGCCAGATGTTTAGTGTACCTGTTGATATACAAACATGCATAAAAATACGCATGTACATGTATAGATAGAGGCAATTTTTAAGGATTTTTCTTCACCCTTCCAGTCATTTCCACATTGAGTTCACGCTGTGTGAGATGTTCGGCTTTGAGATAGTGTTTTACATTTACTTACTTACTCTTCTTATTTTCTATTTAAGCTGTTCATTTAAAAAGCCTCATAATAACCCCTGTTACATAATTCTAGAGTGTGAAGTCACTATGATAAGTTTATTCTTTTGCTTGTACAACACTTAGTACAATGGAGCCTTATCCTCTTTGGAGCCTTATCCTCTTTGGAGGTCTGTAAAGGCTACTTTGTTTTTAAAAGAACACATAATGAATTTCAAGGTCCCAAGAGATCTTAGAGAAATCTTTTTTTTCTTTCCTGTCACTGTTTCAGAGAAAATATTTTTTTCCCTCCTTCCGTAGCCTAGGATTTCAAAATCTGTTCCTCTCAAACAAATAAAAAAAGGCTTAATAAAAGCACTGAATTAGGTGTGAGATACAAGTCTTTGACCATGCTGTTCTATGAGACCAGTCCAAAAAACTCCCTCTTCTTTTCTCTCCTACTTCTTCCCACACCAAACTTCTGTCTGGTGACAAAGCATATTCTTTTTTCCTTTTTCAGGGGGTGGGGAAAGTAGCAAAGCTTGTTTAATATAGTGAACAATCATTTAGGCTTGAGCCTCAATGAAATGCATAGAAGCAGGAAATATTTTAAGTAAGAAAACAGTAGACCTACAGTAGTAAGTTTCTACAAAAAAGGTATCTTTGGGGGTTTGTATTTTCTTATTCTCCTCCTTTGATTTTATCCAGTGTTTCTCCTTCTGTTCTCTTCTAGTCTTGTGCTTCAAAATACCCTTATAGTTCTTAGCATAGCTGGAAATTCAAATGTACAGTTGTGATGTATGGTTGTAATGTACAATAATGTGTGGTTCTTCAGTATAACCAAGACCAAACACAGACAGCTTTAATATAACCCTTTGTTTTAATGCTGTTCATTAGCTTAGACAATGTTTGATGTTCTCTCCCAGATTTTTAGAGAAGTACTTTATTTTCAGTGTTTCATTGTATCATTGGAAAGCAAAAGCTTACACCTTTTCAGCATTTGTGATCACTTTCCATGCCTAAAGAAGACCAAGGCAATCAAAAATGTGTATATTGAAACTGATATTTGTATGCATCTCAGGCTACTTGCAGATTTGGGTCTTGTAAATTCAGGCTGGTGAAAATACATTAAGGTTCTGAAATTAAAGCGATTGCATTTTCGAATATGCATAGTGCCTGTATATCGCAATAGTAACTTGCAGTTTTAGAAATGAGGCTGATTCTTATGAGAAACAGCACTTATGTATAATTCTCTTCTGACCAAATGCTGTTCATTTTAAAAGCATCAGTTTGCACATACCTATCTATTGTGTGGCTTCATTCAGATCAGTATTGGATTCCTCTTGCTTTGTCTGGTAAGACTTTCCTGCAGGCCACAAGTTTCTCACGCTTGTTCCAGCTAATCCATGATTCAGAAGTTCAGCATAAATCCACCTAATGTGCACGAATCAAGCAGTCTATACCCTGATATGCTGGTAAATTAAATCACTGAAGGTACTCCAGCCTAATTACATTATTCTTAACTGAGGGAGTTCAGCAAATATGTTTAATAATCTACAACTTAGAGAGCACCTAATAAAAATCATTTTGGAGGGGTAGGGTGGATCTCTAAGCCATCAAACTGAACAGATGGAAAAAGGGTAATGCATTAGAATACATTCTTAATAAATATACATTCTTTAAAAGACTGGTTTTGTGGTTCAGAGTGCTAGGACTTTAGAAGGGTAAAATAAAGACTCTGCATATCCTCTATGATCTTAGGAGTTAAATAAAATAAAATCTTTTTTTTTCCCTCTCAGTCCAAAGATGCTAACTAGCTCTTTGGATCATCAATCTTTTCTCTTACTTGAGAGGACTTTTACATGTCTTTGTGGCTATTTCTTTTTGCAGCACTAATGTCTTTTCCAGTGGCCTTAAAAATTTCTTATTAATACTACTGCCTTAAAATATTACTAATTGTAATGTTTTGTTCAGACTCCACGTACCACATTGACAACCTTGTACAACACCATGAGGCATGGAGATGTTTCAAGTAGGGGTTTGGTGTGTGGCCCTGAGAGCGTTGCCCAAACCGAGTTAGGGACTAATGGCACCGTTGCTTGTGAGTCCAGATCTCGGCTGAGCTGCAATAACTGGTCATACACGATGGCTCTTGTCCAGAACTACAGCAAACCTGGGAATTTTGTTGCAGTTTTTACTTTCATCTGTTTCTTCCTTGGGGTAAAAACATAGAAGATTTGGATATTTCTTTTGGTTTTTAAGCAAGTGTCTTATCTCATGATAAATGAAACAAAATATTTCATTCCATGTCTGTATATTATAGCAAGAGGCAAACATGCAGTGCTTATGGTTATGGAGATTATTTCAAAAGGTCAGTCTTTCAGTACTATGCTTTTCTTACAGGGAAAGTAGCAATCACAGTTGGAAATCTTTTGTCCTAATTATATTTTGTTTTAGAATAAAAGTAGTAAAATGAAAGGAAGGAAGGAAAGGCGCACATGAAAAATAGAAAATCCACTGTATGATCTGTATCATAAATAACAATTTATATAAATAACAAGCCAAAAAGTGCTTTTTTGTACCTTTTTTTTTGTTGACATTTATCCATGAATACTGTGCAAGAAGAACCAGAAAGTATCAGCATTTTACAAAGTATTTCACTGTTTCTTCCAAAAGTCAAGAACTGGGAGGCAATTTTGCTTTTCTTTAAAGCAGAACTAGAAAATAACAGCAGTAGGTGATTATTATATATAAATCTAGGTGGGAAAAAAAGGTAATACTTAAGTAAAATAACTCCTTTTCCCTCTCTTCCCCTAAATACAACCGTTCTTCTTCAAAGTGTTGCTAATGATGTTCTCTGATATGCCATGTGTAGCCTAACATTTGTAGTTTGGGGGCTTTTTAACTTTTCAAAAAATTGCCTCCTGAGAATACTTATATCTCATTTTCTTCCATTTGTTTTATTGGTAAGATTGAAACTATGCTTTTAAAGTAGATCATTTTCTGAAATTTTTTGAGTAAATATCCAACTGTTTGTGTTTTGTTTTTTATTTGGGAATTGTTTGAAGGTTTTTCTTCAGTATGTGGCATGAATATTTTCTTGGTCAGAATCCTAAAGTGAACTGTTTCTTCCCATTTACAAAGTGGTTAAGACAACTATTTGTAGGTCCTAAGTTTCTTACTGTCCATAGCAAAATAGTAATTGGAAAGAAACTGAAGTGTCTCTTACTAAATATAGGATGATTCAGGTTTGAAGGGACTTCAGGAGGTCTCTAGTCTGACCTCCTGCTCACGTCAGGGGCAGCTGTGATAGATACCGCTGCTCCTATATACATGTGTGTGTGTGCACTCGCATGCACGTGTGTGTACGTGTATATGCACATGTATACGTGTATCATGAAGAAAGTCTCCTGGAGGGAACTGTGTTTCTAGCTTGCTTGGTTAATGTGATAGTATTTGCTTGCTAATCCCAGATCTCTCACTTAGTTCGCTTAGCTTGTTGGGCGGGTAGGAGGAGATGACAGTGGCTTTCTAGATTGTCACTGCAAAAGACTTCTGGGCTGCAGGAAACATATTGTCCTAGAGAGTATTAAGCTTCAGTAGTGTTTTTAATGAAGGATTTAATGCTGTAGTGATGACTAACAGGAAGCACTGACTTCATTAGGTGTAATAAATAGATAGGAAAAATTTTAAAATTAAGCCACACATATATAATGCTGTTTTAAACCAGAGAAACAAATATGGAGAATATATATACACACACACACACACACACACACACACTTTTTGTAATTGAAATTATGCACAGCACTAAAAAAGATATCTTCTGGTAGGGTAGATATTTTTTGTTATTAGTTTAAAGTCTATATACTAGCAAAACAATGAGCAAACTACATTCCATATATTCTGGTTTACCATTTGTTAGCAAGATCATTTCAAAAGCCAATTGCAGGTGATTTACAGAGTTTGGTACTCTTAAATCAGAATCAAGCTACAACATCTAGTTTTGTGAAAAATTTGGGATGAGGTGAATGTGTGTTTTATTTCCTAACTCTTCCAGCTGCCTTAATAGCTGTGGCTTTGATGAATACTGTACTAGTGCAGTGAAAGCCTTTTTGTTTGCCTCTGTTCAGTAAATAATTGATGACTAGCTTATAATGTGGTCCTAAGCGCTGCAAGTGCCTTGCTTAACACTGCCGTGTCACTTATAATGGAGCTGAAGTAGGACACTGGGTGAAGCAGACTGTGCTGGAATGTACTGGTGTGCGGTATGCATGCCAATGAGTCAGCTTCAGCTGCCCATTTGTTTCACTTTCTGACACAGTTATTAGCTACCTGTAGCTATGCAGGCGGCCCAGAAAATTATTTTGTTGTCTGATGCTTTTTCTTCCACTAGAAACAGAAGAATAGCTTGGATCTTTCTTTTACTGCTCTAATTTTCTGTTTGTTTGTTTTTTTTAATAGAGTCTTAACAACTGACACAGTTTGTATTGGATAACAATAGGCTTCTATTTAAAATGCTTTCAGACTTTTCAAATACAAAATAATTTCTATTTTGGGAGTTCAACTTTACTGCTTACTATCAGGACACAAAGTAACCATTTTGTGCTTTTCCTTCTTACCAGCCTTATTTTACACATGATTAAGTATACTGCTAAATGCAAATCACCTAAGAGAGCTCTTATACTATTGAAAGACTATTCAACACATGAATATTTTTTAACTCTCACTTTTTCAATATCAGCCAGTGGTCTAAAAAGCTACAGAAATATAGTTTATTTTTCCATGAATAAATAATTACATAGCCTTAGCTTGCTCTTTATTGGGAGCTAATCTTTACATAAATCAATACTTATTTTACCAGGAAAATTCTCAGGTATTGTTTTGAAGACCTGCCTACATCTTGCACCAGGTCTTCAGAACAGTGAAAAGAGCTTGGATGGGAAACTTCCATAGTCCACAGACTTCGTGTTGTATCTGCAAAAGGTAAAAGATCACTCTTCTGTGGGAAGTGTGCAGCGCAAGTGTGGCACAATCAGATCCTTTGCTATGCCATTGGAGAATACTTATTTAAAATTGAAAGACTCTGATAAACTTGAGATTTACAATATATATATGCACTTACATTGTGTGGATAGTAGGCGTTTTTCCCCAAAAAGTACATACAGAAAAGATGAAGTTTCTAGTATTTTTCATCAGAATACCAAGGTCACAAATTCTTACTATAAGCTGACCACGCTTATATGGGTGTATGTATACATGCAGGTGCAAAAGAAAGAAATGAATAGCATGGATGTGTAGGAAAAGATGAGTTCTGTAAAGTCTTTTGAAACACACCTGATAGTGAAGCTCAACTGTTCCAAATGAGAATTGCACTGAATGTGTAATGTAAATGTTAATGTAATGCAAGAGTTCAGGAAAGAAAAGCTGAGCATGTGCTAAGGTTTCCTGGAACCCCCTTTGAACATCCAGGCAATTCACAGGAGGGAACTATGAAATATCATCAATGGAAGGGTATAACACAGGATTTCAATGATGGAGATGGTAACATTAGGTTCAGTTTGGGTCAGGTTCCTATAGATTCCATAATATCCTTGTGGCAGCTCACCTTAAAGGAAGAAAACTTTCCTATTATTTTGTCTTTTAATGAAAAGATAAATATTTAAGTTAGTAACCTCATGTGGGAAAGAATAAAGACTAAATATACCAGAGCATAGGCTACCCCTCCGTTTGGCAGCCCCTTTGTAGCCACTCTCCAACTGCAGGTCTTGACTATGTCTCTCTCCTAACCCTAGCCCTGTCCTTTTTTCCTCTCCAGCTGGCAGCTTTTAGTCCCTGGGGCAGAATGGGGAAGACACTGTCAAACCAGAATTACACCTGCTGCTTTAGCTTTTAGGGCTTTGTGAAACTCAAAGCCAAAGCTCCCTTCACACAGCTTTTCTTCTCTTTCTGTCTCCCTTTCTCTATCAATCAAGCTGCATCTGTAAAGTCCTAGCAATTCTTTTTAACACAACCACTTTTAAAACAGAACATGGATGCTTTTCAAAACACAAGCTTTTTCCTAAACAAAACTTTTTCTGAGATACAGTTTTTCATTATTTTTAAATGCCTTTTTGTTTAAACAAAAGAAGAAATATTAAATCATTTTTTGATCAGCATAAGTATTGATCTAGAATAAGAGAGAAGTCACATTCACCAAAAAATGTATTCTCTAATCGTTCTGATATTCATTTTTATGGAGACCTTGGGCATTTTATGTTTCTGGAGGTTCTTTTCCAAATAACATCAAGTAAAATGTTTGATATTTTTAGAACACTCTGTATATGCTAATATTAAGAGTTTATAACTCTGCACCCCTATCCACTGGGTATTATTGAGCATTGCTTGGGTGAGTACTATATTATGTATGCCATATTTAACTTGTATTCATCTTGGACATCTGAAAATGATTTGCCATCCATTGTGTTTTCAGAGACCCCTAATGTTCAGACAGTTACAATGAGAAAAGGACACTTATGTGATGTTTTATTTTAAAATTCACAAAGTGTGAAAACTTTACAATAGCTTTTAAAGCAAAACTGTCAAGTGTTCTTGAGTCTTTCAGTTAAGGTGAAGATTTAAAGAAAGAAATGGATTTACACATTTCAGTGACCTTTATAGAATTTCGATATGTAATATGTGTAAATTGTCATCAGAATTAAGAAGAAAAGAGCACTTGTCAATGTTTTAAAATGTCCGACTTTCAACTTTCTTAAATCTTACAGATAAACACAGTCTTTATGAAATAGCAGGCCAACAGACTTCTGAAGTACAGTTGTGCTATGTACTGTATTTGATGTCCAGAAAATGTTTTTATGCTTATGGAGTCACAACTCCGATTTAAATCAGGGTAAGAAAGTGTGTGGAACTATTTATTACTTATACATGATCAAACTTGGTGGCAAATTGGACTGCTTTCAGATAATACCAAATACGGGAACTGTAGTCTAGCAGTGTGTCTTTTTCATACAGAAAACCGACATACTACTCAACTACCACTATAAATCTGCACTGAATAGATGCCATTTTCTGAAGACACACATAATCTAAATGCAGAAAATTAAAATTAAAAACACAACCAACCAGCTAAATCTGAAAGTGATTTAAAAGGAAAATCATATGCCAAAGTTTTTTGTAAAGAGAGTTACATAATATCTGAGATCTAAGCATCACAGAACGGAGTATTTCATTCATGAGGAAAAGTGTGCTTCTTTCTTGAATAACTTGTATTATTTAATGGGATTTGGGATTATTTGTTTTTTGGTGGGAGCAGGGAAATTGTGTTTGTTTGCACTGTGCATATGTCTGATCTTAAACTTTATGGGTCTAAAATTGCAAAGCATAGACTATTCAAAAGGTATGCAATCAAAACAGCACATCTTTTTTTATCCATGTGCCATTGACTTTTTTGCTTTTGGGTAAGAACTGGCAAAACAGCCAAACTTTACAAACTGAAGCATGGCATAGATCCATTTTTAATTCTGGTTTCTAATGGATCCATTTATTTAAGGATTGCAGCTGCATACCTATCGTTTATAAGTGCGTTCACAAGTTATGTGTTTCACCTCCTTCATCATCACTTCAAATTCTCCTGAAACGTAGACAGCAAAACACTTCTGTAATAACCTGTAAAGTTAAACACTGAATGAATCTTTTTTTTTTTTCTTAT
Organism: Apteryx rowi; assembly: GCF_003343035.1. Classification (NCBI taxonomy): domain Eukaryota; kingdom Metazoa; phylum Chordata; class Aves; order Apterygiformes; family Apterygidae; genus Apteryx; species Apteryx rowi. Next base: position 349,505 of record NW_020450965.1, read on the forward strand.
TCCCACATGGAAGGATAGACTAATTTGAGAAAACAGGATGAAGGGCATGGAATAGTGTGCTACAGGCAACAGCAGTGCTGGAGGTAGAAGGAATTTCTATAAGCAAAATTGCTTCATGTAGATGAAATCATTATTTCAGCATTGCCTGTGCTTCCAAAAGATATTTTGTGTTCCAACAGAACCAACCTAAAAGAAAAATGTTTTCACCAATACAAAAAGAGTAAAAAATTAGGTTTTAAAGATTCTTATGTTTCTGTATTCCATACCAGAAGTAACATATGTAGAAATGAATGTTTTTTTTAATGTAAATATACAGATACCTGTTGACAGTTTTATAAAAGCTATTAAAAACAGAACATAAAGGACCATCCTTGCTTCTTGATAGCTACTTAGAATCCAAAAATGTATTTATTCTATATATTCAGAATTCAGTTATTCAATATGAAGCAATTAGTATGCAAATTAGCTTAGAATTTTAAAACATAGATACAGTATTGCTAATACTATTAGACACAAATTCTAAACAGAAAGAACTTGCTGAGGAAATGTTTACTGGTTGCAATTTATTTTATGTAATTTTGGTGAGCTAATGAACCCATGCCCAGAGTGCTCATTCCTTGGCAATGACTGCAGATAACATGAATATTCCTCCATCAAGGTTTTGACAGGACTCATCTTCCCAGCATCCCTTTCCTTCAAGACACCAAGGAATCTGGAAAGAGGGCAGGAAGAATCTTGATTTTAGAAATTACCTGTCCTGAAAACCATCACCAATGAATAACCTCCCTTACTTTCCTCTGTAATATTTAGCTGAAAATGAAGATAAAACTACCAAAATAGGCATTGGAATAAGATGCCAAGTCAAAATTCATGTTAAGTGTATTTCAGAGAGGCATTCCTGACCAAGTGGTAGAAATAGTAAGCAATTCGTGGACGTTGTTCTCGTTTCAGACGTATTGGGAGGCAGGTTGTGAGGGCTGTTGTGTTCTGTCAAGAGTATTCTTGCTGAATTCCCCACTAGTTGCAAATTGTGATAACGTTTTGAAAGCACTGAAGTGTCTGCTTCCTTCTCAAAAGTGAACTTACATTGCATTGATTTTAGAAGAGAAATAGGCTACTAAGAGCCAAAGATGCTTGAGCACTTTTGCAAATTTTCCACAAGACACCTGCTGCTATTAGTATTTTATGCACTAGTTCATACAGGCTCTCTCTCAGTAATTAAAAAAAATAAAGGCTCAAAATGGTAGGGTTTATCTGGAGTCCTGCCGGTCGCTGTGCTGCCTCAGGTCTACTCGGTAGTTTCCAACTGGAAAACTCCACAGCACAGGTGACAATTCTGTGCACAGTTCTAACATTACTTGCACCATATGCAGCAATATCAACACATGGAGATGGGAGACCATATTATTAAACCAAAAAAAAAGAAGAAAAAACTTTCAGTCATGTCCTCTTTAAAATGTAAATGTGGCTACTGAGAACATCCTCTGAAAGTGTAAGATTGTGTTTTGGATTGGAGGGAAGAGGGGCATGCATGGGCCTGGGGATGTCAGGGTTTTTTGTCCTGCCCCCCTTCCCTCCACTGACCCCTGAATAACCATGTTTTGTTTTGTTTTGTTTTCCATTCTGCAGCAATGGGGGCCAAAACTTGTTCAACTAAAGGGAGCTGGGATTTTCACCTACTTTTTCTCCTTGAGCAAAGATTTCAATACCATGTGTTCTCAAAGAGTGCAATACCATGAAGCTTAGCATGAAGCACTGCAGACACTAATGACCTGGGCTGACTTCTGCAGCTGAAAACTGGAGGTTACTGATCATGAACATTGACAGCTGAAGCATAGTAAATGCCAGAATAAAATTTAAATGAAATATTCCTCAGACAACAGTACAACAGCGAACACTGTGTATTTGCTACAGCAGCATAGTCAATGATTTGATGATGGGAGAGTTGTTTACTGTGTCCATTAGCAAGATTCCTATCTAATGTCTGTCTCCCTGATTTGCCTGCGGTAATTTCCATCTCTGTGACAACAGTGTAGTGCAGCTCTAGATTGTCTTCACTTCTCATCTTTGCAACTCCAGGCAAAACCATGAAAGTCCCATGTAGAAGATGTCATGAAACATTACTTGTATAAATGAAAGCAGTAACAATTGACATATGAAGCACTGTATGAAGACTTCTTTGGGTCCCGTTATATTTTACATACTAGTTCAGTGTTCAGTAATTGAGAAAAATGAAAGTTGTCCTGTTTGATATTGCTGATCTTTCCTTGGGCAAAGAAGATAGTTTGTTTTGTTCTCCTCTCTTCTACTAAACTGAGTAGAAGCAGGTAAAGTACAGAAATGAACATCAGGAGTTCTGACAGATTTCTGGCAGAAGACACTAATACTCTCCTGAATTGCTTTACCTTGTTTCCCGCAACTGTTTTCTTACAGTTTAAACTACAAGTTTCAAAAAGTTCCCAATTTTGTATCAGTGAAAATTGACTAAGTCAATTTGTAAAGTAATTAATTATAGGTGGAGAGTTTGTGATTCTGTTACACGTTGTCCTCTGCGATTGTATGGGGCCCTGCAGTCTTTTGGCAATCGCCATTCATCCAGAACTCAGAAGACTTTAGGGTCTTCACGATGGCCACAAAAGTCACTTGGCCTTGGACAATTGGGAAAAGTTCTCATCTGATAGCCTGTGAGTGGTGTGCAACAGGGTGTTATCCAATGTTTTAGCCATGTCACTAGCAATCACTGTTTTAAGTGCCACATCTGGGCTGAAAAAATTCCCAGAAGCTAGGAATTAACACACGATTAGTATCCAATAAAATTCCTTCTTTCAAAATTGCAATTGGTGTAATTTGCCGCCTTGAAATCTTACATTAACGTAATGGCTGCTAATTTAGTTTCTGTGTTGCAAATCCTTATAAACTGGCTCTTCAGACAGAATTCTTTCATAATTGGAGACTGGACGTAGGAGAGACCTTGTCAGTGCCAGGTTTATGGGTGGAAGTGCTGATAGGTTTGGGTACCACCTGGTCAGAATGTCAAGGAGTTTAATCACGTTGTCTCATCAACACATGTAGCTGATTGTTCCCGTGCTGTTTTCCTCTGATTTTGTAGAAAAGAGCCTAACTGCCCTCATACTAAGCATCATGCCTGTAAGATCTATGACACACAGATCTGTAAACACTGAAAATTGCATTACTCCTTTTCTCACAAACAACCAGCATGAAAAGTCAAACCAGTACTCACAGGGTGATTGACATTTGTGTTTTAGTTCAAATTAGGAATTCGCTTTTGAATCTTATCTCCCAACTGATGCCATTACTGTGCATTGGTTCATGTTGTGAAGTGGTCTCAGAGTGCATGAACTGAATTCCTTATGTATGAATCTAAACCGGAAAATGTGCTGTAGAGCTACAATTGGTGCGCTCCAGCCAGACGGACGTTCAGTCCAGGGATCCAGGACAGAGGGAGACCGTTGTAAAAATCCCCTGAAATCTGTATAAAGCGGATGTGAGGTTCTCAGTACCAAATGTTTCTTTCTACTATGTTTCCTTCTTCTGTGTTTCTGTTGGTCTGCACTGCTTGTTAAGGTAGACATCACCACACATTCCCGTCTTCTCTAATGTCCTGTGTAGCTGTTCAAATGACTGTTGGTTACATGTAATCTTATTCACATACCCTCCTGGTTGCAGCTCTGCCACAATTCCCTCAAGGTGTGCGGTGCCTTATTTCTTTAGTTTGTGTGTAATATACATACAGATATGTGTATACACACAAATACATCTGTTTATATAGCTTTAGACATGGAAATACATAAATTACTGTAAATTAATTCAGATTTTTTCACCTCTCTTAAATGATATGGTCCTCTGCAAATGTGGTTTGTTTTTGGGGGGTGGAGGAGAGGGGAGGGAGCGGGGAAGGAACACAGCAGTCAGTCTTTATTTTCTTCTTAAACAACAGTCTTCATTGTTAGTCTAATTCTTATAATTTGTATTCTACACAGAGTCAGGAATATAAATGGCCCTAAACTGAAGCAGCATTCAGTTCCTAATCCTGGTTGTTCTACCCAGCCCTGGCCTTTTGAACTGAACAATTTGGTGGGGGAAATCTAGCTGAGGCATTAGATAACCTTTCCCAGATAAAGTTTCTTCTTTAATTAAACAATATCCCTGAAAGAATGAATTATTTTCTCAGAGTGGAGAGCCTGCTGTAGACACACCACAAAATAAATTGGGTAACTCCCACCCCCCCAGAGTGTCTCCCTTAGAGTGTCAAGCTGCCTTTTATACATCTTCCAATTTCCTTAGAAGCCCTGAAAAAGCATATTCAGTGCAGCAATTTATCCTCAGTGCAGCACTGTCTTAATTTGCCAATTAACACTTCAGCACCCCCCAGCAGCGCCATCACTTTCTCCACCACGGCTAACACAGCAGTGGACTGTGCTTGCTCACTGCAGAACCCTGTATTGCCAAGGGGTTACATAAAGGTGAAAGTCGTTTCCATTACAAAGTTCTCACTTACAGAATGGAGGTGCCTGGGATTTGAAATACCTTGCTTCTGTCTCAAGTTGTCACACTGGTAGCAGCTGGATGGGCTGAAGTTTCTGTGCACAATTTTTTTTTTTTAATGGAATGAGAACCAAAAAATATAAGTGATGAATATCTCAAGAACAGAAGGTGTAGCGTATCTTGTAAAGTAACGGGAGGAAGAGTTGGAGGGAAGAAGAGATTTCAGAGCTACTGATTACACTTAAAATTTTTGTCTTCCTATAAGACATTTAATGACTCTCCTGCACCTGCTTTTTTTTTCTGCTTCAAGTGTTCCACATCCTTACCATAGAAAGCACAGGCTAATGTTAGATCAGGCCACAGCCTTATTAACTCAAACTCTGTTGTAACATTACTTTTGTTACAATGCTTGTCTACCTGGAAAATAATGAATTTGTACATAGTAAAGGTCTATCTACATGCATACCTCTTTAAAGCAATTCCATACTAATTCTCAGTAACTTTGCATGATAATAATAATAATAATAATAAATAGCTCACTTTAATAGTCTAATCTTGAGAACAGTGGGAAGGCAATAACCATATTACATCTCTTTCAGATTTGAAGGTGATGATTTGATTCAGATGATGCTCTGGGTGTTTTGTTTCAATCAATTCCATCTCTTAAAATTTGTCTGTAAGATACCAGGGCTTAAGTGCAGTAAATGTTGACTTTTAAAATAAATTTGTTTGTTCACCTTTTGCTTGAAACTTTTTTTTTAGGTAGGTAATTATATAAACTTGTTATCCATTAAATCCTGCTAGCCACAGTACATTGAATTGTTGTTCTAAAAAAAGCTATAATGTTGATGATTTTCAGTATTACTGAGGGTAGGTTTAATTTTTCACCTGGTTTCCGGGTTACCTCTTAGCTTTTCCTTTTGTTTTCCAACAGTAAAATTGAATATGGGAAATAATAGCTGTGAGGTCCTATAAATGAATTGCTCAGGTCTTGCAGATTGCATTCAGCCTGATCTGTAAAAGGAAGAGTCATCAGACTGTTTTCTTTGTCTCCTCTGCATGGTACAAGCTTATTATTGCTTCTGAGTTCCTCATTGTCCTTGTATACTGGCACTAGAAACAGTTTTCACATATTTAGGTACTGGGAAATTTAAATGATAGAAAAGACATTTTGCTGAAAGTATTTGGGACCGACTGCTATCAGTTTCTTGATGTTGTGTAGCAGTTCAACCTCACAGAGAAATAAATTGCTGAAGTAGAAGCTTGATCAAAGTGAGAGGGGTAACTTAGGCTTATAGGGAAACTTGATAATATTTTAAGTTAAGGCTATAAAATCTCATCTACCACTTGAGAACCCATTTAAATTCAACAAAAGCTTTGCTATTGGCTGATGTGAATCAAGCTCAGAGAAAATCCAGCAGGTTGGGAAGGAATCGCAGCTGCTGGGATTCCCTTGAATTAGGTCTGTGTCACTGGCATGTTTGTCGCACAGGGGCTTCATTCCCGCATGAGCTGTGAGGAGGTGCTCACTCCACACTAATTTTACAACAAACCTGGAGACAGAAGAGGTCCAAGTCGATCCTGTGGTCAGCAGATTCACGTTTACCTAAACTGACGAACCAGAAATGTCATTGGAAGCAGAGCAGAGTAAATGTGAAGTCTGCTGTCTTCTTGTACAGCACAGAAATGTTTATGGGCAGAGTGTGATAAAGATTGGCAGTCTGTTTGCTCCTGTAGAGAGTCATGCAACCTAAGCACTTCTTGTTTTAGTTTTGCCCAGAGGTATTCTTAAAAAGAGAAATGGGAGTTTCAGCTGTACACTAAGAAACAAATAATTTGGATGTTGCTACCTAATGCACCAAGTGGTCACATTCATTGAAGAGGAAGCTTTTGCCATTAAAACATTATACGTAATTCATGTATTATGTAAATGTGAGAAGCCACATTATTACTTTTTGCATTGTGGATTTCTTGTTCGTCTCATCTGTGATGGGAAAAAGATTGTAAACAGATGGAAAGACCTCTGCCAGTTCTGTTAGACTATGAGATTGGATTAGAGCCAATTGGTAGAAGTATTTTGCAAAGTACATTGCTTTTCATTGCAAGCCATCTACATTAGACTTCAGCTGAAATACATTTTGGAGATAAATGCAAATCTGGCATGGTCTTCTACAGTATGTCTGAGTATTCATGCATACAGCTGTTCAATTTCCAGATATTTTTGTTTTTTGACAACTAGTTGATTTATTGTAAATATGCATACAGGAATCAATTGGGACTTCTACCCAGTGAAACAAAGAAGAGAGAGTTTCCTTTCTCAGGTTTTGGGCCATGTTAAAATAAGAAGCGAATGGTTTAGTTTAATCTACTAGAATAGGCATTATTAACTGATACCGTGATAAACTTATAGATTGACTATTTATCAATGGAGACTGTAGCTTCATTCTTTATTAATTATTGGTGCACAGTGACTTCTTAAATCTTTTAAAAATGCTTATTCCTCATATGCAACTTTGTATTGTAAACTGTTTTTTGTTACAGTGTTATAAAACATGTCATTTTTCTTTGTAGTGATAAATGCTTTTTCTTTATACTTAGGGTTTAAAAAAAACAACATAAATGAACTGTTATAGTGAACTTCACCGCATTACCATGTCATTTCACAGTAGTGTAGTTCTTAATCAGCATTTGAAACTGCACTTTTAAGCTAAATCACTTTTCTTTTTTTACTCTGCTTTGCAATCTTTGTTATGGCTTCACTTGCTGCTTATGGTTTCACCAACTAGAAGGAAGACAGGGGAACATTTAGCAAGCAGACAAGCTTTCTTTTTATATAACACTATTTTCCAGGTTTCTACATATAGTTAAAGTCAATGGAGAAAACTAAATTAGTAAAGTAGTAAGTCCTTCTTATAGGCTTACAAAACTTGAGACAATCCGAGTGAAACATTTGATGTTGCATGAGCACAAATAGTCCCGTTCATTAACATTACAAGGAATATACCTTTGCGTGCTAGATAATCTGGAATGTTTCAAACTCTTTGCCACGTGCTCAGCTTGACTGGGAATGGGTAGAGCTTTGTGGATCTTGTTTTATATTGTTATAAAATAAAACAGAAGTTACAGGATGTTTTTCATCAACTGGGCTAGTTTGCAAGACTGTGGGTTTGCAGCAGGCTGAGGGCTTGCATATATACAGGTGTTGTGGAGGTCGGCCATTCAGTAACTTTGCACCCAAATACTGTTGTTTTGTTAATGAGATTGAGATTGCTAGAGTTCTTTTCCTCATAGAAAGATGTTTGTTCAATTTTTCCAGTCTTTCTTGGTTAGTCAGTGATCTCTGGGTGAGTTTTTTCCCTCCTTTTTTCTCTCTGATCATACTAAACTGTGTGGTCTGCCTTTTATCCCCAAATCCCAGGCTTCCTTCTGTTTTGGTCCTGCTTTCCCTTTGTTCTTTTTTCATAAAATAAGTTGCTTTCTTCTTTTTCCCCCCTCACTTTTGGGGAGATCTTGATTATTATGATTCATTTTTGTGGTACTTGCATGAGAAATATTTATTTAAGCAAAAAAAAAAATTTAGGAAATTTTGAAGAACTATATTTTTGTGCCAAATGGTTCAAGTCTTCAAGATGCATTGTAGTAAGTAGAAATTAAGGAGACTTAGATTCTTACTGGAGTGTTTTGTTGCTTATGAGATTAATCATCCCAGTCACGTGTTGGTAACAGTTTTGGTGACAGGCATTGGTTGATTATTATTTGCAAGCACTAAATAAGTTTAATGTGAAAATACTAGGTAAATTGAATAAATAGAAATGGCAAACACAAGGAATAGTAATTTTGATTGAATTTAAGCAGTAACTATATTATTATGCTATCACATAGCTATAGAGGTGGAGCAAGTCTTAGTTATGTCAAGTACTGTACAAATAATATACAAGTTACTAGAAATTATGAAACACAATCCTTTTATTTTTTCTCTCTAAAATCCTAGCATAGTAGAAAATGCATTTCATTTGAAAGCTGTGTCTTGCATTTGGCTTCTACAAAAATGTAATTGGTCTGTTTCATTTTTACTTTAGGCCTCTTATGCCTTCTTTTATCTTTTTAGTTGTTCCTTTCATTTGCTTTAATGTCTTCCTCATTTTTACACTATTCCTGTTGTCTGAAGTTAAGCTTCGACAAATTTTATTTGTATTTTCCTTCCTCATGAAAGGATGTTGAATTTAAGTATATTATCATTACTATTAAATAGTAGCCCTTTGGTAGTTACATCTTGAATTGTGTCTTATAGATGTGACTTAATAAAAAGAAGCTTCTTTTGTGAGACTTTTGGACTAGTAGTGGCTTAGTTTATTTTCATTCTAGCATGATTTGTATTGTGATATAACAGTGTGCTGTGGATTATCACTTCTGTAACAGGGAACCCCACATCAATAGTTTCATTTAAAACCTGGCATTCATTTTAGTTCACTCTATTAACATTCAGATTTTTACCATTTGTATAGAGGCAATCGTGCATATCTGTTATGTCTTCTGTTATGTGACTTCAATTTTTTTTTCTCCTTTTATTTTTCAAGATACCTTTTAAAGACTTCACCTGTAATAGATGCATCATCCCAAAGAGCTTGTTCCTCCATGCCTTGGAGTTTCTAAGTGCCAGTCAGGCACATTCCCTGTTGTTTTCAGTGGAGCCTTTGGGAGGGCTCATTTGTGTTCCAAAATATTTCCACATGCTCAAGAAACGAAGACCCACCTCTGCACACTGTTACTAAACCATTCCTAAAGGCTCTTGGTGTCTCTGGAACTGGGTGCAGCATTTGGACCACTGCCACCGTTGCTGCTCTCATTCATGTCTTCCAAGCTTTTCAAAATTCCTAAGTGACCGCACTACTGTGTCCTAGATTTTTCTCCTTTGCCTTCTCAGAGCCTTCTGTCAAGTCTGCATGCTGCTCTTCTCCTGACTGGAAAGCTCATTCCTTTTAGCCTTTCTTAGGGAAGAAACCTACTGGAAACTCCCTCCTGTGTTTCTCTTCAAGTAGCTTCATATTGTAGTGAGCTATGGTAATCACTGAATTCAGAAATCATTCTCTTGTCCAACTTTAGATGAGATACGTCTGTGAGGACTGGGCGTTTGTATCTTTTACAAATGTTCAGGCTTTCTTCAGTGTATCAGACTGTGGAATTAGATCACAAAATCCAGTTCTGTGCAATTTCAGGAAATGACAGAAGAGCTATCTAGTTTCAAACAACCAACAGTGTGCTTACACAATATGTTACTACATATGAATGCGATATGCCAGCTGCATACTGGGCTGAATTAGCAAGACTGTAGCCAGCAAGTTGAGGGAAGGGGTTATTCCCCTGTGCTCAGCACTCGTAAGACCACATCGGGAGGGCAGGGGAGTAGTTTGTCCAGCTTTTGGCTCCCCTGTAGAAGAAAGTCATTGACATACTGGAGCAGGTCCTGCAGACGGCCACTAAAAATGATTAGGGAGCTTAAGCACATAACAAGTGAGGAGAGGCAGGTGCTGGGTTTGTTCAGCCTTGTGTAGAGAAGGCTCAGGGGAGATTTTATTGCTGTCTCCAGCTACCTCATCAGAGATATAGGGAAGACAGAGCCAGGCTCTTCTTGGAGGTAGGATGAGAGGCAATGGGCACAAGTTGCAACACAGGAAATTTCCACTAGGTATAGGGAAAAACTCTGTCACTGCAAGGATGGTCAAACACAGGAACAGGCTGCCCAGAGAGACAGGGGATTCCCCATCCTTGGAGAAGGCTGCCCTTAGCAGCCTGATCTAGTAAGATCTGCTCTGAGTGAGCCTTAGACTAGATGACCTCCAAAAGTCCCTTCTCGCATCGTTTATGTAGTTACAGCAAGCACAGGAGAAGTGCATTTATTTTTAAATGACAAGATAAGTGTATATTCTTATCATTGTTCAGCTGCAATTATGATACATAGCTAAGTTTTTCCAAGTTACGTTATTTTTTAAATCACCTGTTATAAAAATAAGAAATAAAACTAAGCTTCTATAGTATGGTACATTCTGGAAAATATGTAGTAATATTGTGGTGTTACCAAAATACCACAAAAATTTTAGTACATTCCTATTCCATTTCTGTCCCACTCGATACACATGTGGAAGATCTCCAACGCATATGATCCATTAGTAACCACTGGAAATCAGTTTAAGAAAAGAGATTGCTCTGGAGCAGGACAGTGGCTCCTGGCAGACAGAAAGGGTGAGCATACTGACCCTTGGTTTGGCCTGTGCCTCTGACACAGCACTATGGTTTCAATGTCAATCAATAAGCTTAAAGAATAATTTAAACATAACTGATGGTGCCCGTATTCATAGGCTTCTATTTTTGTGTGTATTGCTATTTATCATTTCTCAAAGGAAAAGGCAGGTTTTCTGTAATCTTTGGAAATGGCTCCCTTCCCTAAGGCTTCTGTTCCAAAGCTCTTTCACATCACTTGCAAAACAAGTAAGAAATCCGTCTGTCTCCCTCCCCTCCTTCCTCTTCTACATGGCAAGCGAGGATAACTGCCGGCGTGCAGTAGCTCTGCTCACTGAGCTCCCCATGCTGGGCAACAGCGGCACAACTTTCTCCTCTAACGGACCCCCAGCTTAGCAGCTCTCACAGCACTCAGGGAAAACTCATTCTTCCGGGAAGATTTTTCTTTGTATTGATTTTAGGCAGTTAAGACAGCTGCTGTAGCCCTGCGATGGTGTGAAAGCTTAGGAATTCAATTGCACCCCTTCTCTCAGTGGCACTGCTGAAAGAAAAATCAGTCAAATGGACAGGAACAGCACAGCATAAACCGTAAGCATGCAGCTGACCACAAGAGGAGAGTAGGAGGAATATGAGTAAGAAACAGTAGAACTCAGTATCTTCCTGGCACCATCCATTACTTAATGTTTCTCTGACGATCCACTAACATGAATGGGCCTTTTGTAGAAAATTACTTCAACATACAGAAATAGACGTTTTAGTATTACCAAATATCTTGAATTATTTTGTGATATTTCTTCCAATCCTCCCTTTAAACAGTTTTAATTCTTCTGTTAGATGAATTTTCCTCAATACCTTCTCTGAATGACTTGAAGACTGTGAGAAAGAGGGAGGGAGGGAGGCAGCACTGGTAGTAAGTCTGAAAGCTGGCTATGGGAATGAAAAGGGATTGGGTTGGGGGAGAGCATTCACTTCTTCCTTCAGGAAAAAGTTGTCCATTGACTTCTACCTTCCATTTCTTTGGCAGGTGAATATTAGCTAAAAGAATAGCAGCAGGAAATGACGCTTAGGTGATCATCCCTGAACTCAGACCTAAGCCAAACTGAACTTTAAGTAAAAATCTCTTGTCTTCGTTTAGCTTTGTTTTTCTTTACTATTTGTATATGTTCTTCTTTCTTCCCCTGAAACAATAAGCACTAAAATACTGAGTACAAGATTTCACAGTGCGCTTGAATGATTAAAAAAGGACATACTGAAAATCTTTTCAGGGTAATCCAAAACACAGGCTTATATTTAGAGGTTTAAAGTTGACCTGCTTTGTTTGGTTATGGTCTGGAATATTTTAAAATGTTACTTTCCTTTCAAAGGTCATTAGGAAAGGGTTTTAGCTACACTGACATTTATTGTGTATGCTCGGCTGATTGTTCTTAGTTTTCCTGTACTTCATGCTAGATTTAAGAAGCCAGTAACATCTTTGTCTCGTTGGTTACTGAATTCGGAATGTATTCAGCAAAAAGAAGACAATGTGAATAAGCCTGATCTGTTCCAGAAACAGAGTTGAAACTAAGTTTCAAAAGAAATCAAATCTAACGTGAAAAACTTAAGTTTACAAGATTCAATAAAACATACGAGAGCTTAACTCCTGTTTTCCTTCTGCAGATTTTTGAAATGGAATTCTAGTATAACTCAGCACCTGGATAGGTGAAGACGTTGCTTGGTTTATTGGGAAAAGTGCGTGTGTTATCTTTTTGGTTTTTTTTACAGTTATGAGTGGCAGAAACTTATTTTAATGTAAGGTGAAATTCATGATATATAGCCCACTAATGACAGGAACACAGGTTTTTTGGAGTTGCATATTCTGATAAAAATCAACATGAGTGTTAAAACTGCACACTATTATCACTAACTAGATGGGAAAACATAGGAACTCAAATTATTGTCTTGTTGAACACACTGTAGGTTACTACAGTCACATCATTAATTCTCACACTAGTGTATTGATACGCATACACTACATATGATACACAAAATTATTTTCAGTTGGAATGAAATGTGCTCCACTAAGTTCAAATTGGTTGCATTCCTTATCTGGCCTACAGCATCTTCCAATATGCAGCAAATGTAGTCAGGTGGCCGATCTGATATAATCAAACCTAGTGGCTGGTCCTGATGAAACTCTTCCATTCTGTTTTGTTTCTGTTAGACTACTTGTAAGAAAAAAAAAAACAGAACACTTTCATTAATTTATGTTAATGCATGCCAACATCTTTTTGCTGCTTTGATCCATACTGAAGATTCACAAGAAAAGTTACATTTCAAGAGTGCCAAGTTCTTAATCATTCTTAATAAAATATTCAGTAAAACAGAGAAGTCTTGTTAAGCCTGACAATTTTTTCCAGTTGTTTAAGCCAGAAGATTACAGCCTTTAATAATGACAGCGTAGTTCATTTTTGTAAGCATTACCTCCATGTCTTTACACCTACGTAAAAGAGGCGTTAAAGCAGCAACTAAAAACAGTTTTTTCTTCCTTCATCTCTGATGTTACCTAGGGGTAACTCAAACAGGATAACCAGTCTTTTTATTTGGGAAGTAGTTTTCAACTATATAGAGCAGTGATTTGAATTCTTTCTTTCCCATCTCCCCTTTCTCGTTGCCATACTTGAGGTTTTTATATAACAAATTCCATATAAGCCCCTGTTTGACCAGACATTTAAAAACACTGAAGTAACTTTTCCCCAAACTGTCCTTCCAACCGAATATCAAGTAGAACCTGAAAATGGTCACAGTGAGTTAGAATGACTGTACATTTTGCCAAATGTTATCTCCAAAAATATCTGCAAACAGATGCCTGGTGCAGAATAAAACAGGACAAGCGTGTATGATACTTACTCTAATACCCTTGCATTTCCAGCTGTTTTTAGATCAGAAGATTTCCTGACCTAGATGTGATTTCTGTCTATTTAGTAACCCATAATTTTTCCGTGTACTTGATCAGTCTCCCCTTTGGCAACAAGTTGTGCAGATCTGTCAGCCGTTGTGTGAGAACTTTATCTCACTATTTCTGAAAGAGCTGAAAACTCAGGGAAGTCTCAAAAACGAAAAAAAAATCTGCAAATGACTTAAAGCCTCGAAGGCTGGCATCAGAGTAGCCTTTTTCTTTGATCGGAATGTGTTGATTCAAGAGACCTGCGTGTTGCATGGTAGTCAGAGTCCATTAAAACCTGTGAAGAAAACCAAGCAGATGAACTGTGTGTTTGCCTTGGTTCTAGATGCGCTGACAATCAGCAAGTAGGTGCTTGGGCCACCCTTCTCCCTTTATGAATTCTTCTGTTTTCTGGCTTCCAGTTCATAATTTTCTGTAGAAATATATATATTTTTTTCACTTCAAATTTCAAATGTTGAAACACTTCTAATGCCCTCCCTTCCCAAACTCTCCCCCATCCCTGGTATGGAAGTCCTGTTGTCGCTTTCATTAGTTTTCCAGAACAAGGAGATGACATTTATAGAGAGTGAGATGTGTATGATTTTTTGACTGAACTGCTGTTTAAAAACACAACTGTTCTTTGTTTATAGATAAAGGAGAGAACTTAATTTTTCAACAGGCTTTGAATGAGAAGGCTTTCCTTATTAAATTCAAAACTAAACAGCTAGTCTTCAGACATCAGACTACAAAGGGGAAAGTAACATTAGGCTAAAAACTCAAAGGGTTAAGTCTTCCTCTGAAAATCTGTGTGTATTTTCAGGCAGATTGCAACAGATGTTTCTATAACTGCAATTTATGCAATTCTGAATCAGAATTTAGATTAAAACTTTGAAGTGTCTTCTACAAAGAGTTGTGATGTTAAAAACTCCAGTTCTCATTCTGTGCTTTCGCACATCAGACAAGAGTTTTGATTGTAATGGGGTTTTCCTTTTTTAAGATATAAGAGAAAAGTGAGTTGTAAAGATTTATGTACTATGTCACAGTATTCTTAGATATTGCTGTTTTGGTAAGATTGGTTCTTTTATGAAAACATTTTTCTTCCACTCTCCATCAAAGTTACATCTCTGGCTCTGCAAGTAAGTTTTTTTCCTGCTAGGTGTTTTTTTTTTAATGTCACTGCACTTTGAAAGTGAATATTACCCAGCTTTATGATGCTGTCAAAATTATGAGGTATATTACTAAAGAATGAGAGAAATGGAGAGGAAAAGAGAATGAATTCAGAACAGTGAAAACTGTCCAAAATAAAACATTTTACTTCTTTTGTTCATGAAAGTCATGTTCTTATTTTACAAGGATCCTCTTGGAAACATGGAAATATATTTGGTTGATTCGCATTGCAGCAAGCTTGTACAATAGAGATTTTTCTGAAATGTAATTTTGGGATTAAAAAAAAATACATTGCCATCTCCCTGTTTTTGTTATTAGCCTGAGAAGTGCATGCTGGAGAAAAGCAGGGCAGACACTGTGTCTGGAAATAACCTGATAGACTTCCTCCTTGTGAGGCTGCAGTGATTTCTTAAGACAATTGTTTAGACAGGCTGCGGCTGCCACTAGCCATATGCATGTAGGCAGACCCCCTCTATTCTTTTCTTCTCCTCTTACGTTACGGGAAAGGAGCAAAAGGCCTCCCCGTATCTTTTACCTTTTCCAGGGCCAGCTCTTTGTGCAGCAATATTCATGCAGACTTACTGACATTGTTTCTGGTGGCAGCCGCAGCTACCTGCCGTGTTTCCAAGCAGGAGCTGCTGAAGGACAGTGAGCTCTCGGTCTTCCTCTGTCTGGCTGCGGCCATCTGGGCAGCCTGGAAAGCCTGCAGCCCCAGAGCTGCGGCAGGGCTGCGGGAGGGAGGCAGGAATAAAGAGACTTAGTACTGTGGAGGGAATCTCTAGCAATAGCTTCAGGGTAACCCACCATATCTCTTTGTACTGGTGGAATAATCCAGATGGGACAGAGCCTAAATACAGCCTGTAATAATGCTGCCTTAAAATTACTGGGGATCTGCCTTTATATTTCTTTCAAACCTGATGCTTCATGATAGACTCAGGTAGCCAGCAAACCCAGATGTTTCTCTGAGCCATTTCTGCAGCTCCATAATGTGGCAAACAAGATGTGGAAATAGCTTCTCACTGTTAGCTTTTCTATTTGTACCGGTTACGGTAGCATCATTCCGTATTTGGTCCATGATCATCTGAAGTCAGACTAGTCTGACTTTGCAAAAACAAAAACAGGTTCTTGAGCCAAAGTCTTTTGTTAGGTCTAAGCTAAGCTTTGAAGCCTCTGGAAGCAGGTTAAACTGCAACTGCTCTTAATGATGTATAAAGCTCAACCTAAATGGCAGCCCATTTGGTTACACTTTAATGGTATGAATTCTCTGCAGGAGAGCTTATCAACTCTTGGTGTCATTTATTATGAATCCAGTTTATGTGTACAGCTATTTGTAGGTGAAGACAAAAATTAACAGCCTTTAATTATCTGATGCTGCTTTAAATATGAGAGGTCTGAAAGATATGCTACTTAACACTTATTGTATTGTTTTTCTTATACTAAGCCCTTTCTGCAAACAATATACATTGCAGTATTTTTTAATTTCCAATGGAAAATGCTGTAAGCCATTCTATGTTATTTATTAGTTAATAACAAAATGCATATATATGCAATGAAATATTAATGTACATTTCCATATTAAAATATTTCTTTTGAATGTATAATAAATTTCCTCACAAGGAAGTTTAGGAATGTATAATAGTTTCACAGCTCTAATCCTGAAGTTATTATAAACTTCTTTTCCCATACAGAAGTTGCTGGCCTTTGTTAGGATATAGTGATGGTCAGAAGATCATTTTGGAAAACAGCAATGATGTAAAAATGATATGAGAATAAGGCTGTGAATGTCAATATCAAGCCTTGTTCACTGTTACAACACAGGAAAAATAGTCATGTAACCATTTGAATGCGTTATCAGATATTAAGTATTGTTTAAGAAGGCAAAGTGTTAAACAATATTGAATTGTGTATTCTGAGTAGCATAGCAGAATCTTCTTTTGATAAACATGGCACTTAAGGAATGATATGTTGAACATGACATGAATTGACAGAAGCTTTTTTTTTTGCATTAGAAAATGTCTAAATGTGAAAATGAAGTCGTTTTAGACATTGTGCAGTGATATTTGCTATTAAAGAAATGGGAATAAAGCAGAAAGAGTTTTAGTTGCACATTTTCAACCCAAGATCCAATACTGCCTTGCTTCAACTCTGAAACATATTTCTAGGTAGTATTACCCCTTATATTTATATACTAGAAGTAGAAGAATTAACGTCTAGAAAAGTCACCTTTTTGAGCATCAAACATTTTTTATTTACATTATAGACAGTTTCTCTCCTCCTCTGTCAATGTATTTGATATATTGTAGATCTTATAATAACCTTCTAGAGAGAACTTTCTTCTCATTTTAGCTGTGCAATCCAGCTAACAGGGAAGGAATTGAGACACGTCTTGGTGACATGCGAGATTTCAGGCCTCTAACTGCTTGAGAATTAGACGTTTAGTATGCGAATACATCTTCTAGAGGACTTCTGATTAAAGGCAAATTAAATAAATGTATGTGTCATTTAATGCCAATGCTATGTATAAAACTGTTAAATTATGCAGTAATTAGCACATTCTGTCTGTCATCAGGACCAATATTTCTCATCGAAATTATGATTTGATGAAAGAGTAGATTTTTCTTTCAGAATGAACTACCACTGGACAACTCTTCCTGCCATATAAATAACCCAGTAAATCTACAGCCATTTTAAAACTTCTTTTGTTTTGTTTTCAGCTATTTCTACTCTTGAACAGCACCCAGTTTATGGCTGTGCTAGAAGTGCTGTTACCTGAATCTGACAGCAGAGTTTCTAGAAGGAGGCAATTTTAAAACTGTCACTTTTTCCCCTTCCATCTTCACCTTTCATTTTTCCCACAAAAATTTCCCATTGTTTTCTTGTTATTTTTATCCCCCAGACAAAAGTGTTTCTCCCTTTATCCAATGTGGTAGGCGAAGGAGGATTTTTGTGTGTTTAATACAGGGACCGTAATTCAGCCGTTCATTTGTGGGAATTGCTATGCAATTCTGACATAATCTCAGAAGGTCCAAGTGGATAATCAGAATGTGGCTTTGAGAAGGAGCTTATCTGAACAGCCGGATTGCACTCGCAGTTATGTACTCTGCATAACGTAACGATGACCCAGTACTGGAATTGTTTGTTTAGCTACAGATTTTTTGTATAGTATTTGCTGCTCTCTGTTGTGTGAGAATATCGTAGGTTGAGTTGTTTCCATTTGGTACTGGATGAGGTTAGCAGAGTGTGAAAGAAAAAAAAGTAGTTTCTGGAATAGGAGTTTTAGAAAAGTGCTTCTAATCTCTTAGAATTGGTGATTACTGGTTTTATACTGGAGAGGGAGGTAGCTCTAGTGAGGGCAGGGAAGAATAACTAAGAAATGAGCTTTGTGAAAAAGCTGGAACAAGTGAAGGAGGTTCTGATGAGTCGAATGCTTTATGGATAGTTTGTCTTTCTAGGTGCTTCTTTAAAAAATCCCTGTATCTATTTGGATCCTTTCTCCAATATGCAGACTTTGTTGCACGTTAGTTGTACATGCTGGACACATTTAGGGATGCTTGTGTGTGTGTCAGATGCATAGGGTTACTCCTAAACTTTCCTCTCTCCTCGTCATAGCACTGGTCAGGAGAGTGAAATGGCTGCTGAAGTAAGGAAAACTTTGTGAGAGATGTTCGATATAATCCGTCCAGTGGGAAATCTGACCAGTGCTGTGTTATACGAACTAGGGATGCCTTTTCTTTTGGCTGACTTCATCCCTCATGAGTATTATTGACCATTGTGTGTTTTTCTGGGTGGCACAAGAGAAGCCCCTCTAGATCTGCTTTGAGCTTTTGGAGCAGTACTAAAGGGTTATAGGTGTGAACCTAACCAGGGTCTAATTCAGATATGCAATGACGCATATTAAACATATGTGCAACATGTGGTAATCCAGTTCTGAAAGGCAAATAAACTTAAGTACCAACTTTTTTTCCACCTTCCTAACCTCAAAAATGCTGTGATCTAATTTGTTGTGTGCTGAACTCTGTTTCAGGCCTGGTCTGTATATGGTTTGCACCAGTTTAGGTGGCATCAGATGGGGGGAAAGTGATTTAAATATTTAAATAGGTGATTTTAAATATTTCTAGCTCTTCCATTCAGTTTTTAAATGACTAGTTATTTGTGATTTTAAGGTATTGGCTTAAAATAAGAATTTTTTAAAAGGAAACTCTGAAGAAAGCTTACATTATAAACTCAATGAGGAAATGGCTGTTTTCTGCAGTACCTAACACTGTGTGAATCAGGTTCATTATACATTAATGTTTTCTAACCACTTTGCTTTAAGCAGTACAATCTTTCTATAGACCAGGTCTGATCAGTACAGGAAATACAAACATTCATATATGTTCTTATATCTAGTACTCTGTCTTCCTAACAAATTTTCACCTGTATCTGTAACTCATTTCAGCACTGTTTGTGTCTGATTCTCTTCAGCAATGTTCCTTTGACCGTACTGGTGGTGTGGTACTGTACCTCAGCTGGAACTGGTGCCTGCTACAGAGGCAAGGAAAAAGGCATCTAATGCGAGCAATGGTAAAAAGTAAATAAAGAAGCTGCAGCTTCATCCTTCACCATATGTCAGTGGTATGTGTGTAATTATCTTGCTTGAGGGATCCTGTTTGGTCTCTGGGTACCAAAGCCAGAATAAATAAAGGAAATTATTGAACAGATTATTGAAAAAAGATTAGTGGTAAAACTGAGCAAACCATGTGCTTCAGTACGTGCTTGATCACCCTGTTCCCTTAGCCATCTGACTGACCAAGATAACCAAAACGGTGCAGTATGCCTCGTACAGATCACATACAGGTAAATTCTTTCATTATGGCTGTTAATGAAGCACTGAGAAGAATAATGTCCCCAAAGATCGTTCTTAACAGAAGCATCAGAAATTAAATAACATCGGTTCATTAGTGGGGAAAGAAAAGCAACTGTTTTGTACACATCTAATAGGGAATTTACTTTTAGATTCTTCAAATACTTCAGTACTTAATTCAATAGAATTATTTATATGATATTCCTTTATTCGACCATGTGGTATTCTACAACTAATGTGTGGTGTATATTGCACTAACCAGACATTAAATCTTGTAGACTATTGTTTCATTTTTTTAAACTGGTAATAAATCAAAACTTTTGGAGAATTACTGTGTAAGTGTGAATTCACTAAATATTGACTAAATATTTTCCTTAAAGGAGCAAAACCAAAATTTTAAAGTAAAAGGTTTTTGTAAAGGATTTAAGTAAAACTTTTTGTAAAGGTTCACTTTAAATATTTATTGCTATTTGGAACAGTCATCTGTGATTTACACTGTTTGGTCTCAGTCTATTTTTTTGCCCTGCAGTGTAATTATGTCTTCAGCAAATATTTATTTGAACTCTCATTTGTAAAGGAAGCTGGGACACTACTCTCAGAAGTATATGCTATTTCCATACCTTCTAAAAGAAGAATATGTCACCCTCTATTTGATTTTACTGTGTTTTGTTTGGTTTTGGTTTTATTAATTACACCTGAAATATGTACAAAGTAACTTTAAAAATGCAGATGGATGTTTCAGACGTGTTTTCTTGCTTAATCACCATAATCAGTTCATTCCAAATCTTTGTAACTGTAGGGTTTCTTTCTCTTGATTTTCTCAATTCTTGAGATCTTGAGATCTTGAATTTCTCAATTCAAATAGTGCTAAAGGATATTTTCAGTGCGCTGGAAAAAATATAACAATTACTCACTGTTTTCACTTATTTCAGTGGCATTGATTTAAACATCAACTTACAGATTTTATTACTTAATTTTATTAAAATCTTGGCTCTCATACATAAAATGCCAGATGAGTGCATTATTCTTGAAACTGTTTTTAAGTTCTTTAACAACAGAGTATTGAAAATTGACATTAGTCTCTGATTTTAAAAGTATGTCTTAAGGCAGTAGACCGCAATTATTCCCTTACTAAGCATGGTAGACAGCTAGATGAAGTAAATAGTTAATAGCTTTGATGAAGCCAGTGTCATATGTTTCCTCTGTTGACATCTTTTCTTGAGGGTGATCTACTGAGAACAATAGTTTCCTATTGTTTCTCAGTCCTGTTTTATGCTGGATTGGAGAAGGCAGGTGTGTTTTCATGGGGGTGGCATCTAACTCTGCCTATCACTCAAAAACAAGGAGAAAATTTTATGCGAAGAAAGTTGGTAGGAATTAATGCTGCAGGCAGCTCTTCAAGAAAACAGCTTTGTACACAATAAACACCCAAGAGCTACAGACTGTATGGTATACCGATGTGCCTCATACTTGCACTTTGTACTCACACATGTATATTCGCAAGTGTACTAAAATGAAAAATGTCTTGCTTTTTGATTTTCAGATAATATCTGAAGACCTGCTGAAACTAGTAGTTAAGAAAATGCAGTAGTCCAGTGGAATGTTATTCACTATTAATACAGGTAAGCTCTATTAGGTCAGAGACTGCTTTCAGACCTATTCCCTGATCTGAAAATGGTGTGTTAATATTTTATAGAAGATTACTGCCACCTCTGTGAAAGAAATGGCGCTCTTCATGATGGCTGCCCCCTTTTTGTAGTTCAAAACAACAGTCTGTGCCTACTCCCTTAGAGATTTGACCCACAATTCTCTAGTGAAAGCAACGGTAGGAGTTGAAGAGTACACAGATATTTTAACGATATGATGTCTTGAAGTAAAATCTCAAGAATCAAGATGTCCTAGACAGTGACAAAGCATAAACGGATAAAAGTTGCAGAGTTGCAGTACATCAGTAAGCAAAAGAACGACAGTGCTACAAAATTCAAAATTTCAAGTGCAAATTTATCACATGAAATATTCTCCCAAATAATGACAGTATAAAGTCTTAACATATTAACCACAGACCTCATAATTACTAGATGCTGCTCCTAGATACGTATTAGTTTTTTCCTAATGTGACAAATACTATAATAAATGCCAAGACATTGGATTGTCGTGGGCTTTAAAAGTTATTAATGTTCATTCTTATAAACAATGAGAACATCATGTGAAAATCACTCAATCATTTTTATGTGGCAGAACCAGGATTTCAGAGCTGTGCTTTCACCTTATTTCCAGTCATTACTATGCTAGATTATGGAAGATCAAGATGGATATGGCATGTGCTTCACTGTGATGAAATGAGAAAAATGCAAAGAACAAGAAGCTGCAAATGAAACAGAGAGATAGACTTTCAGCTATGTAAATGTGGGGACATAGGGAAATGACACTATTGTTCGTTTCCATGGTAATTCTTTATTTATCCTCTGTGAAACAATACAAGTAGGGCAAAGCTTAAATTTACATTTGTGAAGAAAAAATGCTCTATTTTTTAGGAGTTCAGTGTTTCAGAATCCATCTTCATGGGGAGGTTTTTGGCAGTTTTGTGGGACTCTGAGGTTCTAGTCAAAATTTGTTCCTGCCAGCAGACTGCACTTTTTGTTTAAAACACTGAAGTAAATAAAGGCTTGGCCTAAGATAGACTGGAAATCAGAACAGTCCTTTGGGGTAAGGGCAGCTCATGCTGAAGTTCCTGCTTTGAGGTACAATAAGTCACGTTTGGTTTTCCAGTCTACTTGAATACAGGTAGAGACTTTGGTTTCCAAATGGCAGGCAGAAAGGAGAAAATCTCAATGCCTTTGCCTTTCCCTGTTTCTTTTTTTTTCCTCTTATTTTTCACCCACCCCATGTGGTAAAGTCTCTTTCTGATTTAGGATAGCAAAGAGAAAACCTGAAATTTTGAAAATTTTGCAGGCTAGAAAATCTCCCTTATGAAAAACACTATTAGGATTTTTGAAATGTTAGGTATATGTTAACAGCCTTGGATCTTTAGTCTTACTTATGGGAGGATTACTTATAACCACTCCAACTTAAGAGCAGATATACTCTTGAAAAGATTTTATCTACTGTTTTATTGTCTGTCATTCAGAAACTTCAGCAGAAGAAATGAACCTAAGGAGATTAAAAGTTGCATAATATCCATATTTTCAGTGTTTTTTATAGAAATATTGGGCTAAGATTTGGAATGTAATACTTTGCTGTTCATGATCTTTTGAAGTTGCCAGGTCAGAATGATTTAATGTTCCAAAGAACTGCATTGCTATTTGGTTAATACCTGCTTCTCATCACTAGCACAGTAATTTGTTGATGCTCAGATAAGATCAGAACAGACTAGACCAATAAGCCTCCATTTCTGCCTTTGTGTTTCTATATTTGTTCAGTGGTAACGTATGCAAATCCCTTATGATGCTCCTAGAAACTGAAATAATTTTTTTAATTTGAATTACTTTGTCTTTTGTGAAGAGACCTGTTGGAAGCCTCTTTTTTTTTTCAATTCCCTTTCTTATACACAGGATATTTAATTCAGTGATGTTTCTCATGCATTTTGAAGTGAACTGTGCGCTTAACTCCTTCACATAATTGAGGCCTCTATCTTTATTAGAAAGCTGTGCTTCTGGAGGAAGAAGATCACACTTAAAAACAAAAAAACCCAAACTCATATGCATGGTCTCAAGTCTCCCATTATTCCTTTTTGCCCTGGCAATCCCATTGCGTGCTTGTGAAATTCAGTTTAGATGCAAAACAAGACTCCAGTATTAG
Source organism: Apteryx rowi (assembly GCF_003343035.1). Taxonomy (NCBI): domain Eukaryota; kingdom Metazoa; phylum Chordata; class Aves; order Apterygiformes; family Apterygidae; genus Apteryx; species Apteryx rowi. The sequence continues at coordinate 372,976 of NW_020450965.1, forward strand.
TAAGAATTATGATGGTACCCTATTAATGAAATGTTTAGCCTGGGCTGGCAAGATAATTTCAAAATCTTTCATGTTACATCTGTCTGAGTAACGTCTGTCTGAGTAACCAACTTGCATATGAATTTTGTGGAGATGTGTGTGTATATATACATATATGCATAATATGTGTATAATATAGACTGTTTCCTGAATTTTTGTACATACCTTATGTGATGCAATTGTGCACGAGTTTCTCAATAAGTTATTATATCACATTCTGTCATCATAAAAGTCTAGTTATCTCTTCTTTAGCCACAGGAATTTTTTAAAGTAGAGAGATGAGAGCCAAATTAAAATTACTAGAATACTGTGCTCACAAAATATATTGCCTGTGATATCAGGTGACAAATTCTTTGTTTTACACAATTTTCTGAAATGACTCCAAAGGTAAGGGAAAAAAGTAAGCATAGTTTTAACCACAAAATTCTGTTTCATCGGTTTATTTCCTCTGTAGTTGGGTCAAATCAATATTACTTTGCACCAGACATGTTAGCCTTCTGTCACTAAGTTTTTAAAGGACAATTCCAGACAGCGTTCTGCCATGGTTTTCTTTGTCCCTGATCTACAGGAACAGAAGAGATATTTCACCTGCAAGCACGCATCTTGTATTATGCCTTCCTTCCACCTTCCCTTAACCACTCAGATCTGTAAAATTATTCATAATTTTTGAACCGAGTTTTCAGGATAGTGGTTGTGGAAAGCAAACCAAGACTGAACAATGCAGTATGCGTAAGGTTCAGAGCTGTCTTCTGTAAAACTTCTACTGCAAAACAACCTCAAATGCTAGTGGTATGTCCTACTAGGTAGGGTCGTATCAATACAATTTGTAGCTCCGTCCCCATTAACACCTCACAGGTTCCTGGCTATCAGCACCAGTGACTGGGAACGCTTGCAGGAGTTTACATGTTCTTCACACAGAATATTTTAGTGTCATGACTAGAGCATTTTTTAGGGCTGAATCAAACAAAGTCAGTCAAAGGATGCTGGGTTTTGGATCAAATTGCAGGAAGTTTTGTCCAAGGGTGAGACAGTTGCTCTTACTTCAGGGATGGGTAAATAGAGTCATGTGTTTTGATTTTTCCAAGATCTCTTGTTCAGTCAGTTCAGTCAGACTCAGACTCGCCTTTTATTTTTCTTTTAGTCAAAGTCCCGATTACATTTGTACTAGGGCCATATTTCCTTTCGACCATCTGACCATCTGAATTGACCAACACAAAGTAACTTATTTTTTTGACCCATAAATTAGTCCTCAGTCTTGGGTGCTAATTGACCATTATTACTCAGATTTTTGCTTTGAGCTTCTGCTCCCTGACTATAGGCTTATGTTGGAGTGTATGATATATATGAGTTATAACTCCTGAAGGGAAGAACCAAACTACCTAAGGTATGGATGTGGAGAAGTGAAAGTTCAGAATTAATTTCAAGTTATAATAAATTTTTGAAATCCAAGTTCCTAAACAAAGTGTTAATTGAGCCACTCCCTTTTGAATAAGCGTAAATAGTTTCTTTCCCACCTACTTGCCACTTATTTAGTGAATGTAATTATCACCTAGCCAGAAGGCAGAGACACTATTACACCTCGCCAGAGGGGAGTAGAGCAGAAAGTTGTCACTTTAATGAGCTGGAACAGAAGTTGGTCAACGAAAAATATATGTATAATTTACTAGAGTGCTTCTATGTATATATGTGTGTGTGTGTGTGTGTGTGTGTGTGTGTGTGTGTGTATGTGATTAGGGGACTAAAGGTGACATTGATTGTCATAGCTGAAAACTTCAAACCTCAGTTAGCTGAGCGATGTTTTATTTTCACCTTTTTCATAGTCTGCATTTGCTGATTTAAATCTTTTGCTTTAGTTCTCCTCAGTTTATTTATTAATTTTGTTGCTATAATTTCCTGTTGAGGAAATGGTATTATGTGTGAATTTCAATTTATTAGGTCTTTTTTTACAAATGACTTTAACATTTGTATTCGCTTTTATTAAAACAGTTGTTCTACACTAACACTTTCATTTGTCCTCTTGAACTAGGGTAACTCTATAATGTATATTCATACTTTTATCTCATAAACAAGCAGCTGTTTAGGTTAAAAAAAATCTCATTTTCTTAGACTACTTGGTAGTGCTTTGTTCGCATGACACAACTTGATACTCTTAGGAAACGTGTGGAAGAACAACGGAAAGACTGAATGGACAGAAGAGAGTATTAGCACAGCAAAAAATAAGGTTATATTAATCTTGTTTGCATGAAGCACTATATCTTAGTGCTTTTACTGCTTCCAATTTTGAATCCTCTGCTGAAGAACTAACCAAGGAGAGATCTCTGCCTTGAGTTGAGTTGTTGTTAAGGCTGTATTTTGAAGAACATTTACTTCTGCAACGGTGTCTTGCTTAAGCAGCCCTCCTTCTTTCATGGTTTGTCCCTATCCCTGTCCTAGCCTCAACACTGTATCGTGGCAGCTCTTTATTTGACTACACAATGAACAAGATGGGACCACATCCAAATTAAAAATAGTTTCCCCACCTCTTTTGCTGGGCTATTTTTATTTTAACTAGTTTCTTTACCCATTTTCTCAGCCAGTTCCATAATCAGCTGTACCAGGAAAAGTGAAGAGCCTGCTGTGAGTGCAGGAATAAGTGGCAGGGGAGGTGAAAGGGAGATGGGGAAAAGTGTACGAAACCATAGTTAGGTTCATTAAACTAAGAAATTTTTTTTAACAGCAATGCTGGCCTAAGTCTAAATTTACCAAGTAGTAGAGGTACTTTAATCAAAAAGGGCAGAAGTTTCTTTTAAGAGAGCACTTCCATTGTAGCAGTATTTTTTTTGAGAAGTAAATACATTTAGTGTGCATGTTATCCTAAGGAGCCTGTTCAAAATCCACTCCTGTTCAGAGATCTTGCTGATGTTTCAAGATGTTCATTAGTTCTGCTTATTACTCTTTTTCTATGGTGTGTGCGCATGATCTCATACATGTGAATGGTGAGGTTTCTTAGCAGGCTTCTCAGAAGAGCAGAGATGCCAGAAGCATATGAAATAGCATTTCAGCTATCTCTGAAGGACATTTCTCATGCTTTAAAAGCTAAAAAGGATTTCAACCATTGTCATACACACTTAGACCTGAAATATATACTGTATTGCACCTCAAAATTTCTGGAAGGATTACACCAGCCTAATGAAAATGGAGCAGCCAAGCTGTATTCTTGCAAGTGATGAATGCCTCATCTAAAAGCATAGTCTTGTTTTAAGTGTCATGCATGTCATTGTCATACATCAGGAGGTAACATGGTAATAAGTTATTTAAAAATAGTTCTGAGGTGCTTCTGCTCCATCTTCTCATGGTCTTCTGTGACCTCTACATTCCTAACTGAACAGCATTCCTAGGAAGGAAGGTCTCCACTGACTTCAGAAAATCAGCTTAGGTAGATCTTCACATCCTTTTCTTGCACATTTAAGAGACCCTTTCTCTTTCCCTTCTGTTTCCCTACTCATATTAGACTTCATTTTCCCCAACTGTAAGCAGAATAGTATATTACTATCTAACATAGTTTAATAACCAAATATTTGCAGTGTACTTGGAGAGTAGCACTCACAAATACAATTTTTCAGCGTGTATCCTTCCTCCTCTTGCTCTTTCTCAAAAAGTTATGTTAGCAAACTTCCTTGGGTACATTTTCCTTAAGTAGAACCTTGATGGATCAACATTTCCTTTGCTTAAAAGGAGATCCAGTTGTGATAGCAAGGACCTCATAATCATTTTCTGGTTGATACATGTGTGACATAGCATGATATTTTTTCAAGTTGTTTTATAGCAGAGGAAATATGTGAATAAAATAATGGAAGGACCTGAAGTTGTTGTTCCGAAGGCAGGCAACCATGCAATAAATTCCTAGTGTGTGAGAAAGAGCCTCAGAACATCTTCTCCACATGCCATTCCCCTAGCCCTGGCCACAGCACATTTTCCAAAAACATCACAAATGCAAAACTTGGGAGAAGAAAACAAAAGGTATGACTGTAATATGCCATAGGATCAGAACAGAAAAAAAACAAGACTATTAGTGTCCTATATCATAAAACAAAACAAAAAATATCCACCCTGACCTGTCGGGAGTTGGGGTAGGGGAGGGGGTGGGAGAAGGAAGGGAGGATTTCCTTTTGATCCCAATGTCGGCAGCTGGTTTAGTCATGAACAAGGAATACAAATCCAACACAAGAGTGTTTCTAGTACTGCATTTAGAGGTACCCAAATGTCTTGCTCTTTGTCATGGGTCTAATATGAATAAAATGTCTGATGCTTCACAGGCACTGAGAGTACAAGCCCAGAAGGCAAGCTGTGCATCAGCAGGAAGAAAAAACTCTTCTCAGATCTGACTGGAAACTGGTAAAAGCTTTTAAGCCGGGTTTTATTAAATGTCCTTGCAGTACACACTCCTTTCCCCTGCCTGCCAGCAAATCCAGCCTTCCTCAGTGATACCAACAACACGGCTACATAAGGATTTAGCACCTTTTTCTGTGCTGTGGCTAGGTGCCTCCTGCATATTTTTTAAAATCTTCCATTTATGTTGAGTTAAAGTATGATTTTTTAGAAATCAGGGACCTGGAGCCTTCCTTGTTCATATATACAAGGTATTTGTAGCCAGTGTTTCTGTGTTGTGCTAGATCAAAAGTGAGAGGTAAAAGCACAGGAGAGATTGCAGTTTGCAATTATGCCTTTCTTAGTGGAAATCGTGACTACTTCTTTCCAGATTGCTACATTGTACTCTTTTGTCCCTCTCAGTTCTCTTCACATTTGAATTAGCAATGCTGGCTTCTCATGACCAGTATTATTGATATATGTTTCCTCTTGGACTTAAAAATGCTTTGCATCCTTTCACAAAGAAGACCTTACATTTCAGCTTAATTTTTCAAATAGAAATAATTTACAGTAGTTTAGCGGCCAGCATTAGGTCAATATGTACAATTTGTACATTCAAATAAGTCTATATTCTTGGCAATAATGCTGAAGAATCATCTTTGCTCAGTGCATTGAGCTTAACCAGACTTATGTAGGCCAGTGGGACAAGAATGAAAATGCTATGCAGTATTCATTTAAAATTCCAAATCCTCAAGTGGTGAGGACTTAATCCTTTCTCTTGGAATTAAGATTTTTGCTCTTTTCTCTAAAGCACCAAATAAATTATTGTACCTTTCCTGCTGTGTTCTTAAAAGCCCTTAGGTCTGAATTTCCCATATAATTTGTTTACTCTTCATATAATTTTCCTCTTCGATAACATATTTTTCAGTGCAAGTCGTTACTTCTGTTCCTGAGTGACACTTCTTTAAATGGAATTACAAGCAGCTGCATTGTTCCGTTCCAGTTTAACGGTTCCTATTATAAAAATTATTCCCATTGCACCTTGATTGCTAACTTTCTTAATTCCCTAAAATTTGCTTTCTTGAAATTGAATACCTTTTTACTACCATATAGTATTGATTCATTTCCACCAGTACTAAATGCAAGTAGTACCTGATTTCTGGTCCTGTGATTTCCTATTTATTTTCAAGTTCTCCATAGTTACTTCCTACTGGCCAAAAGAATAATTTCTCCTTCAACTTCAAAGGTTAACCAATATAAACTAAGAGAGAAATAAAATGTTAGATTACTAATAATTTCTAAATGAGGCTTCCTGTAAATTCAATAACCTATTGTTTTTACTACATGAAAAAAATGATATAGAGAGGTTTTTTGGGTTTTTTTTTTCAGTATGTCCTTTAACCTTGGTGAAATACAGTAGTTACTCACCTACTTACATACTCATGGTAAGTTACTGTGAGTAGTTACTCACAGTTCTCCTTTGTTTGTTACCTAGTGTGAAATTCTCGTGCAAGTTGTACACAGTCAAATCTCTAGGCTTGAAAGCTTTTTTTCCCTTTCAGAATAAGAAGACTCCACACTGCAGCAAACAGCTCTCCAAAAAATTGACAGGGGTTCCAAAATTTACAATTTTTTTCTCTATTTTACAAGAACAGTGAAAGTACAACTGTTAATAAATAAGCATTTTTGATTGAAGTTTGGAAAGTGCTAGTGTATCTAGTTCTTCCTTTTATGGAAGCCATTCTATATCTTTAATTATTCCCATTGATCTTTATTGTTTCTACCATATTATTTTATGAGCAAGAAAGGACTAAAACTGCATAGAGTTTTAAAGATGCAGAAGTCCTGTGCATCACGACACAATGATATTTTTGTTTCTTTTTCTATTCCTTTTCTAGTAATTGCTAATGTTCACTTTTTTGTTTTCCTGGGTATTGGATTTATTTTTTCACAGAATTATCTGTAGTGACCTTAAGATCTTGTTCCTGTGTATCAGTGGCTGGCTTACCACTGTGTAAGTAAAAGCATTTTTTGCCTTGTGCATCATTTTACAGCTATCCTTTCTGAATTTCATCTGCCATTATCTCACTCAGTTGCCTGGCTGCAAGGCTTTTCTGCAGTTCTTCACAGTCAATTCCTTTCTTTACTACCCTGAATAACAGTAGCATCCTGAAAATTTGTCATCACACTGTTCACTCCTTTTTTTTTCCAGACAACTCATAAACATGCTGAACACCAGGGCCTCTAATGCATCCTGTAAATCTTTGCTGAGTATCTCTCTTCACAGAGAGAAATGACTTTTACACTAATCCTCAGCGTCTTTCTTTTTAGCCAGTTATTTTGTTCATGTGAGGACCTTTCCTCTCATGGCTACTCAGCTTGTTTGAAAGCCTTTAAAAAAGGCCTGTGTAGAATGACTTTTGGAAATCCATGTATGTTGTATTAACCAGATCTCCTTCATCCTTATTATTATTGACTCCGTCGTTAAAACGTATAAGCGTCTCCAATGTTTTTTTGATACATGACTTGCCTTTATATAAGCTATGTTGATTCTTCTGTAATAGATCCCGTTTATTGTATTTGTACTAATTCTGATCTTTCATAGTTTCTGGCAGCTTTCCTGGAGCAGATTTCAGATTTATTGGTTGGTAATTCAGGAGATCTTTTCCAGAAACTTTTAAAAATCAGTGTCTTTCTAATCACCTTCCAGTCTTCTGCAAACAAGATGTTTTTGCATGATATTGCATGCCATGGTTCTAAATATCTCAGTTATTTCATTTTTAATTCTTAAATCAAATAATCTGAAGCTGGTGGCTTGGTTGTTGTTCATGCTGCCATAAACTCTCAATGACACATCAGTTTGATACAGGCATTGTCTATAGTAGGGGTTATAGCACTTTTAGTTTTTTCTGTTGTGGGGGCTTTATCTTCTGTGAATGTTTCTTCTGCTGTCTTATAGCTCTCTAGCAGACTTGACTGGAAAAGCAGCGTTCCAATAAATGGTTGCTAGTACAGCAAAGAACTAGGGATACAGTTCCATTTCCACTTTAGACCTGGTTGAGCTTCAAACAAGTCAGTAAGTAGCCACAGTGTTTTCAGGCATTTAAAATTTTTTCAGAACAGCTTTCTAGTGAATTAAAATATAAGATCATGGCCTTGGAATTATCTCACATTTTATGAATCCTTTTCCAAGTTACTAGCCAAAAAATAAAAGCTGCCCAGTTACATGTCTCAGTAAATAACTGAGTCACCTATTGGAAGGTGATTTCTGATGGAAGCTTGTTGCAGTACTTTGCCTTGTCATGCTTTCTGAAAGAGCGGACCCATTGGGGGAAGATACACTCTTTGGTTCTGCTTCCACTGCACAGTACTGGGAACAAATTTGTATATTCTTTGTCATCTCAATTTTAGGATGGGGAGGACTTGGGGGTCTTAAAAGGGTTTTAAATCCTCTAGTAAACAAAAAGGTACAAAGGTGACTGATCATTAATCCTCAGGTCATAGGCTTTCCCTGTTTTCTCCTTTCTGGAGTTCTGAAAGAAAATTTCTGTTGTAATTAAATTTGCTCAATTGTCTGATCCTCCGCAGCTGATAAAATGATGCAGTATGAGATTATTAAGTTGCATTTAGACTCCGTTTCTTGGTTTCACCCCATTCAGTTTGAATGGGAAAAGTGTCCAAATGCCCATTTCCTTATAAAAAGGGTCATAAAGCAGAGTATTATCTCATATTCAAGAGAGTTTTATTGCCCACCTCCCACAAAGATAAAGTACTGAAACTGTGATGTGTGTAGGATGATTCTAAGAAAATAGTATCAAAGATGACAGAAAACACTTTCTTCTTAGGAGAAATTTAAGATTCGAATAAGCTTTTTCTAAAACTTCTATGAAGGAAAAAGCTAAGTACTCTGAAAGATAGAAGCACTATCTTTTGAGAGCCTTGTGACTGGTTGCAAATTGTAATTCCCAGATGCTAAAGTTTGTATTGCTTCACCTTTTTATAAAGTACATGCAACATGTAACTAAAGCTGAGATGACATCTTTGGTTACAAATGCATCTTGCAAAAAACAGAGCTCTGCAGGAGGAAATTAAGTAAACAGTCACTCCAGCCATATAGCTAAGTAATGGGAAATGTTCTTCCTGCTAATTTACACATGCAAATTAGATCAGGCTCTTGTATCAATAAATCAATACAACCTAATGAATTCCTTGGGTGGAATTCAAATATGGCTAATTGCAAGCCACATTTGTTTGGAAAAGAATAGTCTGTATCTTGCTTTCAATGGAGGTTTCAAATTATGTCCTGATACGCAGTGTTGTCATTAAGTGGAGTGGGGCAGTATGATTGCTAAAAACCCTTAGCAATATAGTTAAGAGTTTATTTCTAGTATTTCCTAAATACTCAGGCATTAGTTGAAATATGAAGCACCCTTATTTTTTCCTATTACTTCCTGACCCAAATGATCATTTCAGTTTTCCCATGATATAGCTGTCTCAGTCAACATCTGTGGTATTTTTTCCAGATGTCTGTACATTATAATTCACTGTTTGCTACTTTACCTTTCCTTCGCTTCAGTACATGCACACCAGTGGATGGCTGCAGGCAATATGGAGTTGTCATTCATATTGTTTCTCTTTCCTGCCTTAAGTGGGCTGTGGTTTACAAACCTAAAATATCATTCCATTCAAAAAATATTTTAATGACAAAGATTTAGTGGATTTATAATTTCCTGGGGTATAGCTGAGGTATAAGTGAAACATTCACTCAAGTAATTGTTATTGTCTTAGCTAAGACTCAGCATCCTGCTATCATCCTTAGTGAGGTATGTGAAGCTAATATCTCAGGCTTAAATATGGGTATGGATGCTTAACATCCTTCTTCAAAAAATACTGTATTGATCACTCCAAATACTAAGTGACATACTCACTTGTTTTGTTTGGAAATCACGCTGACATTTTATGTGTTTTATATAACAGGCTGTACTTAGATCCAGTTGAACATGATTTGCCCTTTAATGGATAGCAGAGCTTTCTTTGTCGAGCTACTTTCAGTGACACAGAAGGAAAGTTGAGGTCATCTCAGTTGTTAACCTCACCCAATAATGCAGGATATATTGATACAATTATATGATAAAGATTATCTACAAAGAAGTGTTTGAGATTCCAGATGCTTTGAATTCTCTATGGAGTAATAAAAATACAGTGATAATTTATTATTTGGATTAAGTTATAAATGTTTTTTTTTTTTTTTCTGGAGAAATGAAAGTTACCTAAATGAAATTACCCAAAATGTTTTACGGGTATATGGCTCTGCAGATATTGTGCCCAACACAAATTTGGATGTTATCTCTGGTGTTAATATATATGAAACTGAGTGTGAAGCCATAGGCTGTGACCAGTTTATCTGTTATTGCTTAATTTCCTCATAGCTATGAGTCCTTTAAACTAATTCATAAATGGAACTTACAAAATGAATGTAACTGGGTGTTTGAATTTCTAACACTGAGCTTCATGGATTAAAAAAAATCCAGAACTAAAAATTATGTACATTCTTCAGAAAAGGCATATAAAAGCCTAGCTGGCTTAGATTCTTCCTATCTGTTCTGGGTTTCTTTGTTTTTAGCCAAAACAAAGTGACAAATAAACTTCTCAGACAGAGGAAAATACATTCATCCCATATTTGCTGCCATTCCTGAAACAAAATATAATACTGAAAGTAATACTGAAATTTGGCTACAAGATATTATGTAGTTATGAAATTGAATTAGCTATTCTTAGGAAGGTATTGCCTCTAAGAGTCTGTCTTTCTTTTCCTGTTACCAGTCTTCCCCAACTTCTACATGAAGCTATGAGGGAGAAATCTTCTAAAGTTTGGGATTACAGATATTGATATGACAATTATAGTGCAAGGTGACTCTCAAGAAAACCATTCTGTAAAAAAGTTTTGATAGTAGTTAGGTCTTCATGATCCATTTCGCCATAGGATGCCACTTCTAAAAGACTGGATAAACTGTAAATTCTGAAATGTTTATTAGAATATTAATTTCAAGTTCATGGTTTTCTATTATCAGTGTATCACCCTAGCTCTATATTTACTACCTAGTGTGCTTTATTTTTTATTTCTTGAAAAAGGGGGTGATTCAGCCCACTTTTACATGCAAAATAGAATAAAAATGTCTGTCTAAGCTTTGAATCCTATATTACAACCAAGTTACATTACATTCATGTACAATTGCATGAGAGTTTTCATGAGTGTTATCTACCTAGAACACCAAATGCTGCTTATTTCACTCATTTATACTGATATGTTTCCATCTTAAATTTCTGCATACTCAGGTCACCACCACTGACACAGAATGTTTTGTAGCTCAATACGGTTGTGATATTCAGCTCTCTGCCTGCACTTTACATCATGTCCATAATTACTTGGATTGTCTGCTCATTTTTCCTTGGTTTTCAAGTTAACTCATATAAATAGGATTCAAGTTAATTCAAACTGCACAGCATTAAGGCAAGCACATAAATGGATCTTCATCTTAAATGGTGGTATATGGACCACCTCCGAGTTCCATAAGCAGTAATTTTCTTGGTTTTTTTGATTTTTTTTTTCAGTTAGCATTTTATGCAATTTATCAGTCTTGGTTTGCTTTTTAAATATGAAATCACCATTCACCCTTGAAGCCACCTTCATAGCTGTTGAAAAGTGCAAACTTCATCAGCGTCATACTAAAATTGATTTTACAGGCTGATATTTCTGGAGGTTTTTTTTAATTGCTTATAAAGACAGCATTCTCTCACAGGCTGAAATATGAGGAAGGATGAATAGCACTTAGCCCACAAAGCTAAATAAAAAGCACCAAACAAAGGTCACGTGAATGGTGTCTATATAATCTTGAAAGAAATCTTAACTAGCAACTGTCCTAGTGAAAAATACACAATTTTATAATGTAATCATAGAGTTCAAAGGAACAAGCATGTAGCTGTTCACACTCAGCATTCCTAAATCAACCTAAAGTGAAAGGCACAAAAGGGAGGAAAAAAAACACGTTAGAAATGGTATAATAAAACATTGTAAGAGTAGCTGTGTCTGGGAAAAAAAAAAGATTTAAATGACAAACCTTGTAGAGAATCTTCATGCCTGTTTCAAGATGCAAATTTTGTAGCTTGGACTGATTTCTAAAATAAAGGAAAATTATGTATTTTATGTAGTTAAGTGTTCCTCTAAGACTTTTTCGGGAGAATTTAGAAAAGCTAACAGATCATCCCCAAGGTCTAGTTAAGAAGCTGATTCCTGTTCTGTCCCTTTTTTGAGAAGTTTGAAGGAGTACATCTTTCTTTAAAAGGTTTTCCCTAAAAATGCACATCATAGACAGAAAAGCAGCAGTATGTTGTTTATTTCCCTTTGGAAAAATCAGTCTCATCAGAAAATGGAAGAAAACAGTAAAAAAGCCCTGGAACACTTCTGAATTGCTACAACCTCTGGAGATGTTTGGCCCCTCATCAGAAGGTGGCCTGGGTTTAACCTACTTCCACCATTTCAGGAAATCTTTTTAATGTTACAAGAGATGATGAAGGACTAGTGAGGTTTTTATTTTTGAGATTAACTCAAACGTAGGAATGAGACATAGGAATGAAACATAGGAATAAGACCAGTGTGAAGAGGAATAAGCCTGTACCTGTCAGGCACTGAGAGAAGAGCAAGTTCAAAGCTCTAAGACATCAACCGTGAGGGCCAGGGACATAATAAATCTGTTAAAAAATAAAAAGCCTCAAATGCATTTACTGAGAGTAAGTAATATATGAAGAAATTTCTCAAAAGGACTGGTAACTCAGGTACATTGAATTTCCATTTGAGTCAGTAGCAAGTGCCACTATGTTCTTAGGATCCCAATTTATTGATTCTTAATGGACTCATATTGGTATGAAATAGCTATAAGAGTTTTTGTGTTGTGTTGTGACTGGCAAATCTGGCCCTTAAATCATGCAGGTAGAAAGAAGCAGGATGACTTACATTTGTTAAATATAAATTTGTGTTGTATGTGAGGCTTTCTTGTGCTCTCAGCTTTCTGGATCCATTAAGAAATGATGTATCAATGCTCATCTTTCCTTAATATCAAACGTATTGAGTCTTTACCTCATGCAGTAGTAGCACATTGCCATCTTCTATATATATGTAATATCATGGTACATAAATTGTCTTTAATCATAACGTCATTGAGAATATTTCCAAAGAAAATGATGAGCTATTTTCAGCTCTTTATTCTGTGCTTTGAAAGTTGGAAGGATAGGATTGAATGAATGTACTCATGACCAGAAATATCTCTGTTCAGGATTATTCTTTCCAAATCCCTGGAAGATGAGGCAATCAGGTTTCCATCCATTTGTCTGAATTCCACCATCTGCAGTTCAGGCAATTGGTTAGAAAGGGCTGGCCACCTGAAAATAGCTGGCAATATGCTCACATCTCCCATCCTGGAAATACAGGCAATAGGAACTGCAGCCTCTGGAAATGTTTTGCAAGATGCCTTCTAGGAGCATATTTGAAATGTGTGGCTCCTAGCAGGTTACTAGATTAATAGAGTGTGAGAGGCAACCATCAAATTCTTCTTAATTGCATTTAAACAAGTGCTTCAAGGGGAAGGTGAAATAAGAGACGGAAAGTTGAGGTATAAAGGGAAACAGCCTCAACTGTTACAAATTATCTGAATGCTGTAGTCTGTGCCAGCAGTCTAGTAGAATTTGGTTTATAAGGAGGAAAGGGAAAGATGGAGAAAGGGGAATTCAGCAGAGTGTCTATGAAGCATACTGGAGAAATAGCGTGAAGCTTTATGCTGTTTGCCAGTCTTTAAACTATTTTCTAAATTATTTTCAACCTCTAGATTAATGTTAAAAGGTAGATTCTGGGAGGTGGGATGGAATGGAAGGTGGCATTGTATATATATATCTTTACAGTCTGAATGCGACTTAGATTGTTTTTCTTCTCTATTACCAGCTGGTTTCATGCACATTCTCAGTTGAGTAACCTGCTTGATTATAAGAACTTTATGATTAAATGACTGAGCCTTACTGTGAAGGTTATTTTGTATTTTTGTGGCTGTTTGAACATGGCAAGAGCAAACATTCTGCTCCCTGTAGTGCCACTGAAGGCTAAAGTATTATTTTGAATGCATAAGGATAGCTCCTGCAGTGCAGGTACATTGCACAGAGTGTACAAAAGCGTAGCTGTGAGAGGCTAAAACGCTAATGCTCCCACTGTCATCCTGCTACTGTGATAACAGAGGAAACCCCGATGCATGCATTAGAGCAGCACAAGGACAACTCTGACTTACCCATCCCTTCTCCAAAAGGAAGGATATGAAAATATGGCTATATGTGAGTGCAGAGATCCATTGTTCTTTATCAGGATAGATTTCTAGATATTTGTGTTTTTAGTAGGAAGAAGTGATGGGAGCATCCATTTATTAAGTGGCTTGTGTTAGGGCACACATACAAGCCACACAAACCCCACTTCAGCTCGCTCCTGTGCCTGAAGAAGATTAACCCTACTTTTTTCCCCTTTTACCATCACCAGCCTAAAAGGTACTTACTCTGGAGTGCTGAGAACTGAATATGAGATTTTTTGGTTTCACCTCCTGATGCTGCTCCACTTTAAATATCCATTCGAATGATGGGTGGAAGTCAGACATCTCATTTCCTATGTAAAAATCTGATTGCCATATAGGACTTGCTTTCTGTGTTCTAGATAAATAGTGAGACAAAGATACTGACTGAGCTTCCTGATACCTCTGTAAACTAGGCCCAGCTGCCCTGTCTCAGCTGAAATGGTTAGCAAAATGGGGTCACAACTGAGAGGAACACACTGTGGAAAAGGAGATAAGTTAGAAATTTCTGTATTATATTGGTGAAGGTGCAAGTGGTTGGAACCTTATGAGATTTCCTTGGGAATGACTGAGTATTAAGGAAAGATTCTTGAAGAATGAAAAGCAATAGAAATTAGAGTGGTACAGAAGTGTTAACTTGTTGACTTTGGTACTATGTCAAGTCTGAAGGTTGAGAACAGAAGGGTGTAATGTTGTGTCCCCGGCTCCCCTTACCTTGGGCCACTGAGGCGTTCACCTGCTGAAAAGCCAGTAGCACACACCTGACTCCAGGAACGACAGCCACGGCATCCTTATGGGACGGCCTTGGCTTTAGTTCTGACAGAGCTCTAATGTATATTCCAGAAGAAGGAAGGCTTTAAAGTTGATAATTGGCCAATGTGAAATCTGTTTACTCATATGACCATATCATTGGTTTCCTTGAGCAGCTCTTTTCTATTGCTTACCATCCTGATGTATTGATAAACAGCAGCTGTAGCTCATCTCTCTGTGCTAGGCTAAATACACCTAGTTTCTTCTTGTATCTTAGACACTCTGCTCTTCTGCTTGTTGCAGTAGCCTTTCTTTGATTCTGTTCCTGTCTGAATTCATCTCATCAGCCTCTGAGAGATCTTGTTACAATAGTACTCAACTATTGCTGTGACAAAAATCAAGAATGGGAGTACTAAGGTTGATAGCTCTTGCTTCAAGCATTTGCAATGTATGATTAATTTGGAGAGCTTTCCTTGTGTTACAGTTCTTTGTTATTGAGTTCTGTGCAATTATTTAACCACTGAACTAACTACAATAATCTGTTTAACAGAATCTAATGCACAGATGTATAATCTCTAAGTGTTTCTCTGTGGTTGACTTGTGGATGATTTCTCTTATGTTCCTGTATAGCCGCCTGGGATTCTTGGAACAGTAACTGAAAATAACTGAGGCACATTAAGGATTACAGAGGACACTTGCCTGTAGGTTTCCTTAATTGCTATTCATTTTCACTGTATGGAGCTTTAGGAGAAGAGAAAAAAAATACCATCATCATCTTGACTGTCCTCATTTCCTGTACTTTATAAAGCATTCAGTTTAACTATTTCACATTAACTAGAACACTTACAATCAGCATCTTAAATTGGTGCTGGTTTTGCAGTTTTCAGTTTTGTCCTTACGCATGAATGCTACTTATGTACCATTTTTAGTGTTCCTAACAAAATTGTACTACTGTGTTCTAGCAAAGCATACAGATGAGCTTTGTCAATGCTGATGCTTGTTTATAAAGTTTGTGTTCTTTGAGGTTTTGAGTAGTATTATTTCAGCTGCTTCTCCCAGTTAGAAGTAATGCAAAAATCCCCTTTTAACCTCTGTCCTAAAGGCAAGTTCTTCATTCAAATATGTATGTGTATATTTTTCATTGTAACTTAGTTCTTCTGCAGCATTTTGATGATAGCTTAGGTGCTCTATGGTGTTCCTCTCACCAGAAATATCAGAATAAGTAATAATCTAAATGGACTACAGTTTGACTTAAATAGGTAACAGTAGCAAGGGAAAAGACGATTCCAAAGCTTCATGGAAAGAGGAGAGATAAGGTAAAGGAGGAGAGTGCAGGAGATTTTAAGTGGATTTCCACTGATTCACCTACTCTCAGAAGCAAAGACATGAGGGGTGATGCGATTGGGAGAAAATAGGAAATACCCTCTCTATAAGATAAAAGTGGAGGAGGCAGGATGAATTGTACAGAAGTAGATAAAACGTGTTTCTACTGAAACATGTGAGTAAAACAGGAATATTTAAAACAAAATTGCTGCCAATATCAGGATCAAACTTATTTTCTTTGGTCTGAAAGTCAGTGTTCTTCATTATGTTTAGTGGGAGCAGGATTAAGAACATTGGAAATTTGCATTTTCCTGTTGGTTTTACGAGTCTATGGCTTTTGTTCTGTGGCCTTTTGATTAATAACATTGACTAGTTTACCCAAATATTTGTGTGTTTTGTTGTGTTTCTTTTTTAATTACAATTACTTTTATGCAGGTGTGTGTGAATGAAAAAAACAGAATCCTGAGAGCCAGAAAAATGTTTTAAATTTTTCAAATATAAAAAGTCAAATATTTCAAAAATACCAAAATATTTTCAAAAATATATTTTCAAATATATATTTTAAAAGCCATACAGATGACATTAGGAGAAAATAAATGTCAGAGGGACTTAAGTCTGAACTGTTAGTGATTTTGAATATGGATAGTATTTGCTGTTTCATGGTGTGAGTAAAAATGGAATTTTGTATTTTTTTCTGTATTTTACTATTTCCTTTGTTTGCCCTGTTGTCTCATATCTTTGCTCATACTTGTTACAATAGAGACAAAGCATTGTGATTATTGTTGGTTGTTTTCTTAACTGTTCAAAGCTTCAATTATATATTGAGTTCTATTTCTAGAATGGATGAGACCAGCAATACTAAAATTTTCTCTTTTGGTCCCACCATTTGCAAGCTTAATTTCCTTTATTGAAACTGCAAGTATTTCATATAATGTGAGGATAAATAGAAAGTCTATCACTTTCCTTTTACAGCTCAGATTCTCCTGCAAATAAAACAATTATTATAGGCACAGGCTATAATTTTCATCTAAAACAACAACAGAAAGAAGCAAGACAGTGATTCTTTGCTACTGCTGCTGACAACACAAAAAAGCTAGGTTTATGTACAACCTCCGTGACATCACCAAATATACTGGAGTGAGAGGGACCAGCCAAGGAAAAAAATAGTTACCCTGAGGGAGAATAGCACTGGATTAAAACCAAAAAGAAGGAAAAAAAACCCCCTTAAGATTAGTCATTTTATTTCTATCTATAAACTATAACCCCAAGATGTTTGTTTTTACCACAACATAACAGATTTTTATCTTTACTCAACCTGCAGTAAAGTACACAGGTTAAAAAATATATAAGTCTTGGAATACAAGTCTTGCTTTTGTCCTTGAAAGCTTCCACATAAGAGTACAGATAACAGTTACTTGTTTACATTGAGCATAAACCTTATATAGCACCTTTCTCTGAGCATTGGACTTCTAAACCTGTATACACTGAATTCTAGTTTTGACCCTGCATTTTAATTTCTTATGCTGAGGACAGGAAATGAGAGAAATACAAAGAGAATGTAAAACAAGAGGACATAGCTTTCTCACTGTAATATAAGTCTGTACGCTATTAAATTAATTTTCTATGTTAAGATTACATGATTTGCATAATTAGTGCTGAAAAGTCATGAACTATGAAATTCAACATTTCAGACACAATTCTTATTCTTTCTTCTTTAGTGTCTGTTACTGTTGAGTCTTTAATTATACAATTTTAAATGTGAAAAATGCACAAGTTTTAATTAAAATTTTTGCTGCATGCAGAGGTGACTTTGTAGACCAAATTATTGCCAGAGCAATTAAATTAAAATGTGTTTGTGTAAAAGCATTTTTCTGTTTATTGTAAATATATATATATATATATWTTTTTTTTTAACCACTGATTCATTCAGTTAACCATACAAAAGAGCACTTTAGGAAAATTAGCATTAACTATTTTATGTATTCAATGCCCAGTTCATCTATCTACTTTTTCTGCTCTAATCATCATAGCTTCTTTTCTGGAATTTTCATATGACTTTTTTCATGTAGTGGTTGCTGTTTCTGTCTTCAGTTTGGGTTGCTCCAGCTTTATCATCATGTTTTCTGACCAGTCTCTTTAAAACCTGTCTCCAAACCAACTATTTGGACCTTCTGGTTGTTGATGCCCCTGCCCTGCAATCATGTGCCTGTGGCAAAGACAGAGAACCAGAGAGGAACGTATCTCTAACTTGTGTGGTTTACAATTGGAATAAAAATGTATTAAAGCATTTTTCATATAGGAAGGATGGATGCACACCACACATGTCTGTTTACTGTGGCCTTTATATTTAAAACATCTATGCCCCTCAGCAGTTTCTGCAGCATTGCAACAAACTCCTCCTACAAAGCAGCTTTATTATATGGAAGGAGCATAGAGCCCTTCGCTGTCTTAATTTCTTTTCCTTGAATGTTCCACAGGAGCTTAAAAGATCTTCTGTGTCTGTTTTTGTTCTTTTTGGGCCATGTGTTTCTGAACCTGTCTAAGAGTACTTGCCTGATACTCATTCATAAAACAGTCATGAATGCACAGTCCTTGGAGAAGAGACCCAAATGAATGTTACGATGAATAGGGTCATTCTTTCTTGCCGTGGTCCTAGAGTTTGGTTGGTTTTTTTGTTTTGGGTTTCCCCCCCTCCCCCCCAAAAATGAAGCTGCTTACAGGAGAAAAGCTGAAAGTATAGCTGGTTTACAGCAGAGTATAGCCCAGTGGTGGAGGCACTTTTCTGGAAAAAAGTTTCTGTAGGTTTGAACCTTGAGCAGAGGTGGGAACAGGAGCCAGGTCTCCTGTCTCTGTGATGAGACCTCTGACCAATACGTTGTTGAGAAAGGGGATGCAAGCAGAGAGAGGTGCGGAGCTCCTCCTCCTCTGGCAGCTATGTTTGGAAGAAAGTGGAAACTCCTCCTTATAGTATATTTTATGAAGCCTTCTAGGCTGAAATCATTTAAACTAACCTGGGTGGCTGCACTGAAGAAGCCATCTGAGCCATCTCACAATCCTGTACTGCCCCTCTACTACGAGAGGGACACAGCATCTCCTTCACCAGGAGGGAAAACTGTGGATATCAAGCTAGAGTCTGCTGTTGCTGGGCTGCTTAGAGGCAGGTGGTTATGTACTGCTTCCAGTTTCTGGCTCTAGCTCTTCAGACCTAGCTTGACTGTGTCTGCACATGACTTCAATGCAGAATATTGACGTACAAGAAAGTTCATTCTCAAAGCATGTGTTATAACTGGCTGCTGAACCAAGAGCTCTTGTACTCCAACCCAGCGCTTAAAACTGCAGAATTTTCCATTCTGCATCATTTAACAGTAAAAAATAGGCTATATTTATATTCAGCACTAGCACCCACTAATCCTAAGGACCAGAAATCATCTTACTGCATTTCTGAAGTATACTTCCAGACGTAATTATCACTGCTTGTAAGTAATGCAATTTGCTGTCAGTCAAAGTTCTTTCATGCTGCTGTGCTCTTCAGTGTTAACTGACTCATACCATCTCTCAAAGAATAGTGCTAGAACAGGATCTCTCAGCACATTATATTAATTTAATGGTACACAACAAATTAGTAAAATTCACTATCATATGTGTCTATATTCTGGGTTTGACAAAATTCAGGTTGTGTTTTTTAAGTTTCAGGTAACAAACCAGATCTTCACTCAGTCAGTGGCTTGTAAGGAGAGTATGGCTTCAACTCTAATTAGCCCAGTCCTAGCTAAATTGACCATTGACTTTTAATGACTGATGCTAACTAACGTTGACGCTCATACATAAGTTAATTTGCAGTAGCTAAATATCTAAAAGTAAGCACCATTGGAATCAGACCTACAGAGGGGCTTGCAGGCCAAATATTTGTCCTTTTTCAAAATTATATAAGC
The DNA here is from genome assembly GCF_003343035.1 of Apteryx rowi. Lineage (NCBI taxonomy): Eukaryota > Metazoa > Chordata > Aves > Apterygiformes > Apterygidae > Apteryx > Apteryx rowi. The sequence goes on from NW_020450965.1 coordinate 392,747, forward strand.
TGATCTAGTATAATATTTTATTTTTCTCCACAAAGCTTGTTTTCTTTGAAAAAGAAGCTGTTAAAAAAAGTAATGAAAGCTCAGAGGGCATTTTGTGGGAGCCTTAATCATTGTAGCCAAAATTCCTTCTGAAGCATTCTGCTGATTTTTTTTTTTCTGGCTATTGAACTGTATATTTTGACAATAAAAATATTATGCACAGGAATACATATTTATCGCAAATTTAACAAGATGTGAATATATACCTCTTGCCACAAGCCAAGGTAAATTTGTAAGTTATTATGTGGGATTTTGTGTGTGTAAAATGTTTGGTATTAACTGCTAAGCAATTTTGTTTCTTCTCTGGGCTGCAAAACCTCTTAACAGGAAAAAAATGAAACATTAATAAGACTACAACAAAGGGGAATAATATTTATGACTAGAGGAGAACATTTCCTAACTTCCTGGCAGGTAACATTACAGTATATGCTGACAAGTAAATCTTTGTTTATGACGAGAATCATAGAACACGAGGAAGTTTGTCAATAAAGGATATTACAAAGGTATGAAAAAAATTCTTTATAAACAACATTTTTCAGACTGAGTTTAACTGGATGACACCTTGTTAATTTTTGTAATGGATGGTGACATTGGCATGAATAAGATTTATTATGCTAGTCAAACGAAAGTGCATGTGTTGAATGCACAAGTTTAACCGTCAGTACCTGCAGAACAAACCTAATTAAATGGTGTGTCATTGAAGATGATTTAAATGAAAAGATAATGAAGCAAATCGCATGAAATGTGTTTAACAAAATTTATTCCGAAAGAATCGGAAGGTTATTATAATTAGAGAAGTAGTCCTCCATGTTAATAATCTTTTTTTAAACTGTCGCATTAAAATCCCAAGCTTAAAAAAAAAAGCCATGTAAACTCAGGTTTTGGTTTTGGGTGAAAGAAGGGCTTTTTTCATTGCTTTATGCAGAAATAGAAACGTTCTTAAATCAGTTCTGAGTAGTGAATTTTGAGGAAAAGTTTCAGGTCTATATACAAATTTATGGCTTATGGTTGTTTCTGTCTGTGCTGACCTTCAGTCAGTAGCCCTCAGCTTGGCAAACAATTGAATGTGGACAGGATTTCTGGATATGAACTTTATGGCTTGAAACTATTCCTAGTTAGAATTACTGTTTCATTTGCATAGCACATTTATACTTGTGAAAGAGGGAAGGAAGTTAATAAGACTTCAGAATGCTTTCAGTTTTATGTGCTTAAATTGTTGGTTGGTTTGTTTGTTTGCTGAACCGAGTGGGCCTTTTATTCATGAACATAGGGTTGAGTACTACTGAGCCGTCATTAAATCACTGAGGTCAGAAAAGACTTTAATCAGATATCTTATATGCAAACCAAAAATAGGAAAGCAGTTCATGAAAGGAATAGGTAGTAACATCACTGGGCTATGAACACCACAATAATACTCAGCATTTTACAAGGTGAAGGAATAACTGTAAGATAGATACCTAACAGTGGATATTTTCTTATTTTTCCCAAATATGTGATGAGAGAAATCAAATTTTGAAACAGGGTTATCTTGATTAGTAACCTTGTTTATTTTAGGTCATATTCAAAATAAAATCCACACTGCCCAAAATACTTCAAATAATAAACCATTAAGGTCAGACAAATACATATTTTATTCTTGTAGTTTCATAAAGAACGTGTGCGTGTGTGTGTGTGTGTGTATAGATATCTGTATTTCATTCTACATGTATAATTAATAGAGTCCATCAGGAGCTGACCTGTGTATGCAGCTATAGGAGCGCAGAGGAGAAACGAGGAACCTGCCAGTTCCCCCGTGCAAGTTACCCATACGGTTGGTTATGAAATTGCAAGAGCAACTGTTGTGGCACAGTGAGCAGGTGTGGAGAACTGGCAGAGCCTCGCCTGCATCCTACTAACACAGATGTGCGAAGAAGAGCTAGAACAACTTATTTCCTCTACAGACCAAGGGAGACTGAATTTTGACTTGAAACTTAGTCTACAGACTATAATCGAGGGCACCCATGCATCCCTGAGTGCGTGGCAGGCTGCCAGGCTAGCGCAGAAGTACTGAGGACTGGATCGATTTACTCACATTCCCCATATAATGTCTCCTCTTCAGAAGGCTGTCAGACAAGGCCATTGCCTCTTCCTAATTTTTCTCCAGTCTCCCCTCTCCCCTCTTTTCTAGTCCAGGAGCACTTGTATTCCTATTTGTGAATTTTTGGCATCGTTATGATTATATTGCTAGTGATCATGTAACCAAGAATGTATAGCACTAGTCAGACTATATACTATATCAAATCTCTCTGGAATTTCCTAGCAATTACTCAGTGTTCACACACATCATTTAGCATAAGATTTCTAGAAAATTCCTCTGAATACTGTAACACCCATGGAAAAATATTTGAGATGATACCTTTCCCAGACCACCTCCCTACTCTCATTTTTAGTGCTCTTATCCTTCTTCACCTCTTTCTAGGATCTTCTTGCTACAACAGGAACAGTTTCCTCTCCCCCTGTGAAGTCTTCCAACAGAATTTAGAGCAACTATGTTGTAGATAAAAATGTAATCTGTATCACTGACTAGAACAGAAAACTGGCATTTTTACTGAGACACCTGTCAATACTTCATTCACAGCAGTAACAAGTTGTGAAAGAAAAGGTCATTAAGAACAAAAAAACACTAAACAAACCTGGATTGGAAACTGCTTCTGAGCAGAGAAAGTCGTCCATTTTTCATTTTTCGCCATGTTGTTTGCTCAGTGAAAGAGACATTTGGCAATAAAGTGACTCTCAACAGGCTCTGCATTGCAGGTGCTTAATTGCCTAGGACAATCACTTGTCTGTGAAATAAGACACTAAACGGTACTGTAGCTTCAGTCCGTTTCTCCAAATGGAGAATAAGATTTACTATTAGGCCCAAAGGTAGCTAAAAGTGCTTTCAGCCATTCTACAGGAAATTTTAAATGGTCTTCTGATTAATAACCCGTAATTGAAGGTTACCATATAAGTGTTGCATTATGCTGTAGGAGGAGAAAAGACTAACTACCAATTACCTATTTGTTAGCATTATTGAACTCTAAATGATAGACGTGGTACTGAGCTGTGAATTTTGGAACTAGGGTTTGAAGTCACCCCTCTGTGCAGTTGAGGTGTGTGTGTTTGAGATATTTCCAGTTTGGTTCAGTCCACGATTGAAACAGAACATCATTGCATCATTTGGGTTGGAGCTCTTTTCCCGAACTACTTTCTTCCCCACAATGCCCCTCTCCGCCTCTGCCCTCCCAAACACAGGTACGTATACAGAGCATTTCTCCAACTCAAGAGTATTTATTTTAGGATTCTACTTCAGGCCTATCTCACCTTCACAGATGTTTTCAAACACTGTTGCAATACTAGTCTTAATTATTGCTGCTCTGAAGTGACTTACAGTGAATTGTACAGTCATACACTGCCTTTAAAGGGTTATGTGCAAGTTGTGTCATGAGGTGATGTTTTGTACCAGGAGGTGCTGGTTCTTTTGTATCCCACAGGAAAGGCACAAACTCTTGCTCAAGAAAGGTAACTGTTTTATTAACATCCCAGAAAAGATAATAGCATGTTATAAAATCTTATGTCCCTTCTGATGATGAGAACCCTGAACTGATACAGCATCAGACAGACCTCCAGTCAGGCCACGGCACTATGTGCAGAGATCATCTGTTGTGAGGTTCGCAGGTTTTGTGGTCTTTAGAGTTTTTATAGGATTTTTGTAGCAGTAATGTGGTGTAGAAGGAAAACATTGCTTCACTTCAAGATAAAGGCAAGGACAAGCCAGTGATGTCATCAGTGATGCCAAGGGGGTGCCACCTACAAGCTTCCATTATGACTAGCCAGCTAATTTTATAAAAGTCCAGGGAACTCTGCAGGACAGCACAGTCCTGAAAGCCAAGTGGTATGTGCAGTACCATACGGCACAGCACAGGCCTGCACCTACTCAGATCAACTGTTATGTGGCTCACCAACTCCTCAATGTGTAGTAGTCTTCTGGTTAGGACCACTACAGGTGAAAGCAAAGTAACTTCAGTGATTAAAACCTAAATAGATACTTTAAACATATCTAATTAGATGAAGGTAGTATTTCTTGAGCAATTGTAGCATGCACAGCAGTGACTTGTAATTAATATCAATTCTTGATTGATATTTCCTGAAATACATGCTGTTTTGACCAGGGTTCTATTATGTTTATTCTTTCAATGCTTCCCTGGATGTATTGAGACTGTGGTGTTTAATGAGATCAAAGTCATGTGTGAAGTGTGATCTGTTGGTTTGCAGAAGGCAGAAACTTAAACTGATTTTAAGGAATGAATCCCTGTTAAGTGGCTGTTTTTAAAATAAGGTTTCATCTCCACAAAGATTCTGAGATCATTCAGCAAAAAAAAGCCAGGACATAGAAATTGCAGTACACCCATCTGAAGTTTAATCAAGAATTTAAACTTACTGTAACAAACACTGAAGTTTAATTTATAGCAGAAGTTAACACATATAGTTGTATAACAGTATAATAGTTTTATATGTGTCCACAGAAGATTAATTGGGTACAGGAAAGCCTGTATTCTAAACAACTCTGTGTTGAACTTTTGTTGACATGTCTAACTAAATACATTAATATTTATCCGATGATTAGTCAATCAGAAGTGCTATAAAGTATGATTATGTCCAAGCAGAACTTCAAATTGAATGCTTTATATATTTTTTCAATTCATTTAATAATCACAAACAATAAAGCAAGAAATGAAAAGGTTCTTTGCTGGCAGAGCATTTGAAGTCACTGTAGCTTCCAGTACTGATCTTTGCAGAAACACTGCTGCTTTACATGAAAGCCTCTTTCTCTCTGATCAGGGATGAACACTGAAAATTTAAAAATTTGGCTCTACTTGGCATATTTTTTCTCTCTTTAAAATGTTGCAGATTTTTAAAAGGACTGTCTTTTCACAGAATGGCAGCAATTCCAAGTGCTGACTTCTGCCAGGACATGGCAGAAGGCTGCTACTGAAATCTGTCTCAGGTTTTGCTTTCTTAAATCTGGCCTTCTATGAGGTGATAGAGTAATAGCAACAGTGTCTCAGATCTGTGACTCTAGAATGCTCTAACATGTTCAGAACACTTTCTTCTTGGTGTTTCTCTTCATTCTTCTTCATTTCGCTGGCCTGTCTGGTAGCTGGCTTGGTATCAGAAGATACCTGTATAGTGTTCCTCTGTTTACTGAGGTGCCCAAATATTGCTGGAGCTTAAATATTGATAAAAAATTCTGAGCACAAAAAGCTCAGAATGTCCAAAGGTAGCTTTGGTTCAGTGACTATGTGACTGCACCTAAAAAAATAAATAAAAAATATAGATACCTGTGTTATAGATTTCCTGTGCCCTTTGGGAAGTTTTGCTGCAGTCCTTAGTAGACACTGCAGGCTTCTGTACTTAGTCCTATCCATGTTACATTCAATTGTCTTGTATTTGTGATCTTTTTCTTAAATCATATCAGTCATATGAAATATGTTGAATCTTTCATTCTTTAATACAAACATGGTTTTTAATGGAATTATCTCAGCCAGTATGCTTTCAAATTAGAAATTATTTGGGGTACCAATTCTTGCTATGGTTTTATAGAAAAGGGCGTTGCATGCAAAACTAACTGTTGAACTTGTACATATTACACATATTCCATCTCTTCTGCAGATGAACTTCCCTGGAGTTGCCTGTACATATCAAAAAGAAATGTTGCTGTTATATTCTTTTGATATCATTTTTATATTTATGTTTAGAAAAAAGTATTTGTAATAAAAAAAGAAAAAAGTTACAAGATCTTTTCTTATGATCATGGAGAGTTGGACAAACTGTTAACATAAAATTAGATGAATGGATCTAATTCTGTAAGACAAATCTGTTGAAGAACACAAGTTTGCAGCCTGTAGTCAAAGGGATGATTGGTTGAATCCTAGTAGAAATGTGAGTAACTTTGTAAACAGAGTGACATGATTCCATCTGCCCAATTTGGGTGAGTCCCAAGATGAGGCAGTCTCTCTCTGGGTTGTGTTTTACATACAAAAAATGGACATTTTCAAGGCATAAGGGGCTGGAACCATTTGTCCTTGTGCAGGCTAGCTGAGAGCTGGCGAATCCTACAGCCACAGGTCCCCCCAAACCACCAGCTAGGAGTGCTCGCTCGTTCTGGCCCTAGCTCAGGAGGGAAGTGTGCCATCTGCTGAATTATAGAGAGTCCAGTTTTCTTTCCTTTTTGAGCTCTTACCACATGCTGAGCAAGACTAACTCTCCTTGTAGGACTTGAACTGGAAAGGTCAAAATAGAAGCTGGCATGGGACAGGAAAACAGGCAGCTCAGCCTGCAGAAAAATCTGCCTAATCCTGGCAGAAACGAACTGTGGTTTTTTTGTTTTTTTTTCATTGCTCCATTACTTCTTTCTTCCTCTTCAAGGTTGTTTATATTTGGAAGAGTTATTTTGTTTTGTTTTGCTCTACGGCTAGAAGAAAAGGTGAGAACTTTGTTATAGCAAGTACGAATACATTCTTAATGTATAGCAAATAAAGAGAAAATAATGCAGCCATGCATAAAAACCACTTTGTTTTAAGAATGCATTTGAAAGCATCTGGGAAACTGCAAAAGCTTTATTCCAGAGTGAGGAGGTCTATTACTTGAAACATGAAGAATTTATAGTATATTATTTTGTCAATCTTGCTTCCTCTCTTTTCCTCCCCATCTCTGTTGCTTTTCTATTTCTCTTACTTCAGCCGCCCAATATGACTTCACACTTATTCTTCAGGGGAAAAGTGAGTACATCCATACTTTTCCCTTGGTGCTAAGCTTAATACTGTACAGCCAACATGTTTTCTGCCTTCCCAGGCTGGTCCAGCCAGCTCCGCAACACAGGAAACTTGCTCTGAGGGCTTTTTTTCAATGCTTTCAAAAGGCAACGGATGTGATCTAGTACACTGAGCAAAGAGCTGTGTTACTGCCATGGTTACAATTCCCACTGCATCCAGCAGAGCTGCAGGTACAGCCTAGACTCACAAAAATAGTAGTCTCTTCCCACCTGGACAAGTAGTACATCTTCTAGCCAGAACACTGTTTTAAAAAAAAACCCAAATGCCTGTTGTTTTCTTCCTCTTTGTTGCATAGCAATCTCCTGAGGAAGAAAAAAACCTAGCATCATTGATCACTTAGATTAATTTGTAGTCTCCATTTTCCTAGCTTCTTTGGAGTTGACTTTCACTTCATGGAAAAAGACTAATTAAATGACTTTTCCTCAGTGTTCATGATTATAACATTCTTTGCCTCACCATATAGAAGCTGTGTTGAAGGGGGTTTATTATCAGTGAGACATTTCTCATTTATTCAGACGGAAATGTTTTTCAGCTGAAAACAATCCGCTTACCTCTTTCGATGCAAGTTAGATTATAAAATGCACAACATGGACAAGAAGGTGCCTGCTTCTTAAGGACTAAGCATTGTATAACCTGCTATCAGCAAATGGAAAAAAAAAGTAGGCAGTGATCTTCTTCAACATCTGTTAATTTTAGGATTCTCCAGCTTCGCTGTATTAGTCACACAATGTATGTGTGGCTTAGCTGTGTTGCTCTTCCATAATTGTCTTTTTTTTTTTCATGACTAATATGTCGAACTGATGTCAAAGATTAATTGTTTGGCTATCTGCTAAAAACCAAGGAGGACTCAGTTGCCTGTGGCTATGGATTGAACTTCTTTGATTTGCTGCTCTCTTTGTGTCATTAACTCTCTTGTACATTGGCTAGTCATAAAAGAAAAACATCTCTCCATATCTGGTTACACCACTCACTAGTTTTACATTACTCTATTATAACTAACAGCATTTGAGTATTACAGACTGCTTTTTGAGATCCCCATAAAATAATCATTTTGGAGTTTAATGGATATCAAACCTGTTATTAATTTGGTATATACATTTTAAAATACAAATGATGAAAAAGTATTTCTCTGTATTCATTGCTTAGATATTTCTTACTTTAACTACCTTCCATAAGTCAATATACAATGAAGTCCCAAAATCATATTCACAAAAAGCTTTTTTTAAAGTATGAGCTCAGATATAAGAAACTCTTCCAAAGCTGCACCCAGAAGATAAGCATTATAAGAGACAGCAAAGGGATACTGGTGCAAGCCTATGGACATACAACTGCTTTCCTTTAACTAAAAATAGGTTCATGGCCAGCTGAACTGACCATTCTTTAAAGCTGGTTGTCATTTTTCCAACTATAGGCCATGATCAATGCTCAAATCAGAAGTCATCCCCTGTTTTGGTAGCTAATTCTGGCAATGAACTCTAACTGTATTGATAAATGCGCAGAGAAAACACATGTTCTAGTGAAAGATGAATGAAAACAAAAATTATTGTTTATGCGTCCCACGCAGTGGAAGGAATGACAAACGCTGAATAGCTACCAGAGGCAGGCACGTAAATGATGGCTGTGTAAAAACGACACGTTACATTTTCCTTGCGCTGTTTATTTTCCCCCCGCAGAACCCTGCTTTTGCGCGTTAGCCAGCGGGGCTGCGGGAGCCAGGGGACAGCGGGGCGGCTGCTGATTTGTGTGCAGCAACTACCGCATGCGGCTCCAAAAAGGACAGTCCGTACCCTATCTGAAATCAGGAAAATCCTGTAGCTCGCATAAATGTCAGACTTCGCTTGTACAGGCACAACGGCCGCCCCTTCGGCGCCAAAACCCGCGGCGCCGGGCCGCGAAGCAGAAACGCAAACGCGGGGGGGAGGTGGGCTGGGCTGGGCTGCGCTGGGCTGGGGGAGGTGGCGGCTCCGGCACGCGCCGCCCCGCGCCGCCCTTTTAACGGCCGCTGCGCCCCGGCGCCTCGGTGCTCTTGGCGGCGGCGCCATTTTAGGTGTTGCGTAGTCTGCTGAGGTGGTCCTTTTCCTGTGCTGGGGGAGGGAATAAAGTGGTCTCTGTGGCTGCGGGGGTCGTGAAAACGTCACCTGAAGTTTATAGAGAGGGCAGAAGTAGATGGAAGGTTAATCTCCACGTGAGCTGAGGAAAAATTGTGTTCAGAAGTGGTAAATCCAGGGAAAGCTTACAAGTATTAATCTTCACACCTGACCCTTGAGAAGAGCTGTTGGAAGGCTGCATTTTGACCATAGCCTGTCTGAAAGGGCACAACTTGCAACAGTTTTTTCTGGCCAGGTGCAATGCAGATATTGTTGGGAGATGGCAGAGAAGAGGTGGTTGTTTATATAGTTAAGTCTCCTGAAAGATGATCAGAAAAAGGGTCAAGGAGCACAACCATTATGAAGACTCCTGAGGTTACAGCAGGCACCAGGCAGGACTCAGCTCAGGAAGGGCAATAAACTGTGCCTTGGTCTCCCTAGTACTGCGTCTTCCTGAAAGTGAGGAAATGAAACTGCTTCTGCCACCCAAGGTGCTACCAGCAGGACAAGATAGAGAGGGGCTGGTGAGGAAGGCAGCAGAAATCGCTGATCCAGAGCAGTTTCTTACAGAGAGCTGGAACTTCAAGGTTAGTGAATTTGAAGAAAAACACTTATTAAGAAGGTATAAAGCCAAATATAGGCTTTTACTGCCTCAAAGCACCTTTGCTGAGTTAGTAACATATCTGGTTAATTTTATGATTATTAAAAGCTTACAACTATTACAGTTGAGGAAAAATATGAAACTTGTTGAGTCTCATGGCTAGTTTATAAGAAGATAAAAGTGTCTAGGAGAAGAATGTTTTCTTAGCTACAGCTTTGTAGAAAGTTGCAAAACTCAACCTGACAGTTTTGTTGTCAGACTTTTTGTTTTAATTTTGTTTTGATGCATCAGGTATTGTTGTTTGTATATGTCTGTTTTCTGTGGGATTATAGCTTTCATAGCAGTCCAGTTTTTTGGAATTGAGGAATGTCAGGAACAGCTCTAAATCTTTTTCTTAGAATAACAACAACAAGAATTTTGCTTGTACCTGCAGCATATTTTTTCTTTTATTTTTAATGGAGAATCTAGCTAAATTTCAAACCAGCTGTGCCATTGCTTTGTAGAAGCACTGAAATACTGTATTCTGTAGTCCAGATATCTAATTTAGTGTAGCAGCTGAAATATTTTCAGTGAGCTAAGTGCTGCTGTTCTTATTCAGACAAAATAGTGAAAGAACATAAATATGGAATGTGTTTTAGAGAAGAGCAAATAACATGAAGACTGAATTTTTTTTTAATGGGATTTTCTCTTTTTGTGTATGACAGTCTCTGCCATGGTACAAATTACCTGCATTTTCTTGGGTAACCAAGCACACCAGGTGTAGTCAACTATTATTTTAATGGCTCTTAACTAAACTCTCAGAGATGTTACATGTATCATCAGTGTGCAGGCATGCTTAAAAATAGATTATGGGAATATGCACTGATACACTCAAATTCAGAGAATTGAGTTCATCTTTATTGCAGAATTCTGAATGGAATTTGAATTTATTTATTAATTTGAATTTCTGAAATAATCCGTATTTTCATCTAATCTAATTCTCATCTAATCTTCTGGAGTTTTGGACATAGTCTGTGTTATGGGAGTTGAGTTAGGATGATTTAAGTTAATCAGGAACATTCAAATTGTTATTTATGCTTAGAGTAAAACTAATGAAACACCTACATACAACTGGGTGTTGAAACTCTAATCTTATGAATATAAGTGATTTGCTCAGACTATACCATATTATTCAATAGTTCAGGAGTTGTCAGTGATTACTTCATGAGCATGTATAGTAATTCATAAACAATCTCTTTAAAAAAAATTACAGAACTCAAGTCTTCTCTTACCTTGCGAAAAGACTGAATAATAGGGCTCCCAGTTCCACGAAATGTATTTTTAAACTATTTCTAAACTGTTTCCTCATGAGAGCGTAAGGTCGGTAGCAGAGTCTTTGGCTTCCAGAATAGTACGGAAAAAATATTTCATGTGCATGGAAGCCAAGCTCTGTGTTTTATAAGCAGAGGGATAGAAATTACCAAGGTTCAAACTTTTTTTTTTGGGGGGGTGGGGGGGATTAAAATCTGTATTAGGACTCTCATGTGGCACTTTGAACGTAGTTTCCCCATGAAATATGAAAATTGCCACTATGTGCACTTCAGTATTCCTGTGTTTAGTGCCTCATTTCTCGGTACGAACGTTGCTGATGCCTTTGACAGGCTAGTATTTGTTAAAATGGGTAGCATAAATCTTTAATGTCTGTCTTCCATATTTATGTAATTAATGGTCAAGCGGTATCATTTGGAGGACAGTTTAAAAATCCATTTTGTCACACAGGTATTCATTTGAAAGCATTTTTGTTTCTTAAGAAAACTGATGTGTTGTTTTTGTCAAAGCAGTTGACAGTTACAGAAGAAAGAGGAGGATAGAGGGAACTTTTACCTAGATCCAGCATAAAGTCCGGGTGTTATTTTTTTGCAGTTCGTAAGTTGTCAGTTGTGCACTATGATTATGATTTTAAGTGAGGCATCCCCTTTACCCTTTATGACAGTATACTTGCCATCTGTTTTGATTTTAGTGAGCAGTCATACATTTGAATTCATTGTCCTTCAGCCCGCAATCACTGGGCAATACTTAGGCAGCAGAGTCTGGCTCACTCAGTGCACAGTAGCATGCTTAGGGTACCAAGGGGAACATTTTGTGATGGAACAAAGGATTTAAGGATGATAGTTCATGAAATATCAAGAGAAGAGACTGCAGCTATTAGAGAAATTTTCAATTGCATATCATTGTCAGACTGTGGGGGAATTCAAGAGATTTGACCAAACGTTTTGTGTGATATTTGAGTTGCATTGGCAGTCTGATTTATTTCCTTTTTTCCTACTGGTTTCGTGGAACTGAGGCTACCATCTTTCATTTATAGAAATACTTAATTGTTTGCTTTGAAAGGTTACAGATAGATTAAAAAATTTTTTTTTTTCCTGGATAGAAGCATAAGATTTGCTGACAGTGTATTCATCTTACACAGGGAACTACTTCACAGCAACCTGTAGGATTCTTTTTTTCTAAATAGTATTTAGAAAATAAAAAAAAAAAATTATGCGTTTTCCACAAATTCAAATACTGTTCATTGCATCACATTTAATTTCTTACACTTTAATAAAAAAAAAATCTGATTTTTTTGTATTGAACCGAATGACAGAGGTATTCTTATTTTTATGTTGTAGGATATTAAATACACTAGCCAAATGATTAGTATAATATGTTACATAGCTTCTTATGTTATTGCAAGGAGAGACTTAAACATCTGGGTACATGCTAAAACTGACTATGCTCAGTGTTTGTTTGGGATTTTTTTTGAGTGTTCTTACCTCTGCAATTCCAAAGGTAGAATCTAGTTCATTTTTTGAAATTCTTGTCTTGGTAAAGGTAAGAAGATACTGTAGCTCTATGCTAGCTGTATCCATATGTTTTTGTCTTTGATTTTTCTTAGGTGTTACATAAATGAAGTAACTTCAGTACAGGTTGTAATATGAACTGGGAGAGTATTTAAAGGGGATATGATTAGGTATTATTGATCTATATATCTATCACCTTTTTGACTTGAGTGTAAGAATTTGGTAAGTTTAATTCCTAGATCATACCACTAGTCACTGATACAATACTATCCTTAAAATCAGTGTGTTTCAATGTTTTTGCTGGAAAAAGATCTCATGAAGTTAGTGAGTTCTTTGCTTGTGGAGGTGGAATAAAGCTGACTCGTGATTTTTAAACTGCTCGGCACTTGCTTTCATGTAAGTACAAATTAAAGGATGATTTGTTATAACTTCCATAACATTTTAAGTTATAATTTACATTGTATCAAGGTTTGTATTTTAGAAATGTATTGTGGAATTTCATTTCTCTGATGCATTGTGCCAGCAAATGGCAAGAGTAAATACAGATAGTGAGTAAAATAGGAGATTAAAAAAAAAAAAAAACAAATGCTACATGCCTCTAAAACAATAAACCAATAATTAATTGCACATTAGAATGTAAAAACGGCTGTACCAGGTCAGATTAAAACTTTGTTTTTTATTCAGTATTTTATTTATGTCATTATTCATCATACATCATTATATTATCAACAGCAGTGATCACCAGTAGGATGTAGAACAAAGAGGAACAGTAACCACTGGTAGATGTCTTGGAGAAGAATTTAAGAACTTTGGAAACATACATTCATATTTCCCAGATTATTTTCCTAGCCCTCCAGTGATTTCATGTCAGGAGCTTCTTGAGAAGTTTGTCTGTCTTGATACTAATATCTCTTGATGGAAATTTTTTCAGAGAATTTATTTAGTTGCTTTTGAGCCCAGAGACTTTCATCATACTATTGTAAGGAGTTTTACAGCTTAACTATGTGTTTTATGAAGAAGCATCATCTTTGTTTATTTGCTTGCTGGTATCATTTGATGGTTCCTAGCTCTTGTATTAGAGGAAACAATGAATGGCTATCAGCTAGTCAGTTTTTCCATGCCCCTTATAAGCCCCTGTCATATCATATGTCATATCATTTTTCCAGAGTGAAAAGTCCTGGTCTGTCCAGTTGTATAAAAGTTACTTGATGCAGTTAATTGCTCTTGTCTGTTTGTCTTTCAAGCTCTTACATCCTTTTTGAGATAGAATGGGTTGGGAACTAGAATTGCCAAAAGCATTTAATATGCAGAAACATAGTGGATTTATACACTAGCATAATGGTACTTTCTGTCTTGTTCTTTGTTCTTTTCTGAATAACTCCTAATTTTCATGCAATTTCCCTTTCATCTGCTGTGGAAATGACAGCTCAGTGTTCAATAGAATTACCCATTATAGTATGAAGACCTCATTTCTATGCAGTAGTGGTCGATTCAGACTTTCTCGTTGGAATTTTTTTTTCCTGTGTGTATATCTTAAAGATTGTCTACATTGACTTTCATCTACCATTTCTTCATCCCGTCACTTGGTGTCACAAGTTCTTTCTGCAGTTCTTCACAATTACCTCTCAATTTCACTATCCTAAAGAGTCAGATATCATCAGCAGACACTTTATCAAGCTACACATTTTTTTTTTCCCCTTCTGCTTCCTTTTCCTTAAGTCACTTATTTGTTTGAGGACCCTTATTGCTAATTCATGGCTGATTGGTTTCTTTAACTGCTCTTTGAGACAGAATTTTGTCAATCGGCTTTTAGAAAATAGGTAAATGGTGCCAGGCAGATCTCATACGCTCACCTACTTCAAAGGACTCGGTCTGCATGAGAACAAAAGTCTACAAGGCATGACTTCCCCTAAAAATTGTGTTGATTCTTCCTAAGTAGATTGTATTTGTCATACATAGTTTGTATTAAATACCCAGTGTGTACATCAGGCTGTTTGTCTGTCATTCCTCAGAATTCCCATGGAGCCCTTCTTGAAAAATGTGACCTACCTTCTGGTTCTGATATGCTGAGGTAGTTTTAAAATGCGAGATTACACCGCACTGTTAGCATCTCAGTTAGTTCAGCTTTAAATTCCTTTAAATTTAAATTGTTCATTTTGTCGTTTTTTTTCTAGAGCATCTACCAACACTTCAATTAGAGAAGGGTTCCAGTGTGGGAAATTCCTCATGTTCTTTCACAATAAAATAATAAAAAGATTTCACTTGGTTTTATACTGTAGCCTTATCTTCTCTTAGTGTTCCTTTTATGTTTTTATTGCCCATAGAGACTCCTTGGAAGTTTTCCCACTCCTAATATGTTCCAAAAAGGGATTTATTATTATTTTTTATGCCTCTTGCAAAATATTCCTTGCATATTATTAAGATGACCTTTTTTGGTCATCTTAATATTTAACCTGTCAGAGTTCACTATTCTTTCTGTTTTCCTTAGTAGGATACTTTCCTAGCTCTTTAGAGGATGCTTTCTTTCTTACACTTGTACTCCGCTGCTTAGCCGTACTACAGCTTTTTCTTCCATTTTGCCCAAGTGTTTAAAAAGTGTTACACCTTTGATTTGCTCCTGTTTGTTTGTTTTTAGTAACCTTCATGTTGCTTCCAAAGATCTCTTCTGTTTGTTTGTTTCTCTGCTTCCCTTCCCTTCTTGTTTATTTTTCTCATTTTTATATGGCTCCCTTTAAAAATTCAGTGTATATATATATAAATTAGTTGGAAATATGATGAACTTTGGAAGCAAAATGTTTCAGTTTCTGTGCATGTTGTATTTGGTTAGAGAGCTTTATATAGCTGGAAGAAAGTACATTTCTCAAATCAACTTATTTTCAAAATTAATTTGTCAAAAAAAAATCTCCTTAAAACTTTTCCAGATGTTTATATGCTCCGATGAGAATGACTATACCTAAATTATATTTATTTTAGTGTCATCAGTGCTAATATCCCTAATGTGCTGAGGATCATTTAATAGGAGAACTAAAAATATTCTTTAGCATCTACTATTAAAAAAAAATCTTAGAAATCATATTTGTTATATAGTGATGATGAGGAAAATATAATTATTGCCCAGAACAAAGGTTTGTAATGCATTTGCCTGTTTTTTGTTGATTCTAAAATATTTTACTCCCAAATGGGGAGGCCTGTGGAATCTTAGTTCATGAGTTTATACATAATAAACTTTAGATGATATGAAAGTGCAGAAAGGCTGTTTCAAAACCTGTATTTAATACTAGTTAATAGTATCCAGTATTGAGAGTTGGTGCATTTGCTAAGTGGATTTATTTGATAGACTTCAATAACAAACCAGACAGATACAGAACAATTCTACCATTTTGCAGCCTTTTTGGTCTTTCTTGTGCCTGGAGAAATATCTGCAGATTCAGAAAGGATTCAGTTTCTATAAATGGAGCAGAGGAAATCGAATTTAAGTTATGTTTTTGTCCACTCTTGAGAATGAAGAAACTTCCAATCTAGTTTTCTTGTGATTAAAAGTGTGGAAGATTTCAGAGCTCCTCAGAAATTACAATTAATAAAGCAGTTTGAGCAAATATTTGAACTTTAAAAGACATTCGCACCTAAATGCTACTTTCTTCTTTATAGTAACACCAGTTTTTAACAATGAATTCTGATATCAACAATCAGACTACTTCAGCTTTCCACCAAACTTTGCCTGCACTAGAAGGAATACCAGAAATTAAAATCATTCTGTTAGCAAATGTAAAGTTTGATTCTTTGTCTTAGTTATGAGACACACATCAAGAGTTGTCATAGTCTTTTTTTGTAAAGTTTTTTTGTTGTTGTTGTTGGTCAGTTAGGTCAGCCCATTTTAGTCTCTTTGTTTGTAGATGACGAAAGCAAAGATATAGTCCTGCTTCTGTTGATATATGAGCACGGAAAAAAACCCTAAATTCCCTCAGATAAAAAGATCTGAAATACTTTTTCATAAAGATATCAACTGCAAAGTACTCTTTGCTCTGTCAAGAAGAGAGAGGGGGAAAAGGGGAGAAGGATCAGGATTGTTACGGTAATTTCAGGTAAATAGGTGCTGTCAAGCTTTCTGAGAGAAATTTGCTGAAGCCACTACTGAAATGTCTCTATTAAAATTGGGGAAGAGTAACTTGAGCATGAGAACCGGTATCTAAGAAGGAAAATGATTGAAGTAGTTCAGGTATTTGTTCTATAATTTATCTAATTTGATATTTAGGATTGTGAGCCTTAACCATTAAAGATATGCTTAGTGTTTATTTTGGTAAAACTATGTGAGTGATTCTCAACCAATGGATGTATGATCTTATGTTCTTATGGTCTTCTTTATAATGTAGATTTGTAAGTACTAATGCTTTACTGAAATTAACTAAACATTTGCTTCTGTAGATGAATTTGACAATTCTCTTTTGTTTTAGCTTGATAGTTATTTATATCAGTAGTCTGTGTATCTGGCTGGATCTGAAAAGGTGTCTGTATTTTGATGCTTCTAATATCGAGTGCGAAAGAAGGCTGAATGACTTGGATCAGTTCAGTTATATGCGAGGTGATCGACTAGTGATCCATGTCAGTAAAGGTTACCTGTAGATTTTGGAACGTAGAGTAAAACCTGCACAGGGGAGAACTTTGTTTCTGTCTTTTTTTTTTTCAGGTAGTTAGAAGAATGAAATGCTTGTTAGACTGATCTCTGAAAAAATGGATGCTTATAGCAAATGCTTCATGTGAATGCCAATAACTATTAATAAAACTGAGCTTTTGTCAATATGCTCAAAGTATTTTAAATGATCTTATTAAATGATATGTATATTTTAGTTAGCAATGTGGACTCAGGACCTCTGGTGAACTATACAAATGTTTCTTGGTTGAAAAAGTTTGATTAGGTCCCTCAATGTCTTTCAGGGGTCAGTGATGCTGGGTGTTCTTTGTACGACCAATTTACAGACTGAGTTAATCCCTGATTGTATTGCTGTGGTAGCATCTGTAGTGATCTGTAAGCTGGTAACTTGGGAGCTGAGATGCTTCTTCTACTTAGTAAAATGAAAAAATGACAGGATGGATATCTGATGTGGTATGTGGAACCTGGATCTGGTTTATGTCATCTTTGTGCAGTATGCCAAAGAGACAAGGAATTCTGACAGTAGTGTTGAGGATAGAAATTGGTAAATCCATTTATATAAATGGATACCAACTAAACTGGCACCAGAAATTCAAACAATCTCAACCATTCAAGGTGTCCTAAGAGTAACAACAGAGGTCAAGAAGAATATGTCCTTACTGTGATTTCACAGGTTTCTACCAGTTAAATACTGGGAAAGGAAGATTATTCTGTCATCTTTGCAAGAATACAATAGAAATAGTTGTTTTTCTGCAAACTTTTTAACAGTGAAAGAGGCGGGAAATAGTTCAGAGAGGCATAGCAACAACAGGAAACAGTATTTACCTTCAGCAGTGAATCTGGAAGTTGATCTTTTTCTTTTCTCTTCTATTTTTTAATTTCCATGTTTGTCTCTAGTATTTAAGGCAATGTTAATATTTGCAAATCTTTTCATTAGAACTTGCTAGTTTCTAATCATAATCTGAATTGAAAATTTTAGCTGTTAAATTTTAAACGAGAAATGATGGAAAATCGTTCTGGTTCTTGCTATACTGCTCTAGGTTTATTATAAACTGAATCCTAAAGAACAGGTGGAACATCGGGTTAGAACGGAACTCTGTGGCTACTGTCAGACAATTATGCAGAGCTACCAGATAAGATTCTTTCCTTTTCTTTTCGGTCATGTAACAGTAAGTGTTAGGAGAAGCATCAGCATCAGCCTGTGGGATTCTTGAGACACGCAGAGGTTGATGGCTTTAAAGGGGATCAAGGAGATATTGCAAAAAAAAAAAAAAACTAAATGAAATGTTGTTCTCTTAAGTATATTTTGGTCAAATAAAAGCAGAGCTTCTCCAAATTTCACTGAGTGCAGCTGAAACCATGTGTGCAGCTGTTGTCTGTTATCAAACAAACATGTTTTCTGTTTTCAACTTTGTGAGACTTTCACTGTTTCTGCAGGTCAGAAGTCTGGACCAAATCTGTCAGTCAAGAGAGCTACCATTGTGCTGCTCGCTAGGATAAGTGGATGTGGAAGCACTGCTATTTCTGGAAATGTTATTCTCATATTTTAAACATTATAAGCAACATTAGACTTAATTCTAAATGAATACTTTGTTGTTGTGACTAGAAGAAATATTGACCTAAAACTGACTGCCAAGTGGTATGTTATATGTTCTGGCATATTTTTAAAACAGCGAACAGCGCATCCTTTCTTTCTAGGTCTAATTAGTGGCATCCTTGCTGCATTCTGTGGCCACTGGTCTCTAACCCAGTTGATAAGCAGTTGCTGATCATCCTTCATCTGGTGCTACATTGCATCATCTGACTGTCATAACTTGTGAATTTGACCTAGAGTAATTGCTTAGGATACTGCCCCATATCTTCTGTCCTAAAATCCTAGTACTTCTCCCTCCACTAAGCTGTGATGCTACTAATGATATTCCCATCAACTGCTCATCTAAAATAACACATGTCAGTACTGACAGCAGTGCACAGAGCAGAGCACAAAATAGAAACATACTCTGCTGGTTTTACTCTCTGTGACTGATACGAAAGCAAAAAGTAGTCTTCAAGCAAAGGACTGGCAGGCTATCCTTCTAAAGGATGTATCAGCCGGCTACTGTGTGTAGTACTAACCTTTCAGCATGATTAAATATCACACCTCCTCCTTTCACTAGTTGAGAGTAAAACAATATTTTAGTATCTCCAGAATGCTCACAGTCTCAAACACAGACCTTAAATACATTTTCTCTAAATCATTCTTTTGCCTTTCTGAAACATCTGGTATTTTTTATGACCTGTACACACAAAATAAGCTTATAGCATATGCTCCTATTGAGCTTATTGTAGTAAAAGAGAATGCTAGATAGAGCGCATTCAGCAGGTGTCACAGTGTGAAAGGAGAAGAAAAGTTGATCATCAACACTTCAGGCTTGTTCTTCTGAACTGCACAGCTGCTTATTGATCTGTGGATCAGAGACCATCCAACACTCGGTATCACTTTCATAGTCTTTGTTTTGTACCTGATCTGAAACCAGATGAATGGTGTTTACAATGCTGACAGGATTCAAGATTATTTGGAGATGCTTTTTCAGTAACTTAAGTTTTTTGCCTTTAGGGAAACAACTAAACAAAAAGGGTAGATATGTGGCCAAGATTATCTTGTGAAAAATAGTGATGTCTTGAACATTAGTTAGATGATAGCATACTGGTTGGGAAGCACAAACACAAAGTTGACTGTAAAGCAGTAGTGTCTCAGCAGCTAATAAATTGACTTTTATTTCAGAGCCTATCAAGGGTCTTGCCATATGAGGATGTCATATGCTGTGAAATGATGTTGGAATGATTCATCCTGAAGGTTTCCCATGTTAAATACTGAATTTCTGGTTGAACTTTACAAGTTGTAATACGAAATATCTCTAGGCTCATTTAGTTGGCTACAGTATAGAAATGGAGAGGTCATTCTGCTTTTGTAGCCGAGTTAAGCAGTTGTTGGAATTGGTATGCGCCTAACAGTATTCTTTCTTTTCTTAAAGCATTTTTTAAGGATTTCTTCAGCAAGTACATTTAGAAAGATTTATGGCAGTGATTGGGAAGAATGTTTTTGGTAGGTCTCAATAAGTGGTCTTTATATCATGTCACTTCTTCAGCTAGGTACTTCTTATCTTTGTTTTTTTCTGTTTTTCCCTTGAACATAACTGGGGTTATATCTGGGACTAAATCACACTGAAGATCTGAGTAACTGCAGTGTGGAGTTCATTTTTTTTGTTGTTCTGTGTTTTTTTTTGTTTGTTTGTTTGTTTTTTAGTATATTGGAATCTTCTCCACTCCCCCCCCACCCCATAGCACTTATGTTCTAGATGCACACTGAAAAGGAAATATGCTTTTGTATCTAATTGTAGGAGAAGTTTGTATAATATGATAGTTATAAAAGTGGAAAAGAATGAAGGGTGATATGAAAATATAGTAGCCCAGTGCCCTTGGAAGTCCTAGAGTAGACATGTTCTGTACCTTGTTTTTCAGGAGTCTTTCTTTTTCCTGCATCCTAATTCTTAGAGATTATCTAATTTGTCTTTTATTAATTACAAGGATATCCAACTCTTTGACAGTGTAAACCATGTTAAGGTCCAGTTTTTCTTGGAAATCTTGCTGTTTACCCAATATAATTCTCCTGAGAAATCAAACCCAAAAATCTTAGGTATTTAGGAGCTATGACTAACACTGGAATTTGGTAAAAGAGTAAGGGTTAGAAGCTACTGAATGTATTGATATTTTCCCAGTGCATCATGATTGCAAGACATCTGTTTTTAGTAGTGATGTGCTGATTCACTGTGGAAATTCAATATTCAGTGGCTGTTGACATTTCTCATTTATCCCATGTGGAAGGGTGATAGAGTAGCTGAAAATAGGGCTGCAGCTTAAAGCACAAATGGACAATAATTCAAAACTTTGGGGAAAAAAATTGTAATGCTGCCTGTAGTAGGCATCTCTGTTTTTAAATATTGTGCCTTTTATTTGTAGTTCTGTATTTCTGACATCCATTCTAAGAAGGAAAATGCCTGAAATTATTGCTAATAATATAATTGTGTAGGAGCAAACAGACTGAATGAATGGTATATTAAATAGGTACAACATTAAGAAATACAGTTGACTGCAAGAACAGTTTTAAAATCTGATACTTTCTCACTGCCAGAAAATCACAGGTATGTAGTGCATGCCTGATTAATCCTAACTGATTTTACCTGAAGTTCAGTTGTTCTCCAGGTTTGTGCGGTATAAAATATACGTGCTCTTGCTTTAGACCTGGGTACAGTAAGGAGCAATCTGGTGAGCTTCAGAGGTTGAGCTGTGGATTCCTGATGTCTGGAGCTCTGAGAAGTATGTGCCATCTGGCTTGGCATATTGGTTGGCTGTAGAGAGACCACACTTCAATCATAATATGATAAATTGAAAATGTTGGTGTGGAAGGACCATTTGTTGTCCATAATAAATCAGTTCTCAATTTATGCTCGTGCACCTGTTATGTGTTAGATTATAGTCAAAAGTAGCTTCAGAAACACATGCATCTGTACTTGTGTCTACACACCAATTTTTCCATAGTTTTGTATGTGTGTGACTTAGTAAGTTAAAAATAGCATCTGCTGTGGGCTTTTTATGCCTTTTGCAACAGTATATCTAATAGATGTCATGAAATAGAGAGAATGGGTCAGCAGGGAGAAGGCTTCTAACCTTTGTGTGCGTGTATCTTGGCTGACGGTAGGCAGAAGTGGATGTCTAAAGAGATGCATAGCTTGGAGATAAGTAGGCTTGGTGGAAGACTTCTGATCCTGCAGATTGGTGGCAGATGACTGAGTGGTAAATTATCTGGAGTCACAGTCGGATGTATTCGTGTGAATTTGTGTTTCTTTTCATTAAAACAGGGTTCATCAGTAAATGAAAACTGAAAAATCTTAATTCGAATGGTTTTAGTAAACGTATTTGCCAGAGCTACTCTTGTAGGCATACGGTTTCACTTTTACATGTAAGATCAGATCTTGAAGATCTGGATCATAAGTAGCATGTAGTAGAATTAAATATGAATATTGGAGAATCTCTAATTCTGCAGACTGCTGTCAGTTCTCTGGAACATGAAGGATCCTGAGGAATTTAATACAATTTCTCACCTGTTCAGAGTTGAATACTGAGGTACTTGTAGGATGAGGGACAAAATATTCAGTGCTGTGCTGTGTTGACCCATATGTGTTAGTGTCATGGCTCATTGCTTGAAAAGCTGCTGGGTATTTTTGGGGGCTTCATTACTCTGTTAGTCTGTGAAAATACTTAAGACATAAAAGATATTGTAAAACAAAAAACCCCAAGAATAATGGTGAGTTTTTTTCATCTACTTTGAAATCCTGGAAAAGAGGTATAATATGTAAATAATTTAGACAACAGTTTTCAGTAGTTCTAATTGTAAATCATGACATGCTCTAATTCATTAGTAGATTTGATGATAATGGTCACTCCTCACATATAACTCATTTTATTTATGAATTTATAGTTAATAATCCAAAAGAAATTCACATGAACAGATTCCTTTGAGTTAAATACTTTGAATTCAATTTTAGAATTTTTTTTATCACCGACATAACCTTGAATTAAATATTTTATTTTTCATTTAGAAAAGAGGACAATCTTCAGTTATTGATTGCTCATTATAACATTTTCAGGGCACATTAAGTTTTACTGTGGGGAGAAAAGATGCACAGTTTTGGCACTTCTGCTTATTTTTATATGAAAATGACCAGAAATTCACACTACAGGACAATTTACAACATGAATCTCAACTTTTTAAATACTATAATTTGTTGAGTAGAAACTTAACTTAGATTGTAATACTATATCCAAAAATATATACTGGTTAAAAGATGAATTATATAGAGCACTCATAAATACTTTTCGGAGTTCTCTCCAGTGGTTTTGCCTTCTCAGTGAAAAAGCGTGTTTTGAAGCAAGACCAGGTATGCCAGATTGGGTCTCTAGAAAATAAAAATAAGTGATTGTAAGAGAGTTGCAAAGTTGTCAAGAACAAAACACAATGGGTGAAATTGTATCTTTATCAATGCTTGCATTATTATGCTGTCACATGAACAGTCCTAGATAATGTTTTCTGGTTTCCTTCTGGCACAGCAAGTTTCTTTATTGCCTATAGGTAGTTAATGTGATACACAACTATGTGGCATCTGAAATGCTGTGTCTTTGAATCCCTTCAGAATTAAGCAGAGGAAGGCACTGTATTCTTATGGAAGCTATTCTGTCCTTGTACTAGCTGCTTTTCACCTGGCTAGATTCTACAGGAAAGAAAGATGTTACTGATTTATGTACTTCATTAGAATTAAACATAGTGCCATAGTCAAATGGTCATCCTTCCTACTCTTTTCCCTTTACAGTGATCTGTATCTTAAAACTCAGCGTTTACTGCCACTTATCACTTTTTTGTAAAAAAATAACCATACATATAATTTTGAGATTTTCTGAAGTTTTCTATGACTTTCCTTTTTCCTCTCCTCTCCTCTCCAGCTGCAGTCATTAAGCCCCATAAGTCCTCTTCCCTTTACTTTCCAGTACAGCAAGATAAACAAACATGGTCCTCTTGAAATCAGTAGAATTACTTGAAACTTCAAGGTTATGCTTAAAGGTTTTGCCATTCAGCTCTGATAGCACATTCTTCTAACCCCTTCCAATTATTTTCCCCTAAATTTCTTTCTTTTTTATTTCCACAGCTGTAAGAATGATTCTTTGTATCTTTTGACTAGTCTTCCAAGACATATTTCCTTTTAATATAAAAGGAGAAAGTTTTGCCGTTGCTGGTATACATATGTTAAATGGATCATAAATGATGTTTCACTTAGGCTTTTCAAGGTGAAGTACTCTGTTATGTGTATTTCTGACACCTGGAAAATGATACATACCTGCCACAAAAAGGGTTGAGTTTTCATATACAGATTTTTACTCTTTGTAAGTGTCAAATGCGGTCTATACGTTTTTCATCCATTGTTCACAACTTGAATCATTTGGATATCAATGCCTGACTTGCACAGAAAATACTGTTTTTGTTTAAACTGAACACAGATATTGTGGAGTTTCTTTATTGCACATTAATAAAATTCCACATTGCAAATTTGAGCAAAGAGCGTTCTATAGCAACAATGGGAGGAACATACGTATTAAGACTGTGTTTAAAGTTCACCTCCATAATTTTGAAAAAGTTAGACTTCTGCAAAAGGAGAGGCTGAGAGAGCTGGGCCTGTTTAGCCTGGAGAAGAGAAGACTGAGGGGGGATCTTATCAATGTATACAAATATCTAAAGGGAGGGTGTCAAGAGGATGGGACCAGACTCTTTTCAGTGGTGCCCAGCGACAGGACGCGAGGCAACGGGCACAAACTGAAACACCGGAAGGTCCATCTGAATATGAGGAAATACTTTTTCGCTGTGAGGGTGACAGAACACTGGAATAGGTTGCCCAGAGAGGTTGTGGAGCCTCCTTCTCTGGAGATATTCAAAACCCACCTGGACGCAACATGCTCTAGGTGACCCTGCTTGAGCAGGGGGGTTGGACTAGATGATCTCCAGAGGTCCCTTCCAACCTCAACCATTCTGTGGTTCTGTGAAAATACTTGGTTGTAGTTGCATGTCTTTCATCTCTGTTCTTTTATTTATGCTTTTATTTATTAAAAAAAAAAAGTCTGAATCTGTCATGGAGCCTATCTCTGATTTTTATTTATGAAACTTTTTTCATAAGGACACTGAATGTCAGACAGGCAAACTGCTGCTGCTGTTGTAGGTGAATGGAAAGCAGTATGTGTAGCCTGCTGTTTTTATTAGGGTAGCAAATTATTGCAGAATGAACTCTTTCTGAAGATATCTGGGTTCTCTAGTTCTCGTTCATTTTGCACTGCTTCATCTTTGTAATTTTGTCTTTAATTTTGTGAGTACGTGCTTTATAATAGTTCTGTTTTTTACAAAGTAGAGCTATATAAGCACATAACTGACAGGAATTATAAAGCATGTGAAACAAAAGCAGTACTTCAGAAGAAGCTTCTGTGGATGAGATCTGGTGTTTATCCATGCAGTTAAATCAAATGAGAGGTGGAATATTCCCTCCTCTCCCCATCCCTCCCCCCCCCCCAATCAAGGCTATTTATAATAGCGATAGAGGTGGGGGGAGAAGAAAGTCCTGTGAGGAAACCTGTAGTAGGCTATGATGTTTATGTTAGGATAACCGGCCTAAATGTTGGAGGGGAACAATAAACTTGGTGTAGACTTTCATTAATTTATTTTTTTTAACTTAACAAGCTACTGGGTTGGGAGGTCCCCTTTACCTTGTTTTCTGTGTTCTATGTAGAAACAGTTCTACAACAGCATGCCAGAAATCTGGAAACATATTTTATAGGAGATTCAAAGAGTCAAATCAAAACTTGCAATAACTCATCTTTCAAAAATACTAACAATCCATTGGTGTGTTTTTTTCCATCTAAATAAGGAGAGAGAGAGAATGAGAAAGAGGTTTGATTCTATTCACAGCTGTGTAGAGGAGAAAGCAGGGCTCCTCAGAATGATTCTTAAAAGAACCAAAAGAAAAGAATTGCTATTTAAAGGAACAGTCATTTGTTACCGTTCTCGTTCTTACCGAGGAGGCACGGGGCCTTCCCCCAGACCCGGACCATCACCACACAGACACCAATATGAGGAGTGGCAAAATGGCGTTTAATGAAGCGCGTCCT